>NC_066314.1:12845043-13146861 GCF_022539315.1 Serinus canaria
AGCAGGCATAACTAAAATGGACTCATTTTATGCAAAATGTTTACTACTACTCTTTTTATTCTTAAGTAGATTATTGAACCAAAATCCTCAATTTTTTTCCCACTGGGCATTTTGGACCTGATTTTGTAGAGGAGAAGGGCAGGCTTCATCCTGTGAAACCAGAAAAAATTGTAGAGAGTGAGAGTAAATTTTAGCCATTAGAGCAATTCATACAATTTTTAAATGGTCATGAATCTTACTTATACTAATTCTTGACCACAGAAATTCAAAACAACATTTTTCAGGTGTTTTATTGTTTGATGTGTATCAAATACATCCATATGTCCTTTCAAGAACTATCATAGCTGACAATAATATCTGGCTGACCCCTTGCAAGTAAAACTGATAAAGCAATAAAGATCAGACATCATATAGCCTGCAGAGACAAATATTGGTCTACTAGAGAAAGTGGAAGTGTGCTAGAAATCATTCAACGTGTTTCAAATGTTAAGGGGAAGAAAAAATTGTCAAAGGGTTGGTTGGAAATTCAGTACAAAAGCCATGCTGGCAAAGTAAAAATTCCTGTACTTATAGGAACAGCCAGAAAAACGGTGTTTCCATCCTTAATAGAAATTCTGGATTTAGCAACATGGAAAGAAGTAATTCCAAATGGTTAAGGAGCAGTTTGCTTGGGAGAATAAAAATTTGTATCAGTGTTAAGGGGATATTTCTATTCCTTTCAGAGCTAGCCTGCAGAATCCTATTACTGAATTTAAAAAGATGGTTGAAAATCTCTGATTATTCAGTGATGTGTAGCCTCAGCACTTCCAAGAAGAGGCAGTAGCTGTCTGAAGAGCAAGACTGCCCTGCTTTGTGTGCCTCAGTTTTGTATGGATGCTCCCTGATGCTCTGTTGATGTTAATCTTTAGCCCATATGGACAAAGATGACATATTATTAAGTAAAATAAATCTTCCCCTATAACCATCAGCCCTACTTTTTTCCTGAAGAGGACTGACGAGTTTACCTTATATAAATCCCTAAAAAGGCTCTGTGAAATGATTAGGATTTGTATGTTTACAATGATGCCAGAAGATGAGCAGGTTTATACCCTGATCAATCATTTATACACTAGTGAGCAGCTGACATTCAAGCCTGTGTCTGCTCATCTATCAAGCAGTTTTCACAAAGGTTAGAGGCACTACAGTTGCACTCAGACACAAATACAGGTATAAAAATGTTATAAAAATGCTAAGTATGGAAGATTACAGCATGAACTGATAGGATTTCATTTGTCTGAGTAATTCCTATATAAGATCCCTGTCTCAGACAATTTGCCAAGGTGTCACCTTCTTCCCCAAGTCCAAGTGGAGCTCATCCATTGCCTTTCTTTCAGTGCAGTTAATGTGCTTGCAGATATATACAGGGTATGTGCTCACCCAACAGAGTCTCAAAAACATCTGTAGGCAGGCTAACACTGACCCTTGCTCTCTGTACTGTGGAAACTCTTTTTGAAAGAACAGCCTGGGAACCTCTGGGGGAGCTGGAGCTGCGTGCAAGGAGGAAGGGCAAAGGCCACTTCTTGCTTCTCTGGCTCTCACAGGGTGTCTCCTTAGGAAGGGAGCCCGTTTTTAGGCAAAGACTAGATCTGACTTAATGAAGACATATGAAGAGAAGTTGAGGAAAGGAAGTTCATGGTGCTGTGAAGTCCAGAAGGAAAAAGGCAACCAGCAGTCTGAGTCTGGGTCTGATTGGATGGCCTGAAAGGATTAGGGACACCTTCATCTTATTTCCCTTTCCACCCAAATCCTTGCTTTATGCCTGTGGCTGTGAGCACACATGCTTTGAGTTGCACCATCCTCTCAGCTTCTGTGTTTATCACTTCCCAGATTACCCACCCTCTGTGGAGTGCTCCCACTGCCCTGAACACAGGGATCCAGGGGCACTGGAACGGGCAGGGCCCTTCGGAGCACGGGCAGCACAGGCACAGCTCCCTCGGCAGGAAAATGGGTGAGCACCTGGTGGCAGGTGACACCAATCCCATCATGGCACACCCTGGGCTATTTAGATTATTTTTTAATATTCTGGAGCTACACCTAGTACCCATCAGATTGGTTCAGCTGTCCCAGCTAGAGCTGCATTGCATTCTGTCCCATTACTCTTCAGAACGTTCTCCAAAGCTCTGCACAGCACTGAAATCACAGCTATCAGCCTTTGTTTGTCTAGACCTGTAGTTAGGTTGCCTTCGTATGTAAATTAAGGACTCTGTCAATAAAGTTGGAGAGAGAAAGTAAATTTCTTTCAAATGAGACATTTTAAAATAATATTAAACATTCACTTTTCTTCTCCTGCCAGATTTCCTGGGTTGTGCCTTAGTTCCATCTTGGTTCTCCTTTATTCTTGTTTTTCACTCTCTTTTCATAGAGCATGCACCATTTATTTAGCAAATGTGTTCATTTCAATTTTATTTAAGATCTTCAAATTTCCCAGGGCCAGGAATTGTCTCAATTTATGTTTTCATAATTTAAGGGGAGGAAAAAAAGAGATTGTATCATCCTTTAAGCAGATGAAAACCAGAAGTTAAAGGGATTTTTAATGTATATCTAATATTACTTTCTAAGCCTTACCAGTAAAAACGTTAAAAATGATATTGTTTTTCTTAGCCTGCTTTAGGAAGTGAAGTTTTTATATGTTACCATATAAAAACTGTATGTGGGATGTTTTAGCTATTGCCCACTGCACTAATTCCATTTTTTTAACAGGAAAAGAATGCAGCAATTCATCACTTGTCCAGTCCACTTAATGTTTTGTGCCTTTTTATAAGAGTGGAATTTGTGAACTGGATAGCTTTGACAGTTTGAGGCAGTTGGTTCTTTTCATTTCTGGATCATTGACCCAAGCACAGCAGATATTTGACAAAAATTGACTGAAAACTGAATCTGGAGAATCACTGATTGCCGAAGTATGTAAGAAAAGTTTTTTTCTGTGCAGCTGAGAGTGGACTAATGCAATAACAAAAAAGTACATGTATCTTAACCCTGTGCTAGCAAACATTCCAAATGGGGGGACTGAGAAATGCAGAACATGTGTAACTTTGGATGCCTTCATCCTTGGTCTGCTGCCTTTAGCTACTTCCTACTGCAGAAAGGGAATTTACCTGGACATGCCTCTCAAATCTCTGAACACCAGGTTGTCAGTAGTGGATGTGATGCACTCAAAAAGTGAGGTCTCTTCTGAGCTATGGTCATGGTGAGCTCCTGACAGAGCTGTCCTTGAAAACTGGGCAAGTGATGGCCATGGGTGCCATGTGAATATGTCAGGAGAGAGCTGCTGCACTTTGGGCAGGGCTTTGTGGGAGAGCCAAAGGTCAGCTTTCCTGGGCATGGGCCTGCCTTGAAAGTACAGCAGTCTCTTGGCATTCCCAGTACACCTGGAATTCTTTTGAATTAGTCAAGGGAATTGACCTAGCACATGACATTTCTTTCTCCAAGTTTCCACGAAATTTAATCTCCAGTGGTTATGATTTTCCTTTTCCATTCTCTAGTGACAGAAGGGTCAATACATTCAGAAATTTGACTTTAGTTTCATCAATTTCACTGTGGTTCCTTTCAGCATGGTAGGCACCAGCTAGATCTTAAACCAGCATAAACCCTAGAATGGATCCTTTTTTAACAACCTGCAATTTCAACGAGCAGTAGTGTTTCAGGAAGCCTTTTAATGGATGGCTCTTGAATTTAAGCTTTGCTTTAGTTGGATTTTTTTTATGCTAATACATTTCATTTTGATATCTGAAAGCAAAAACTCCTAATTTCCCCATCAGAATAATTTCCTCATGCAATTACTTGCTTATCTGCCCACTTGTTTATCAATCCCCTTCTCTAATAAACTTTAAAACCATTGTCCGATTTCAACAAAATTTAACAAACTCTAACATCATAAGAATTTAAAACTCCCAGAAGTGTTTTGAAGATTAATGTACAAATTTAAGAAACTAGCATGTGATTCCACTGAGGGAAAGCCAGGAAAGAGATTCAGCCCTCAGTAGCACTTGGTTAACCAAGCCAGCATGAATCTCATGGCAGAAATTCCACCCTTCCTGCCTTTTCTGGATCATCTGCCATGCTAAATAGAGTAGGTAGGGTACATGGAACACATTGTACATGTGTGTCTGTATATAAATATATGTTTATACACACTTAAAAGTGTAAGAAAGTGAAGACAAGAGCAAAGAGGTTATAAGAGACATTTGGGCACGTGGGAGGCATGGCAGTTTGGAAATCTCTGGGGCATGAAGAGAGTCCTGTAGTAGTAGTGAGGGATCTGAGGACATGAGAAAGAAAAGAATCACAGGTAGAAGGTGCAGGAGCCTAAGAGGAAGCAGGGCACTGCTGTGGAGGTGTCATGGGGCTGTGACAAAGGAGCTGGGTCATTATATTCTGGCCATGTGGGAGGGGGAGCACACATGCTGTGCATTGAAAGTCAGGCACGGATTTCTTGTACCACTCATGCAACATTAGGCTGTTTAAAGCTGACCAATAAAAAGGTTATTCTAGTATCTAAGTAACTCAAAAAGTATTTAGTGAAAACATTCAGTTTAACTTTTAAAAAAGCAGTACAATAAGAAGTCATGGGAACTCCATTTTTCAATAGAAACTGTAAAAACTCTGTTTCAGTTCATCCCCAAACTATTTTTTACACTGCTTGCTTCAGCCATTGAACTGAAAAATTGGCTATTTACCTAACAGTTATGCTTTAAAATATTTGCAACACAGGCACGGGCAGTACCTTTCACTCAGAGCTTTGGGTGGGGGCAGCTCAACAAACGTGCCAGGGAAGCGTCGCTGCCTTTTGCATTCCGGCTGATAAGATCTCAGCCCGTGCTTCGGAGAATTTGTTCCCTTGTTCACACAAAGATAAACAAAGTAGAACCAACAAACCTGCCTCTGCCATTGATAATCCTCTAGGAGATACTATCATTTCAGCAGCTGCTGTAAGAAACTTTCCTGAAGGCTGGTGCATACAAAATAATCAATTCTCATCTGCAGATTATGGTTCACATCTGCCAAGTGCTACCAGGGCTTATGCTACCAGGTTCATGAGATGCAGTCTACAATACTGATTAAAGATGGGATGTCTGCTGCATCTGACAAACTGAATGGGCCATGGACCATGTCTGGGGAGCCTCTAGTTTCCAGAAAACAGGAATTATCTGTTTCTAATGAGCAATAGGCAAGCAGTGCCCACAGTATAAGTGGTTTGTAGATAAGCAAAAAGCTATATTCACAAATCCAGTCTATCAATCCTTTGCAGCAATTTATTTTAAAGTGTAAAAGATAAAGAAGAGCTGGTCTAGGAAATGCAGCATTTTGAAGAAGCAGCATTTCAGTAGTTGTGGTTAAGGAAAATGTGGGATAAAAGTAAGTGCTGTTGCTGTGCTGCCTTGTCAGCACTGCTCTGAAGTGTGCTGCCTCTGGTCCAGGCCTCAGTTACCTTTTAGTCTGAACCCAGAGCCAGTGGAGTGGGCATCCAGGATTAGCCAACATCACCTGATTCCTGCTGCAGCTGCAACAACCTTCAGCCCTTACAGAGGTGTGAGCAAGATTTGAACCAAGTCTGTATAATTTTGTTACAATAAAATTATTAAGCCAGTTTTTTTTTCTCCTGAAACAAAAACTTCACTGTGCTCTGTCCAGCTGAGTAAACCTAGATCAGCCTGGAGATAACTCCTGGTTCAAAGCATCTGAAAAAAAAAAATGGGCAGAATGCGAAGTTATTGGTACTCAAGGGAAAAGTCTTCTTAATTCAATTGCTGCACATGCTGAGACAGCTTTAGAAGAGCATTGGTGCACCTAAACTTGGCCTGCAGCAGCATATTGTTCCATGCACATGACTCCCTGGGCTTGGGAGGAAGGAGGAGCAGCGCTGTGGCTCCATGGTGGGGTTTGGAGTTGCTGGGCTGAGGAGCATGGTCTGAGGGAGCAGCAGCGTGGCTCCCTGCAGCCCCAGCTCCAGCTGCCCTGTGTGTCAGCAGAGCTCGGAGCTGACACAGCCATCCTGGGCCGGGGCTCAGCTGTGTCTGCACAGCACCTTGTGCCAAGAGAAAGTGCTTGGAGCTGCTGCTTTGGTCTCTGCATTCCAGTTCCTGGGTGCTGTTTCCTCTGGATATTGCTGGAATGCTGTTACACAGAGCACAGAACAGCAGAATTCTTTAGGTTGGAAGAGACCTTTAGAACCAAGTCCAGCTGTTAAGCCAGCCCTGCCAAACCCACCACTAAACCGTGTTTCCAAGTGCCACATCTAAATGTTTCTTAAATACCTTCAGGGATGGTGATTCAACCACTTCTCTGAGCAGACTGTTCCAGTGCTTGACAACCTTTTCCATGAAGAAATATTTCCTAACATCCAATCCAAAACTGTCCCAGAGCAACTTAATGGACAACAGGGCAACCAATGGGCCAAACTCACAGGAGAAGCTGGTTCGGAATGCACCTTCCATTGAACATCCATCCTTTCCCATACAGTCTCTCACCTGCATAGACACTTCCTTTATTTTTTTACTAACTATTTCCATTGGAAAGGAAAATTTTGAATGTTTTTATCTTTGGCCATGTGCATATCACTTAGTGTAACACAGTGCACAGATCCCAAAGCTTGCAGTAGCTCACACAGGGTAGAGCTTGGCTCAGATCTTCACAGTCTCATGGCTACATTATTGCAGCACTGGTTGAGCTAAGAAACCCCGTTGATATGCATGATTTATGGGCTTGAGTGGAGAATTAACCCCCACAGGCAGCTGCACAGGGACCTCAGAGTTGTGTTACTTTGTGATGAACAAACACCAAGTGTCCCCCAGCATCACTGCCCAGTCTGCCTTGTGGAGAGCTTGTCTAGCTCTCTGCAATCAAAAGAAATACAGTTAGGGACAGGAAAGGAAAAGAAATTCTCTGCTGAAATAGCTACACTTGGCTAGACTCAAAATGAACTCTGTATTTGCTCAAAAGCACCCAAAAAGAAGATCAGGAGGATGCTGGAACCAGTCGTCACCTTGAGGCTAGAAGAGGAGGAGGAGTGGGCAGTCAAAAGGCTATTTCCAGTTCTGTGTGACTTACAAAGCCCTTCGCTGCTCCATGCCTCAGTTTCCTGCCTGTTCTGCAGAGGCACCAGCACTATTTACTTGCCTCCAGCATCTTCTGTAAGGATTTCTCAGCTAACGCTTCTGAAATGGTTGGAGCTGCTCTTGAAGTGAATACAATAAAAGTGTATATTACTGTAAATAAACTATTTGTTAAAAATAACTCTGATCAAACTGAGGAAGTTGAAAGGAGGTTCTGTTTTGTTCAAACAACCTAAGAGGGATCCAAAGAGGGAACAGCACAAACGTTGTCCTGCTTGGAAGGACAAGGGCAAGAATTGTAGCTGCCATGTCTGCACAGCATGGCTGTAAACCCCAAATTGCCAGGTGTGCCTCTGGCAAACCCAGGGTTAGGTGTGTCTGTGTACAGCAAGCAGGTCAGGCTGTGCTGGGAGGATGGTGGTGCTGGTGGGGGTGAGGTGGCAGCTGTCCCTGCTGTCCCTGGTGGTGCTGGAGGCTGCCAGGCAGGACCCAGGCAGGACTGACATCTGCAGCTCATTACTGCCCTGTTCTCATTCATGTTGTGCCAGGCTCCTCTGCTCCCTGGTCAGCTCAGGGCTTTTCCTCTCCCACTTATGCAAGCACCAACCCCTGAATCTGTGCAGCACAGGGAAAATGTGTCTCATCGATCAGCAGGCTGAGCAGGACTGTGCATGCTGAGTGATTGCCACGAGAAACTTCAGCTGCTGCAGCAGCCCTGCTGGCTGAGCTGCTGGAGATCAGCAGTGAGAAGCATTCACCAAGGTACCCATAAATAAAACTCATGCCATTGCTTTGATATCTCAGTCTGTGTCTGCTGCAAGCATTCATAGCAGTGATCATTTAACTCACAGCAAATTCCAAGGAAGACCAACCAAAATAGTTGCACGTAATGCAACTATAATGCAGAGGTTTTCTCTTCATCATGTTAGTAAGAAATATTTAATTTTTCTTTTTCTCTCTTGCCAAAAGTTTCAGATATTTGATCAGGAAGACAAAAAACACACCAGATGAAGTTACAAAAAATATTAAATTCTTATAAACTGATTCTTTTTGATACATGGCAGCATGGATTTTGGTCTGAACCACTATTATTTTCACTTTGAGGAGAGGGGAAGCAGCTTTTTCTTAACAGAAGAGAGACAAAATTAGATTTTAATTCTAGTAACTGATTTAGAATAAGGATTTATTGCAAATCTATTTATCTTTTATATACACTTTTATTCTCCATTAGAATATATAGTCTCTATTAGCAATTACTGTGTTGTGGCACAATAGGGTGCTTTGGGTGCTCTGCTAATGATATGTGTTGTATAGCAGCTGATCCAAAAGCTCATCACCACCCAGTGAAGGAGGTCCAGATGCCTTCCTCTCCTCCAGCCTCTGCCCCTGCCTGCAGGCTCCATCCTCCTCCTCCTCCTCATGACTGCTGAGCTGCATGTCAGAGCTCATAGTTTGGGAGGGCGTGGGAGCAGAGAGAGTCACACAACCATCTTGGTGGTGGCAACAAGGTTGGCGTGGCTGCTTGCTGACCTGAAAAGTTTCTCAGACCATTTGGAAAGTCTGGTGCATCCTGAAGTGATCAGTTCATATTGTAAAGCAAGTATTAGCCAGTTGTGCTGTTTCATCTGACATTAGAAGGGGTTTTCCATTCAGGTAAGTGCACAGAAACCTTCCAGCATTGGCTCCTGCTTGCATTAAATGCTGCACTCACTGTAGTTAACTGCAATGCCAGCGTGTGAATGAAACTGGGTCATGCTTCTGCAAAAACTAAATAAGACATTATTAACATGTCCATCAACTCCTGAGGATGTGATATGTTTTTCAAACTGTTCATTAATTCTGTACAAAAGCAGTGACAGGTACAGCATTGTTTTCACAGCTGGGGGTGAAGGATGTCATGTGCAGAAACCTGCAACATCTGCCTCGTTTGGGGATTCACCATCCTTTTCTTAAAATGAGCAAAATGGAGATGAACATTGGAGACTTTCACCTGAACTCTCAAAGAGAGTCAGTAATTACTAACAATTAATCCCATTGTACTTTAATTCTGTGAACTGTAAAACACTTCCCAGCATGATGGAACAGATTGTCTGGTCCACTTGGGAGCTGATGAAACTTAACACCAACAAACTCCTTCTTTTTGAGATACATTGCTCTGTCTTAGAAAAGTGCTTGAATCCAAGCACATTACAAAGGCTGATTTTGCCAGAGCAGGGGCAGGAGGGAACAGACTAAGGCACCCATTTTCCATGGGTACATGAATCCCTAGAGCCTTTCACATTGTGGGGTGAGTCTACTTTGCCAAAGGCACTGGGAGTTTTTTCACTGGCCTGAAATGAGAGCTGGATCAGTCCTGCATCCAATTCCACCATGAGAAAAGGAGTCTCGGGCTACATGACGGAAGCCCAATTATTTTTTGCAATAAGGGCATCCATGAAGGATGCCCTTATTGCAAAAAAATAAGGGGCTTCCATCATGTAGCCCCTTATTTTTATAGCCACATCTTCAAACTAAATTCCCTTGTCTTTCCTTAACACCTGCCTTTAGACATGCCCACTTGTGCACAGCTATTTCATGCTGACACCACACAATTCAATGGAGTTGATTTCCAAAAATAATTGGTGTCTCCCTGGCAGTCTTATAACAACATATATCCCTGTATTTAAACTTCAGTGATTGCACAAGAATATATGTAAGGAAATATTTACAGATACTCTGGGACTCATGATTTTGGTGTTATATGCATGTTGGGTTTTCTTCCCCCGTGTTTAAAAAAGGTGCATAACTGCAATACAATATTATTACATGTTGTAATTACACAGCCTAATTGCATGATTATATGTCTTTACACTAATTACACAATTAAAAACCATTACTGAAATGTTGTGAATGGATTTGGATAAATTAAATTATTTTTAAACCCACTGAGGAAACTGACTAACAAAAAAACCATCAAGGGGTGGCAAGTGAAGCCAAGCACGTGGGAAGATACCCTGGGTCTTGTGAGAAACACCTCGGTGCTCTTTCACTCTCAGATGAATGGGAATGTGGAACAGCACAGGTAAATGTTAAAAGTGACCATTTTGTGCTCCATGTACCTGGAGCAGAACTTCATAACACTTTCCAGCATGGTTGCTCTACAGCAAGAGATTTATGGCCCAGGTCTGGTGCCAGTGCTTTGAGGACCTGGGAAAGATGTTTGTTAATGGTGGGTCAGGCTGCTGATTCACTGGATGGAGCCCCAGCCCTGTCTGTCACTGGCTGCAACCAATGCTGTGAGCATGTACAGGGAGCAGGGGAGGTACAGAGCAGGGCTCTGCTAAGAGATCTGGGCAGAAAACAGACAGCCTGTGGGGTTTGGTGCCATCAGGGAGACAGGCTGGGCTGGACTGGGGTGCAGTGAGGCTGACCAGGGCAGGGTGCTGGAGGCTGTCAGACACAGCAGAGCAGGAGCACAGGTGTGCATGTGCATCCTCTCTGAACTGCTGGGTCTGGGTGGACCATAGCTGCCACCTTGCTCAGTTGTGGAGGGCCTTGGGAAGACACAGGGACATTCTTCTGGTGACAACAGGCACAGCTGCATCTCCTGTGGAAAATCCCATTTTCCAGAGGACATCAGGTATCCAATTTCTTGGTGGGAAATTGTAGAGAAATCTGTTTCTACTGGATGTGCTTCTGTTCTTTGGAAACAAAAAAATAATTTTTCAAGACTGTCAATGTAATATTTTCTGTAAGCATTAAACTCACCTGGGAAGCCCTGGGACACTTCCAGAATGAAAGGGGTTTTGACCAGCTCATTTATGCCAAACCTTGCTAAGGAGCAGTCTAATTATGTTCACAAGGCATAGAAAACAGTAAATTATTTGGTTTCTCTGTATCTAGCTTTATTTGTGTCTATGCAGTAAGGGATATTAATGCACTGACAGGATTTGTGTGTAGATTAACAGCAGATCAGCAACATAATTGATGTAGAATTTGACATAAGTTCCCAGTCCTGGCAGGAGTGAATAAGTAGGTATTTTTCTGGCATGAGCCTGCTTTGGGAAATCCCACTCCCTGACTTTATGGCTCCTGTTTATATGTGAAAGGGAGAACATTTTTTAGGCTTTGATAAGCAATGTCTTCTACCCACAACATAACCATTAGAAGCTCAGCAGATGTGTTTCATGAGATATATAATCCTTTCAAGCTCCTTTTTATCTTAAAGGCACAATAAAACCTTCACACAAGATAAAGATAGTGAGTTAACTTCCATGGTTTTGTTCAGCTTCATGTAAATTTGTTCTGTTTGTGGCTCATTTTGTGGTTTCATTCTCCATTCCTTCCACACAATTATTTTTAAATATCTGTGTCGTTGTTTCCCTGTATGCATGTCCCACTCCATTCTGGGCCTTACTCTTTGCTTTCCTGAGCAGCAGGACTGCTCTGTTCAAAAGGCTGCTCCTTTTCCTCCTCATTTCTCACCATCAATTGCATTTTAATGAGCTTCAGAAGTCACTCTGTATTTTTCTCAGAGTGACTAAGGTACATCCCCCACAAGTTCAGGCAAGGCTGAGACAGTGGTATCCCACATGGCACAGACATGGAGCCCACACCCTGGTTTCAGGCACATCACACCATCAGACTCATTACAGCTCTATCCCTCTTGGCCAACACTTCCCACATCCAGCAGGGTCAGCTCTGCTTCTCTCCCTGTTTGATCCAAGCAGAGGTGCAAGCAAACTCCACACAGAAGGTCCAGAGTTGGCTTCAGGCTAGCTTGTAAGGGCATGGCAATAGAGAAGGAGTAGCACAGGCTAACTGTATCCATAAATAACTGCATTTGGAGGCTGGAAAATACAGATGAATGATGCCTACATCATTGCACCTACTACTGCTGCAAGCCTCACTAAGTAGCAAATAGGCCACAGCTATCCCTGAATATCCTTGATTACAAGCTGCAGTCACTTTATCAGGTAGCTGTGACACAGACACCTCTTTATTTGGCTTTGCCTTTCATCCCCAGGCTGTCTCCTCTGCAGCAGTGTGGCCACCACAGCACAGCACCAGCACAGCTCAGGTGGCACTGGCACCCCAAAGACACCTGAGCACAGGTGCTGGCACACGGGAGGTACCCAAGCCCTCCTAACCAGGGAGCTGCAGTCAGGGAGAGCAGGGTGTGGAGTCAGCTGGTCCCTCAGGAGATGCATGCTAGGTGCCCACAGTTCAGGCAAGGCTGGGGAGGCAAGGATTGGTGCTGCCATGCTGTGTCTCTTGCCCTCAGGACTAGAGAGGAGAACAGGGTCTGTTTTCATGTACTGCTATAGACATAACCCCAGGCACCACCACGAAACCCTGCTCTGGCAGGGGTGCAAAGGCTCTGTGTGCTGCAGTAATCTCTGCTAATGGCTGTTTTCCTGCTGCTCCTGTCCCTGCTGTTCATTACCCATCCCAACACACTCTGCTAAATCTTCCTCCACATTCTCTCACGTCACTCCTGCTCAGTCTGCCTCACAATGGGAAAAGATTTCCATTCCAGCTCTACCTCACCCCAGTCAATACACACTGTATGCCATGTAAATTCATCCCTCCTGCTGGAATTTACCTTTGTTTACTCAAATAACAGCACAACATAAACTTTAATCTGAAACTCCTCTTGACCTTTGCAGTTTTCAGTCTTTTCCCCTACAGGCCTCACAATGAGCTGAAGAAAAAAGTTAGCCTTTCAGGCAAGGCCAATAGGCATTGAAAACTGTAAATTATTAAATCTGTTTAGCAGGCTGGCCTGGATTTGGAAAAACCAATGTGACAATTAATTGGAAATTAAGCCCAAGAGCAAGATCTTGTGATTGCACCTGCCTCACTGAAAGAAAGACATTTCATAAACATAATGACCTAATGTTGTCTCCACATATAATGTTGTGGAGAACAACTTAAAGTAGGCATCAGATACTTCTGCTAATATATTGCTCCAAAGAAAATTGAAAAATGGAGTTTCACCTGGCAGGTGTTCAAATGAGAAATCTGGCACTTTGTCTGGGGATTCCTGTTTGCCGTGGGGTTTTCCAGGGGGACTAAAGGAGCATGGGAGCTGTAACACCTTGCAGCCATAACCAAGGGCTCTGTCCTGCATCCCTCATGCAGAATAAATTCCCACAGACAACTTTTTAAGTAAACAGTCTGACCTTTCCTTAAATATCTGCCCTCTGCTGAGTCACCAGAGCTGGAGGATGAGTCCTTTCCTGGATGCAGCAATAGGATTAACACCATGGCTGCTCTCAGCCCCTCCTGCCGCCCTTCATCCATCAGTGTCAGTTCTGCTTTTCTCTCAAAATTAGATTAATCTGTTATTCTGGGATTGATAGCTCAAACTATTTTCATACAGTATTGCTGCAAAGAAAATGTCTGGAGAACTTCTTTCTCCACTGGCCTACTGTAGTCCTTCACTTTGCATGGCTGGCAGTGATTTCACCAGGCTGCAGCCAGACCATTCCATCTGTGAGATTGCACTGATTGCAATAAAACCAGATCATTGCCCTTTTTAGTTCCTGGGAACACCAGTAAAATTTCTTCAAGGGTTAGATCATGCCATTTACTAAACATTCCATAACCAGAGAGAAGTCTAAATGGTTAAGCCTCCTTTACTTTACAAGGTAAACTTCCTCCTTGGCATCATGTCAATTGAATTTCATAGACAATGCCCCCATTATATGTTTGACCTACTAGGGAGAGCAGTTCAATACAGCTGTAGTTGATTTAACCTCTGTCAGGACATAAATAATCTCAAAATTACTGGTACCTGAGTAACTTGTAGATTAATTTTGTGCACCTTGGTTGCATAACTAAATTTGGAAAGTAAGTTCCTTAACTGCATGTCTGGCCCTTGATTTGGTTTCTGCAGGCTACCTCAGACAAGGTTCCCTGGCACCCCTCTGCATGTGATGTGTTTTCTCAGTATGTGGCTCTTGTCACAAGCCACAGGTGGTTGAATTCTCCCACAGAAATTGGGTATTTGAGCAAGAGATCATGACATCAAACAGCTCACCCTGTCAAGGCTGCCTGACAGAGGGGACACCCACTGCTGGCCTTCTGCTTTTCATGGGTTTTCACACACATGGATCATAGACAGCATGGCTTCTAACCATGGCCAAAAAGGCAAAGAAATAAAAAATAGTAAGTGGAAACAATTTTTTCACATCATTGGTTCCTGCCAGCCATGTTATATGCTTTTTTGATTTTGTCTTTTTGCAAATCTATTTTTTCCAGAAGAAAGAAAATGAAAGTGTTCATTTATCTTGCTAAATAAACATAATTTCAAAGGGGATGATGCTGTCTGAGCACAGTAAAATAAAATCAAGCTTTACTTTCTATTAGAGGAAAAATTTTTAACTTGAGGAAGAAAGAGTTTTGTTAAGCTCTAATTGATTTGAATAGCGTCAGCTATGGTAAGGTTAGACAGTAAGTTAGCCACTTAAGGTCAGAAATTCATTCCTTGCAGGTAGATTATTGCTGATGGTGGAAAACAAAGAGTGTTTACAAATTGACACTGATTTATTGATACAAATTCTTTTTCTTTTCCAGACAAAAATATTTACATTTCAATTTTGTTCCTTTTTTTTCCTTTTTTTAATATAGTCACATACAAAAGCTATTAGTAGTCTAGAAGAATATGTAGAAAGTTTAGACACCTCAAGGTTATCTTTATGTGTATATTCTATTATTAATATAGATAATAATTTTGATTTTATTCTCATATGTTAGCATTCAGGGGAAAATGCAATGGAATGTAAAAATTCTCCACAATTTGCAAGAAACAAACAACAAGATTTTCTTGTTGTGAATTTGGGATGGAGAAAACATCTCAAAATAAATTTTTAATAACCAAAGGGCCAAAGCTTATTTTGATCCCCTGTCACTCCTCAGACTGAATTGAAGCAGAAGTAGCCCCAAGTGTTCACCAGCCTGATACAGCACTTTGTATTCCAGGAAAAGGAAAAAACCCACTTTGTACTTTCTCCAGCCTGAAACTCTAAAAAAAGACAGGAAAACAGTTGGCTCATCATGGTCAAATTGAGTAGATCCCAATCCACAGCAGTAAACACACAGTGTCAGGGTTGTGGGGATTTAGGGACACTTGCAGCCTGACCTCAAAGGCTGCTTCCACACTGGTCTAAAATGAGCATTCCAGAGCTTCAGGGCATGCCCATCTGCCCTCCAAAAGAAAAACAGAATTAAGTGTGCTTAGAAATTAAAGAAATACCTAACCCAAAAAGGAAGTCATAATGAGGCATTATTTGAAGGAACATATACTTAATGAAATGCAAATGCTTTGCATTGGATGGAACAGAGATCTTACTGGAGGAGGAGGAAACAGCAGAGGAGGAGGGGAACTATGGAAGGGGCTGTGACATTTCTGTGGCTGTCATCTCCAGATCTCTTATCTTCACCAAAATCCAGCCCACTGTGCACAGGGCCCTGAGGTGTACCTGGAAATGTCTGAGCTCCCTTAGAGTCACCTCGGGTCAGGAGAAGGTGCCACAGAAGAAAGGAGATTGGGCTCTGGGTTTGTGTCCTGGTGCTGTAGGACCATGGTTTCCTTGTGCCCCAGGTTTGTCTGCTCAGCTGCACAGCTGTGGATGAAATGCACATTTCTGAAGTTTACAGCCCAGTGCTCTCCCTTGAAAGCTCCTTTCCTTTGCCTCGCTCTCACCAGGTGACTGAGTGAGCTCTGTGTGTTTCACCTTGCACAAAGGGGTCAGTAATGCTGAGGGTGAGGGGTGAAGGGATGGGGCAGGGGGCCTAAGGAGGAAATGGGCTGATGCTGATGGATGAGAGACCCACCAGTAATAGAAATAGCCAACAGGGAGAGCTAAAATTGAATGAAGTTACAGCTTGCTGCCAGACAGTGGGAGAAACACAGGGTGGCTTCAAAGGAGGCATTTTATGGTTGCTTGGGTATGTGCCAAATGTAGGGTGACCTTCAGCAGCTTAAGCCCACAGCACTGGGCTTAAGCTAGGTGATCTTTGAAGGTTCCTTCCAAGCTAAACCCTTGTGATCCAGGATTCAGGAGTCCTTTGGTGGTGTTGGGGTAGGACGTGTCTCCACACAAGGAATGACAGTGTTATGGTTTCATCCCACTTGTACCACCAGGTTCCATGTTGGGCAAGCAGGGGGAGGGAGAGAACTGGAGCTGGTGGTTCAGAGCTGAGCCCCATGGCTGCTCCAGGGGCAGGCACACCAGGAGCCTGCCCAGGGCCAGAGCTGTGGGAGTGCCTCCACTTCTTCCTTCATTGAAACCTTCTCACTGGTCCAAAACCAGCTTGCAGTGTTGCAGCACATGGAAATCACCCAACAGCAGTAACTGCACTGAGCCTCTGCTGCCCCAGCTGTTTGCAAATCTGGATTTTATGAAGCCTGATCACTTCAGTGAGCAACCTCTTGACCCTGGTGTCCATCCATCACACAGAGCAATGTGTTTGCCAACAGGAATATCTACTTGGACAGTCAATGATTTAATAAGCTTTTCTTCCTACACAGAGTTTATTGATTTTTGCTTTTAGTGAGAGCAAAAGACTGTATTGTCAGAGTAGGTGTTCTGCAATGCTTGCATCCTCTCCTCATGTATACTTTGTTATATTTCCCTCTGTATGATTTCCATCATCCCTTATTGCCACAGATATGCTTCCTGTCATCCTTGTGCCCTGAAGCATCTCATTTTCTTTTCACTCATGCCTTGATTAATGTCTTCATAAGTTCTTCTTTCCTCTACTGTGGTGTGGATGCTCTAGAAAGTACTTTTCTGAGAAAACCTTTGGGATTTGGGCTTGCTTTTTTTTGTAATTGTCATTAATTTCCATTCTCCATTTGTCTTTGGCAATTCCAAGTATTTTATCGTGATTTCTTTCTTGATTTCTTTATTTTTCAAGTTATCAAGGTGTTTTTTAATAGTTGTTAAATCAGCTGATTTAAATGCTTATCTCTACAAATCAGAATTCTATGCTTTAATTCCCAAGACTGTCAATGTGGGCTTTATGTCTAATTTGCACCTCCCTTCTGGCTATTAGTTAGGACAATTCTAAAAAAGTCAATGGATTATACCATGGCCAAACTTGTAAAGTTTGGCCATGGTATAATCAGAGTGCAATCACATCTTTCAATTTTCCATTCAATACCTCATTCTTCATCCTTCTGAAATCACATCACTGACACAGTATTTTTCCTGTTTATTACCCCTCTCTACATCCTTAAAAACAAACAAACAAATAAATCAGGAAATATTTCTGTGCTTAACCACACATTAAGGAGTTCTATTTCTCAAGGAACAGCTTTGTTCCTTGTAACTCAACTGTTTTCCCTAGAAAGTCACAGGAATAAAATATGTGTGGGGTCCTATGGAATGAGCATGGGGTGGGAAAAGAGCAGGATCCTGAATTTCTGACTGTGTCCCCATGAGACCAGGCAGTTCCCTGCTGAGCAGCGATGATCTGCTGCTTGTCAGTGGATATTCCTGTTTGGGAACCCTTCAGAAGCTGGAGGAAAGACTCCCTCTAAGGGCTGAATACTCAAGGGTCCCAGACATGGGATCAGTGTTAGCACAAGGCACTGCACATTCAGGCTCAGTCCACATTTCTTTTGTCTCCCTGGGCTGCTCCACCACTGCTACCACTGTTCAGACTTTCACTCTCCTATAGTAAGTATATGAAGATTTGACAATTTCTTTAAATGCTGAGTAATTGATTCTCCATGCTAAAAAGGTCTAGAAGTACCAGGATAGAATGTCAGCATTGTCTTTTTTTTCCCAGCCTTGATCTCTCTCTAAAGAGCTGCATTTTGTCAAAGATAAATTGATGAAAGCCTGAAACATCACTGCATGACACACTCACTTTCCTGTTGTAAAGCCAAGCGTGGGAGTTAATTTTTTGCCAGCTTCTTGCCATGAGACTGACAACTAAAAGGAGTAAAAAGTAGCTACAATGAGCTTCAAAGAAGGTGGGGATTATTGTTTTACTACAGGTGAAATCATACCCACCTTATTTTGAGCCTTTGAGCCCTGTAGAGTTCAACCCCACCATTGACTGAATATTCTAAACATGCTGGGAACCCTTTGCTGGGTGCAAAGGCAGAGCCACAGCACAGCATTTCTAGTCCAGGCTACAGGACTGATGCACAGAACTTGCACAAGTGAGCTCACCAGCTAAGTGAGGGTGAAGCTCTCTAATAGGCATTTGAAGGATGTTGGTGCTCCACTGGGGAAAAAAATAATTGTTTATCTCTGGAAGATGAAAAGAGAGAGAAAACGGAACGAGGATATTTATTTTACTGAAGTAAAAGCATTGAGTTTCAGGCAGAAAACTCTCTCAGGATGAGAACACAGCTTGTTCTCTTGAATGATCTCCCAGATGAAGGCGGCACCCACTGGAGTTGGGTCAGCCTGGCTCAGTGCCCCGAGCCATCCGTCCTGCCCAGGACAGGTGGGAGCTGATATGGTCACCCCTGCAAAGCCCTGCTGTCCCTCTGCTCTGGGAATAGCTTCAATGAGGACAGTCAAGGAAGGGGCTCATTGCTCTGCAAGGCATTTTGGGAATGCAGCAAGCCAGGCTTTAGGACTGAGTGACAATGCTGGTTCTTGAATGACTATGCTGCTGGAAGGGGAGAAAGAGCAAGGAGGGGCCTCTTCTCCCTGCAAGACCCTCACTGGCAAGTACACCCCTGTGTGCCTCCAGATAGCTCATACAAAGTCCCAGAGCTTGAAGATGGAAAAGATAACTGGATTTTAAAACCACTCGTAAAATATCACCCATTTGTGCCCTTGTGGGGATGGACTGAAATGTAGCATGTATTCAAGAAAATTGTCTCAGAAAAGCATTGAGACATCTTCATCAAGCACCGCAGACTCCTTGTCTTCTCTCAGCAGCTTGTTTTAAGCCCTCATTATTAACATGTTTTGCCTAATTTCCACTCCAGATATATTTGGCTTCAGCTTTTAAGCATTCATCCTTTCCACCAAAATAAAGAGCTCATTTGTCTCTGTGAAGAGTTTTTCTCTGTAATCAAGACTTTTCAATCTTTTTGATAAGCTAGACAGACAGTGCTTTCTAAACCTCTCTCTCCCCATTAGGTGCTTTCTGTAGTCCTTGGCCCCTTTTGCAGTTCTTCTCTGCCTCTTTCCCAGTTTTTCAGCACCCTCAGTGGATACCAAGACCACAGATAGCACTGTTAGCCTTGGCTCCTGCCTCCATCTCAGCATCCCCTGTTTAGCCAGGCAAGGTCTCATTAGCCTTCTGAGTTATTAGAGGACTTGAGTTTTTGTCTTCTCCTTTGGCCTCTAAAGCCTTTAGAGAAAAAACAGCACTTAACTAGAGCAGCTAGTTTTTCCTCTTCTGTAGAGTTTAACTCTCTGTTTGGCTGTACTTAAGAGCAGTGGATTTGTCTGGCCAAGCAGCAGGTCTCGTCACGCTGCCTCATCTTCATCTTTTAAACATAACATTGATTCTTGTGCAAGCTGCAGATTTTATCAGCCACGATCCAATGTAGCATCTGCACTGCTGATGAGCATTTTTAGGTCTAGGAACAATCTCTGTTCATCCCTAAGGTACCCTGTGTTTAATGATGATGGCTTATTGCCAAGTGGTGCTCAGGGAAAGCAGTTCTTCATTTTTGTTTCCTTTATTAAACCTACACAGTGCCCATGTTATGCCCTGGAACATCAAGTCAAACACCTCAGAAAGTCTTTTATATTGCACATAAATTGCATAAGTCCACATTTTATGTAAGCTAACTTAAAATCTGGGGCAGTAGCAGAATGTTTGCCTACACTGCAGGCTTCACTCTCGCTGTGTTAGTTTGGCAGCTGGAGGGAACCTCCAGCCATAATCTCCAAGAGCCCTGCACAAGCTTATTTACCCTGGCACCCTACCTGCCTTCTTAGCAGCATACTTACAAAGCCAGTTCAAGAGAGAAACCCTTTCACATCAATTCATTGAGAAACTGATGGCAGTGTTTGAGAGAAAATAATGTAATCTGTTAATCAGCCTTTTGTTTGGCATTTATAAAGGCATTTACTCAATAATTCTCTTGTCCACACAGAGAGAGGATCTACCTGCAAGAGATTTTTATTTAGGCCTGGACAGGAGACTTGGTGATCTCTGGGGAATGTTCCCTCCTACTCAAAATCTTGAACAGCACATCATCAGAAGAGACAATCTTGGCTAGGAATTAATACCCACCAGAGACAAGATCAAGAGTTCATCCCCTCCTGGCATTGCAGAGGTGTCCAGGGCAGTCCCAGCAGACTTTTCATTGGGACAGCCACCTGGAATACAGTAATACACCACCTAATACAGTAGAAGGGAGGACAAACTTCTTCTTCTTGAAATACAAGAGTAGAAAACAGCAGGCGTCCATAGAAATGCTCTTGAGTAGAAGCTCTCCACCAACCAGGAAATCTGAGCTTTTCCTCTGTGTTCCATGCAGAGCTCAGCAATTTTTCATTTCAAATGCCTCCTGGCCTCTATCACAGACAGTCTTTCTGCATTATACTGGCTTTCCTGGATCCCAAGCTTAGGAAACCATCTCTCTCCTTAAGCTGCAAGCTCCCTACATACATCCAGCTTTGTGACTGCTCTAGGAGGGTTGGCTCCCCGAAGGTGGGTGCTAAACATCAGGGCTTCACACTATCATCACTTTGTGGATTCAACACTCTGGAGCATTCTGCATCTGCAAAGGAATGGTGGGATAGGTCTGCACTGATATCTAATTGTCAAGGAATTTATGACTGATTTTCACAATCAAAATCAAAAAAAAAAACCTCAATCCAGATACCATTTATTTAATATTTTAGTACTACCATGACAGCCACAGGAAAGCTGATGAATTTTGTCTCCTCTTGGATTTAGGAACTCCTGAGGCAATGACACATGTTCTCAAAAACTGCTGAACTGCTGTGCTGAAACTCTAAAGAAAAAAGTGCAACCTGAGGCAGAAAGAAGTCACAGAACATTCCAGTGAATATTATTAACATTGCAGGTATTTATTATTGACTGCAAATGGGGGTGTGCAAAGCACTCAGCAAATGGCACAGCCCCCAGCCCAGCACTCATGCAGCTGCCTCCCCACTGCACTGGGGCAGTGGCTGTCATGGGGCTGGGCAGGGCTCCTCCAGCACCCCACTGCTCCTGGTGCTTGCTGGCTGTCAGCCATTGCCTTCTGATGATAAAGCATATTTTAGGAATCCTTTTGTTTAAAGCAGTTGTTAAGGTTGCAGAACTGGCTTGCTGCAAAGAAATAGGTGAAGTCTATACCTAAGGCATTCCCACTGAGCTGGATGCAATTTTTCTTTGGGTTCCTTTGAAATCTTCCTCTTTAATAGCAGAATTTCAGACTAATAGTTCTTCCTTTTTCAGCCTTTCCTGCTGGAATAAGGACTTTTCTTCCTCCCCATTCTGTCAGCAATGTGGTGGCTGTGAGGAGGAATGCAGTACACGAGACTGGCAGAGGTCAATCTTCTCAAAAGGACTTTTGGGGGACCTGGTTTGAATCAACTTTCAGGAAGAGACTGTCCAACAAAACCAATTCCTGTGCTGAGGAGTTTAATGCACCCAATGCCATTAGGTATTTTTCAGAAATGGGTCCCAGCATTTAGCAGAAGGCAAGGGCAAGGCTCAGCTCTTCCATCCTGTGTGACCATGCCCCCCCAGCCTGTGTGCCTGTGTGGAAGGATGGTCCCATTGCCCCACAGCCAGGGTTTCTTTCCACATCTTCATGGCTGTGCTGTACTGACTGGTTACCAGCTGTGCTGGGGTGACCTTTACTGCCCTTCACTGTGGAAGCTGTTCCACTTTTTATAAATACCTCCAAGTTCTCTGCATGAGGGGACTGCAGCTAGGGCTTCCTCCCTCTGATGCAAGGAGTAGGAGCAGCTGCTTTGAGTTAGACCTTTTGTCTGCCTCCACTGGCTGTTACAAAGAATGATATTTTCCTTCCCCCTTCTGCACACAGGTGGTACTTGGGCTGTAGTTTCTCTGAATGCCTTATGTTGCAATTTTACCTTTGAAATATGCACCTTTTAGAAGCCACTCTAAATTCTGATTATATCTCTGTTTCTCCTGAGGAGATGAGGGAACACACTACTTGTGTCCAAATTACAGAGTTAGCTACCCAGGTGCAACACACATGCCAAGTGGGATGAATAGTGGGAAGAGGAGCATGCCAGCAGCCCACAGTCATTGCTGTGTATTTCACTCCTTGCACTGTTATTGTATTAAGTTGCTGCTTGCAGAGAGCAGGAATGCCCCTGGAAAAAAAATGCAAGGAAGGAGCAGGAGTATCTGTGACACAGCTGGCTTCTGCCAGCTCTTTAGGCTCAGCACTCACTCCTGTCCGTGCCAGTCTGCAATTTGAGGGCAGCTGTAGCTGCTCACCCCGGGGCTGAGTTTGGGTGACTGTCTTTGAATGTTTCTGATGATTGCCTACCACACTTGCTAATGATGAGTGCTCAATGTGGGGGAATTTACAGGCATGACGCTGCTGCAAGCAGACGAGGAGCTTGGCTGTGATCAGAGAGAGGTGCCCTTCTCTTGATTTCTGGGTCCCTTGGTCCATGCAGCAAGAGGCTGCTGTCAAACAGCCCTGGCAGCTCCAGCTTCTGCCAAAGAAAGCAGAAAGAATCTGGTGGTGCTCCAAAATACAAAACACTGGAAGGATGTTCAAAGAACCTGTTCTGGAATGGCCCGGGGCAGACACTCACCCTGTGCAGAGGTACCCCCCGTGGGCTCTGCCATCCAGAAGAAAAGGACCACAACAGCAGTGCCAGCTTGAAGGCATCTCTTCTCATGGGCTGAAAACTCCCCTGATGTTAATTACAGGGGCCCTGGCATTACAGTTACATATGAGATTTATCCAATATGCACCTTTAGAGTTTATCTTGATCCTTCATGGCTGTGATTTCCGAGTTATAGCAGTGTGAGATCTGAATCTGACATCTTATCTAGTGTGCTGCATACTGATGGTTAGAAAATCCTAATTTGTCCTAGAATAGCCTGGTTTTGCAAGAGGACATTGCACTGAGAGGCTTTTCTTGTATAATAATTTTGCTTTAGAAACTGATTACTCATGGTTCTATCAGATCTGAATTGCAGATATCTGGGGGAGTGTAGCAGTGGGATATTTTAGATTGAAATCACTCTGCTATCTGTTCTACTACAGCTCTCTTCCAAAGTAGGCTTTATGTTATAAATTACTTTATAGATTTGTAAAGCATGACATAGAAACATTATACACCCTGTGAGTGCTTTAAAATTAATTTGTTCTTGAGCGTGTCCATGTATGAATGAATTTGACATAAGCTTTTCAATTTTATGCTTCAATACAGAAAGTGCACACAGTACCAACTGTAAATCAACTGCCACACTTACTGAAATAACTACTCAGCTATGAAAAGAGAATCTGCCCAATATTTAAAGAAGATTTAGATACAAAAATAATAATGTGTGCAAGAGAGCTGGCATACTACCTTGGGACTTTCAAATCTGAATCAATGAGATTAGTAAGATAACATCAGTGTGCAGATCCTTCAGGTTAGGGCTGTCTGACAGAGAGACCAGGAATTGAAGGAAATTAGTTGAGATCACATTATGGTCTTTCCTTGATCTGAGTGACTCACAAGGATTCACCAGCAGCTCTCCTATGTTTGCAGGTGAAGATCCCATGCATGGACTGTCACAGAAAGTGGGATTTTCAGTGTGCATGATTGGTGTTCAGAAGGGGTGAACAGCATTTAGAAGCAGCGCTTTTCATTCTTTTACTATTGAAAAAATGCAATTTTGGATCATAACAATTCTTTATGAACTTGTGTCAAATTCACCAATAGTGGTTCCAGCCCTCCCTTGCCTGGGAGAAAGGAACCCCCACAGCCCTGCTCCAGGGCAGCCGCTGCTCATCCAGGACATTCTGGAGAATGTGGCTGAAACCTGTTCTTTCTGTGTGATCTAATTCAATGTAAATGGCTTCACTGGCCTTTGCCACCAAGCTAAAACCTGATGGTGCTGTGTCTCAACCACAGGTTGTACCAGACAGAAAACTCACTCAGATATGTGCTCTGCTCTACTTAACTGCTGAGCATTTGTACAGTTGCAATGAAAAGTAAAATAGTCACAGCAGGAGAGCTGGAGAACATCTTATTTCAGGTGACCTCTGGCTGGAGCTAGAGAACATCTCTAGTAAAAGAAGGGCTTCGGCTCAAATCTCTGCGTGTAGAAGAGTGGGTTTTGACCTCAGTGAACGTCTTTTCCTTTGAACACCAGCTCAAGGAAAAATAGCTGCCATACCTTATTCTTCCACTTTGTGATGCCAGGCTTTTTTTCTTCTACTTTTATACCATGTACCTCAAATCATGTATTTTGCTGATCTGAAATTAATTTTTTCAGAATTGCTTTTCAAAAGGTTGACAGAAATCTTTTTTTTAATTTTTTTTTCTGTTTCTGCTACTGACAAAAAAAAAAAATCAATGATTCTTACAGCTGCCATGCTGAGAACCCTCAGCTCATGCTGCTCTGCTGAGAGTCTAGGGACACCCATAACAAAAGCAGCAACCTAAAAGAGAGAGAAACTAAAAGACACCTCACCCAGCTGCCATAGGTATGGGTATTGAAATTCCTGTTGGCTGTAGTGATTCAGCAAAGAAATCTTTGTCCTGTATACTACAGGGAAGTTTACTATATAAGACATACACCTCAGAAGCAAAACCAAGCCTTTTGATGTGAGAAATAACTTCAGAAACAGACTTTTAAAAATCATGCATTTATGGTAATAACGTAAAGGGATGAAAATTGAAGGTGCATTTAAACAGATTAAGCCCAAACTTTGTTACTTCTCTGAGAAAACAGTAGAAGAAAGCTTCAGTTGGGAAAACAAGTAAGAAGAAAGGTTTTTATTTCCAATAGGATGTCAAATGCTGTGTTCTTATAATAACAGGCACAACATGATGCATTTAAATAGCTTAGGTAAGGGAGGTTCCAGCACCCCTGCATTGTGTGACTTCCATACAATCATTGACATGTTTTGCAGACAAAAGAGCTA
This sequence comes from Serinus canaria, assembly GCF_022539315.1. Classification (NCBI taxonomy): domain Eukaryota; kingdom Metazoa; phylum Chordata; class Aves; order Passeriformes; family Fringillidae; genus Serinus; species Serinus canaria. Next base: position 12,870,190 of record NC_066314.1, read on the forward strand.
CTCAAATGAAAGTATTATTAGTAGTTCTACTATACCAAGTTCCTACTAAAACCCCCAAAATGCTTTTTATATGGGCAAGTATTAATATAACTCCAAGCTATTCTAGTATACATCTAGTATTCACACTACTATTTGTATTTATTTGCCTGCATGAAAATTGTAGTTGGGTTTTCAGGTGGTTTTTTTTTTTTCAAAAGTCAATGGGAAAACTTTTCTCCAAATGTTTTTATTAAAAAATATGACAGAGCTACTTTTCAGCTCAGGCCTGCTATTAATTTTCCCCAGGGTGCTCTGGGTTTGGGAGGTACTCAGAGCCTCATTGCCCAGTGCTCTGATACAGCAATGCACTGCAAAAACCAAGTCAGGGCTCTCTGTCTCCTTCTCTTGCTCACCCCTTTCCCAGTCAGTATTGGAGAGGGAGAAAAATGTCTTCTCCTCCTCCTTGCAGGCTCCAGCAAGGAAGGTGGGTCTGGCTCTGGAGTCCAGGTCTGCATCCAGCAAAGCTTTTAAGCACACAGTTAATCCATCCCCATTTAGGAAAGTGCAGCTGCAGCTGCATTTTGCCAAGTGAGACCCAGGAGCACAGGCCAGCCAAGGGGCTTTGGTAAGTGCTTTGGTGAGCAGGGATGGGCAAAAAGGCAACAGCAAAAAGGAGCAGAGGGCAACTCCAGTGGTATTGGAGCAGGGGCAAGGAGAGCTGAGTCAGGCCATGACTCAGAAAAGCTCACTCCAATTTCAGTGCCTTTGTTGACTCTGGTGTCATCTTTTCCAAGTCACTTCACTGTGCCATTAGAGTTAATAGCAATCTCTTTGACAATATCCTTCTAAGATTTACACAAACAAAGGGCACATTGTGAAAGCCAAATGTTAATGACGACACCTTTGGTGAAATTACCTGGTTTCAGAGGTAATTTCCACTATCTCTCTAGAATTTGCCAAAAGTTCTTGATTCTGACCTTGGGGACACATCTGTGACCTCACATCTTCCACTGCTTCACACTTCCACAGTCAGGATCCCATTAGGTCAGACACAAGGAAAGAGACACAAGTCAGGGCAAAATGCTCAGACTAATTCTCCAAACATCATGGGCAGATTTAAGAGCAGCCAAGGGAAAGCAACTCACACCCCTCTGCTTGTGGAAGGCTACACATGCCACATTCATTAATGACCACAGGGAAAAGAGCAGATTTCAGGCAAGTTTCAGGAATGGGAATAAATGAGTGTCTGGGCAGGAGGGTGAGATTTCAGTTGTAAAAAATTAACACATTAATAACAAGCCAGCCCAACTGAGGAGCCCCTTTTCAAGAGGCTCTTGGCACTGCCTGGGACCAAAGCCCAGCTCAGCTGAAGAGCAGGGCACAAATCCAGATGTCCATGCTCAGAGTACTCCCCAACATGCCATGACTCCCTCTGGCATGTGGGCTGTTAATTTACTGGAACGTTTGAAGCACAGGATGAAAATGTCTCTGATGATCTCCAATGGGAAGCCCTTATTCAACTAAATGCTTCACAGGAAATTTTCTTTTTGGAGAAGTACAAACCAAAAAAAGTGCTAAAGACTGCATTGTTCAAGACAAATCTAAGAGTTGCTGTCATCTAAAATAAGCAGCTAGCGCACTTTGATGTACAGCAGAAACTTTTTGGATGTTACAAAAATAGCCCCTTGTATTAATCTGACAGGTCCAGCCCCCTGGAGGTGCACAAAGCAAAGCTTTCAGATGCCTTGCTGAGTCACTACACCACCAGATCCTGACAGAAAGCCTTCTTCTAAATGTGCCCTGTAGGCTTGACTAATTGCTGTGATGTATAAAATTCAGCTTGTGAGGATGATACAGGTTACAGAGGCTGAAAAATGATGTTTAATTATAAGCTACAAAATCTCAGCACCATAAAGATTGTTTCTGTTAGTGATCTGACAAGACTTCTTATATCTTACTGCAAGATGTCTGTGGCTTTAATTCATCAAGCACTTCCCTCAAAAGCACTTCAATATTCCCTCAAAAATAGGAGAATTTCATCTTAAGAAAAAAAATTAAACAACCACTTTTTACACTAAATATGCTTAACCTAAAGCTTTCTCCCTATTATTTCATAAACACCTAGAGTTTATAGAGGCTCAAGTAGCTTAGTAAAGATGAATTTCATGTGATCCTGGGAATACAGCCATTGCATTAATAATTCTTCTTTTCTATTGTGCTAGGCTTTTTGTAAATAATCTGCATGATTAATTAATGGAGACTAATTAAGAAGAAAGGACATGCTTTACCGTACTATTAAAACCTGTTTATTGCCTTAGGCAAGATGTCATCAATATTTCTAGCTGAAAATTACTACTTGTGATATACATCCTGCAGAATTTTACTGTAACCATTGAAAACGCTAAAAGAATATTTTATCACTGGGTACAAACAGCCATATGCAGATTTAAAACTATGTAACCAAATGCATAAAACATCAATGTATATGATACTTTGGGAGAAAGGCATTACAATGAACTTGATTATTTCATAGATCTTTCAAAAGACAGAAGAAACTCTTTAAACTGCCTCCAGAGCAAAGCTACTCTATACATCCAGATAAGACCAGTCAAGTGCTAAAATCAGTTGTTGCACTGCAAATATGTACTTTCTTCATTGTCTTTAACAGATTTCCCTAAATTCACAGTGGTAACAAAACAGTTACCACTGCCCCAAACAGCTGATTTATATGCCAAATAGCACGGTGGAGTAAATGCCACTTAGGACCAGTTCTATCAACTCTGTCCGTACAAACAATCACATTGATTTAAATAGAATCCATCAAGCCAGCAGGATTCAGTCAGGCAACATCTACATTAGCAAAAGGAGCAGCACTGCAGGAGGAAACAGCTTGTGCTGGGGCCCAAAGTCCGTGCCAGCAGCGGGGTGGAGAGATGGTGTCATTCCAGCCAAGCTCCTGCTTGGTCCCACAGTTGCCTATTAGCAGCAGGAACCCACACACTAACTGGGAAATTCACTTCAGAAACATTCTCCTGATCCCAGCTAAATCAAGGATGTGGGCACACCCCCAGGTGGCGACAAGCCTGCCGGTATCTCACATTCATCATCATGGTTTGGCAAAGAGAAGTTCCTCTGAGCCTTCTCCATGGTGTTCTGCAGGAAACAAAGTGGGCAACCCCCTACCAGGGAATGATTGGCATCTGACTCCATTGATTCAGAATGCTGAACAATTGCTTTATTAAAACTATATCATATTACACTATACTACACTACACTAAAGAATACTATACTATACTATACTATACTATACTATACTATACTATACTATACTATACTATACTATACTATACTATACTATACTATACTATACTATACTATACTAAAGATACATACTAAAGAAAATCCCGTGACTGTCTCCAGACAGCCAGGACACAGCTTTGACCCAATAGGCCAATTAATATAAACCATCACTGGAGTCCAATTAACTACTCATTTCAGGTAAACAAACTTCCTAACACATTCCACATGTGCAAAAACAGGAGCAGCAAGTAGAGATAAGAATTGTTTTCTCTTCTTCTCTGTGCTTCTCCAGGAAAAAACCTGTGAGAGAGAATTATGTCTCTCTCTCTGTTCAGAGAATGTGAATGCCATGGTGTTCCAAGGAAGGGAGTGCACATCCCATGTGCTGAGGTGGCAGCACAGACTGTCCTGCAGGGCTGGACAGGCAGGGACATCCTTGGGTGATCCCAGGGAAAGCTCAAGTGTCTGGGAGAGCATGAGGTGCTTGGGAACCTTCATCAGTGCTTGAATGAAAACTTGGTTTTCCAAGGATACTTCCCAAGTGTATCCAATTGGTGTCATGCTTCTGAATTTTAACGACTGCCACCAAATCTGCACAAAACCGCATCAGTTCCACTGAACCAGGATGTGCCAGAGGAGGCAGGGAGCCAAGCATGATTACATTGCTACAAATTCCTGATCATTTGCTGTCACAGAGCAGAAGGACCAAAATAAAATAGGGGAATAGGAAAATGATATCCCTATTACTTGCTTAATAAGACACTTTACCTCATTTTTCCCCAGCATTATAAATGAGACAGCTGCCTTGCTTTGTATCTCAGTACTCATCCATGTACCCTTCAGCACCTCTATTTGTTCTATTTTTCATTGCTGAAATAATGGTAGAGATAAGCCAATAGAGGCACTCCAGTACCAGTATGCAAAATCACAGCTTCTAAAACAGACAGAAATAAAATTCTTTTTTAAAAAAATGCACATACACATATACACAATTTTTTTTCTGTATTGCCTACTGTGAATCTTCAGAAAAGTCAATATGTTGATTATTTTTAGCAGGGACGTGCCAATCACATAATCAATACGTTCACATATTTCCAGCTACTGTATGTATTTCTCTGCTGTACTTTGCAGTTCTTCTACATTAGGCCCAGCTAGAAAATACAGCTCTGGTGGTAGTTTGGCTCTTTGTGATTTATTTGTTAAATCCACAATAAAGTTCTTAAATTCTTTTCAAAACAGTTTTCAAGTGATAGTGGAACCATTGGTCTGTGTTCTTAGTTAAGAAATTTCTGTTTTGAGATAGTGTCTCAAATTCTATCTATGTTAGTATCTCCTTTCAGGCTCCCCTTGAATAGCAGAAGTTTGAGCCAATTGATTACTCTGCCACTCTTCCAGGAGATAATTTTTCTCTCCATCTTGTTAGGGATCTTTAGCTGTTCAGTAGTGTGAAGTGTAGATGTGCAAGTACTTTTTTTCTTGATACAAATCCTTCAGCTTCCAGGTGACTTAGTATCTGCCCTCATCAGACAGGAAAGGTTTATGCACTGTGCAAAGTGTTGTAAATTCACAATAAATTACAGGAGTAATTACAGGAGAAGACTGAAGATACTTTGAGATCCAAAGTACTGTTAGGTTCCCCTGGGCTTTCTCAGGGTAGCATGAGCACAAGATCTCACCAGAGGAGGCTTCTGTGGGTGCATAATTGAAAGCACACTGAATGGCTAACCTTAAAATTTAAGCCAATAGGAAAGTTTGTGCATATAAAAGGATCTGGTAGGCTGGGTCTTTCAAATGGTACCTATGGTTTTGAAGTATAATCAAAACTGAGGAGCAATGTATCAACAAAATCTTGATGTATAATTTTTATTTTATTACTGTAATTTCTCACCTAGAATAAAGACTTCTACAGATCTTTCCATATTGAGATGAGAACTGGTACAGTTTTATCTTTGGTCTAATTCATTGTCATTATTTGTAGGCGTTTGTTTTTTAATTTTGCATCTTTATTCAAATATTTTTGAAGCAGACAGGTTAACACAGTGTTTAAAATTGCTTACTGATCAAAAGGTATTACTGAGTGTTTTGATTCTGACATGACAGCAAAAAAATTAATCTTACTGACACCAAAATTATTGACTTGTTTTTGTGTTTATTTATGTTCTGTCACTATTTCTTCCTCTGTTAATCCCAGTTTTTTTTCATCTGCCTCCTTAGTAATCCATTGAATCACTTACCTGGCTTTCAGAAAGTTCCCTGTCTGGATAAGTTGAGATAGAAGCCTGAACCATTTACACTCTCCACACTACACCCAATAAAGAGATTGTTTACAAATTATACTGTGATGTGCAAGATCTCTCTTGACCCTACCTTAACTATTCTGTTTTTCCCTCCCTACCTCACAGATGATGGAAATGCTTAAAACAAGTTCAGGTAGTATGACCCAGACGAACGTAAGTGTGAGCATGGCATCCAGGGACGAGCTGTGAAATGTCTGCGTGCTTCTGCCCAAACGCGTTGCATGGCTTTCTGCTCTTGTCTCGTGTTTCTGATTTAGGCAGCATGTTCAGCAACATGTAAGCGTTTCATTTGATATTTATATTCCAGCCCAGCTTTGGTTTTGCGTGGTCTTAACATTCTGCCTTTTTTGGTAGCTTGTGGCAGCTGCTAGTGGCAAATCTGCAAGCTGTGTATGTCATTCCTAAGTGACCTTCAGAGGTACCTGCTAGGATCAGGACTCCCCTGGAAATGGCTGTTTAGAAATCCGTGGTAGAGATGTGGAAGTGTGCAGTTCAAATGGGTCAGGAGCAGAACCAGCCCTCCTGTGCCTTCCCTGGGAGTCGAGCCTGCTCCTGGTGCAGCTGGCTCCAAGGACAGCTCTGCTGCTGCCAGTGCTTTGTGACTCTATTGTTGTCAAACTCCTGCTTCGTGTGGCAGATGACACATCTGAATTAGGAATGTTGTTTGCACAGTCTCTGTTTAGAAAAGGCTGCTATGAGCAAATACAATGTTTTTCTGTGTTTATATAGTCCTTTTAATCTTATTGTGTGTAAAGCTTATGAAGGTGAGACTAATCACAGCAGCTTGAAGCATACTTACCCACATGGGTCTTGGGGTGCTGCCTGGTATGGAGAGGCAGAACTCAGTCATTCCCTTCCTGGGTTTCATTCCTCATGGGATTTCCATTCATATTTTAAGTGTGCTGGTGGGGGTATTTTATAATGAGGCTGATCAAATATTGACCAGGTTGCCCAGCAAGGTGGTATCATCTCCATCCTTGGAGATCCTCAGAACTTGACTGCACACGACCCTGAGCAACCTGCTCTGTTTGGACCTTCTTTGAGAAGGAAATTGGAATATGTGAAGTGCCTTTTTACTTAGAGTTGTCCATGATTCTACAGTTTCATGACTGTACAGGTGGGGAGTAGAGTGAAGCCACCAAAATAACTTTAAAGCCATCATTCAAAACCAGACCACCAGAGATCAGTGCTCTGGTGACTGGTCCACTTTCCTGCATTATAAAATGGAGTTTGTTAAATGCTGGTTATTACTCTCAGTATATCCACTTGCAACTGAGCTTACACAGATAGAAATTTGTTGTTTTCTTATTATGCAACAAAAAATACGTGTTGAATAGCATGTGTTGTGTGAGATCAAGATGACTTATCAGAAACACCTCTGCTTTTGAATTATTGGAGCTATGCCAGCTGACACTGCCAGCTGTCTACATGATGTTTTTATAGCTCTTCTCAAGTTTCCCGTGTAAGATCCCTACCTCTGTTCCTAAGACATTAATGATTAGACTGTCAGAGCTGAGAAAATCCACCTACTGAGCAAGGTCACCTTCGCTGTTCTCAGTAACAAAGGGAAATGCCAGGCTAACAAGGCTCAGGAAGTCCTAATTAACGTCAGTGGCAAATTCAAAGCCAGAGAAAAATAGGGCTGGCAAGACAATTCTCTCTAGAGCTAAGATTTTTTTTTTTAGCCATTGTAAAAGAAGCCTGGGAGATGTATTTTCAAATATGGTTAGTGCTGGGGATGGGTTGCAGAAAAGAAAGGGAATCAATAAGGGGATTGTGATTTCCTGCCTCCTTCTCCTCAGTGAGTTCCTGCCAGCAGTCAGAGCTCTGAGACTCAGCTGAGGCCATGAGGCAGGAGCACTGTACGTCTCTGTTCCCACCTGCCAAAAAGTCACCATGCTCCTTCTTCAGTTTGGCTCCCAAAAAATTGTCTCCTCAGGGATGCTGGAGCCATGACATCCACAGAGCTGGGCCACCCCACAACCTCCCACCTCCTGCCCTTGCTGCCAGAAGACCCAACTTCCCTCATTCTACACAGCAAAAAGACCAATGGACGATATCTACCCACAGTTTTTGGGTGAAGGGGTGACCACAGACTCTATCTTATAGAAGACAACTCACAGATCTGTCTCTAGCAGCACTTAAGGATCCTGAGTTTGTCTTTGAGTCTTGTGAAATAGTCCATCTTCCCAAAGTACCCTATTAAGCATTCTTGCTCCCATTTTCTTCCCCTAAATTAGTCTTAGTTCAAAATTCAGATTCCCTAAATTGGGCCAATCCTCTTGATGGCCACCTCCCTCCTCTCAATGCTCTGACCCTCATTGCAAGCTTGATGGAACCAGCTGTCTCTCAGACACCTTTTCTGGCAGAGAGCTGCTAAGTCCTGCAACATTTCAGCCTATTCATTTGTATAATCTGGGGTTTTCATGCTGAAAACTCAGCTATCTCTGGTTTCTGTGTAAGCCCAGTTCTGCTAGAAGAGGCTTGGTTTCCCTACTGATTTCCTTCTGTGCCAAGGATGACCCCAGCTCAGTTCTCTTATTTTATAAGTGTGAGGAAGCAGTCCATAAATGAGAGTGGCTTTGGTTTTCAGTGCCTATATGTGGGTAATAGCACCTGCAACGTGTTTTAAATTCCAGAAAGAAATATTCAAATTACATGTGATGAACAAAATTCCCACAGTCTTTTCAGCAGTGGGGAGAACAAACAGAGGAAACAATTCCCTAATGGTGCTGTGACTTTCCAGTGCTGGAAAATCCTAGGGATATATTATACAACACCATCAGAAGTGACATTGATGCAATTAGCCTACCTTGGGACAAGAAGTGGCCCACACGACCTCCTGAGGTTCCCTCCTGCATGTTTTTGTATGATGCTGCTATTTTAATGATGATAAAAGCCTCAGCAAATGCAATCGTGGTTCTAAATTGTGTGCACGTATCAGCAGCTGAGACCAGGACCCAAATTCAGTGGTAAGGGTGGGCAGACCTGAAGAACCACTGCAGACTGTGAAATGTCATCATCTCCCCCTTGTGCACACACACACATGAAGGTGTAAGCCCACTGCACACTGCTTCTGCCTCTTGGGGTGACAACAGGCCAGTGTTACACACCCAGCCAGCCCCAGCAGCACCCACGGGGACGGGCACTGTGGCCCACTGGCTCTTGCTCCCATGTGTTCCTCTGCAGACCCTCTTGTCTCAGCTGCCTTCCTCCTTGAGCCTCAGAGCCTCCAGCCTTCACCAAACCCTGCAACACAGGGTTTACCTTCCCCAGTTGCATCCTTATGATCAAACAACAGGAGTAGTTTTTCTAAAGACCTTCAGCCCAGGTTTATTCCCCACATGAAGGTTAAATCCTCAGAAAATTACTCACAGAATGCCATCATTGATCCAAATGTTCTCCTACAATTTCATTCACCCTTCAGCCACAACATTTTTGACCATGTCAGATTTGGAGACTGATGTCTTGCCCTGGTGGCTTCTCTCTGAAGCTTTAGCTACCATGACACCCTCAGTGCTTCCCAGGCAAGCACAGAGCTCCTCACACTGATGCTGGGTGGCCTCAAATGTGTCCACACTGCTACTGCTCACTGCTTCATCTGCCCCACAAGAGCATCAAGCAAAAGTCAATGCTCTCTGAAAGGGTCACTGCCTGGCTCACTTGCCTACTGTTGAGTTGCCTCTGTTCCCTGTTCAGATATTCCCTGTACCACAGAGCTAGGCATGCCTTCATCAGGACATTCCTCCTCTTATGTCCTCATCCCTGGCTGTCCTTTGCTGCTAGTCTCTGCAGGGTCTTCTGCCCTGACATTTCCATTTGCCCATCCCTCATTCAAGCTGCAGTTGCAGTGCCACCTCTGGGGCTCTGGGAGCCATCCATAACAAAAAGGGTAACACACCACTTCTTCCTCTGCCCCTACCTGCAGTGCTCAGCCATGTGCTGATCCTCTCCAGGAGGAGAAGGAACTCAAAGTTCTCATTCAGGGAGCAAACAGGTGTCTCTGTGTTTGTCACTGGAATTGTGTGCAGGCACAGCTCTCCCTTCCCTTGGGCTGATGTTGCTCACAACCCAACAGAATGGTGCCTTTTTGCTTCAAGCAGAAGCACACTCACTCGTTCACTGCTGAAAGGGTGGTTATAACTCAAGCAAGGAGTGCACTCCTGGGCAGAATCCCTACCCCATCCAGCATATTAATGTGGCTACAAGGGGTGTGGAGGAGCTTTGTGCAAATGGGGACTTGAGACTGAGCCCAGCAAAGCACATTGTTTCCTGGAAGTGCACAAGGAGCCCTAACAGATTCAGCAGGATGATCCATGGACTGAGAGGTGTGCTCTCATCTAAGTGCTTTTCTGGCTGAGGGCCACAGACCAACTTGCTCCTGAGAGCCCATGGGACAGCTGGGAAAGCAAAATCTGCCCACTGGAATACCAATGTCTCTCAAAGACTATCCTGATGTGTGAAAACTGCAAACTGATCTTTATCAAAGACATCAAAAATCTCAGCAGACCTCAAGCTTCCTTCCTTCAACAGAGCAGTTTTAATCCTTCACTAGGGCTGGCCAGCCTTTCTGTATCATGTGTCCCCAAAATGCCAACATTTCCCTGTGTCCAACAGCCACCAGATAAGCCACAAAGATCTGAAGAAGGACAAAGACCTTGGGGTTGTTCACAGACAAGAACAGAGTCCCTCTCCCACAGATGCTATGGAGAACAGCTTGGCTGGGCTAATGCAACCCCAAATCCTGCACTACCACACTCCAGAGACTCCAGTGTCAGTGTCCTGGGAACCACAGTGCTTGGAAACCATGGATGAACTACTCATCCAACATAGCCAAAGGATCTGAAATTATCCAGTGTCAAGGGTTGGGTTGGCTGTGTATTGTAGGCTTCCTTCACAGTGCCAGATGTGACATTCCTTCTCTGCATCCAGACCACACCACAGACAGGAGCCCAGACAGACCAGTAGCCTCTAACAACCTGGCAATGCATTAAACTGGCAAGGTATTACACATGAGTTGAGCTAGAGCAGGCTGATGCTCCTGCACACACTGCCTCACCTGGCTTCCTGATGCACAGCTACTTTGGATTTTCCAGTCATTCAACACACTCATCTGTAAGAACATTTTCTTATTTCTTAAGATACAGTCCCCTTTTGTAGTCCTATTGACAATCATGCTATGAACATGAGACTTCAAGCACTCATCTACTCAATCACAGCATTTTCAGCAGTAAATGATCCTCTGAAATTCAGACAAGAGACTAAAAAGACTCTCTACTGGTGCTCATGGAATCAATTTTTTCTCATTACAGATTTCTGTTTCATATCAAAATGTGCACTGAAAAATATACCTCTCACTCTAGGAACCCATCTTGAACAGACTTGAAGTGATATAAAGGGCAATTAATAGGTTAGACCCATCTCTAACCTCTGTGACACAATTACAAACATTGCAAAGTCCAAGAATATTCCCCTGTTAACAAATCTATCTGTCATTAATTTTGGTCCTTGCTAGAGAGGCAAGTGGGGTTAAAGGCCAGGAGAGCATATACCTTTGCAACTCATTTTGTCAGCCAGAAAAAAAAAAAAAAAAAAAAAAAAAAGGGAGTTTTGTTTTTTCATTTTGGAACTGGCTTGGGATACCCAAAGCACCACTATCTGGATGTCAAGGAAATGCAGAAAAAAACCAATTTCACTGAAATGAAGACATAGAGCTGTTTTCAGTCTATTATATATTAAGGGGAGGGCAGTCATTCTCTAGAATGCCTGAAGCCAGCTCTGAAGGCAGAGCTCATATATTCTCAGAGGTGTTGAACTCAGATCCACTTTGAGGGTGAGAAAATATTGCCTCTATCCAGTTCATGCCAGAGGAGATCTCAAGAAGTAAATCAAAGGACACTAGGGACAAATCTTTGATAAAAGCATATCAAAACTTTGTTTAATTTGTTTGCACTGCTGTTGTAAAGCAGACTCACCAGAGACAATATGATCTACAAATGGAATATGTTACTAAATCAGGACACAACTTACTGGAAGGATGAGTAATGATTTCACCTAAGTCATTACATCTTCCTATCAATAGCATATCCCTGCAGGGAACATGCTCACCTCCAGCTGAATATCATATAATCCCTGTAGGAGAGACTTCAGGTGCCTGACTCAAGGCCATGACACACCCAACCATCCTAAAAAACAGTGGGGCAGATGGTCCCTTGCTGAGATCAGATGTGGATAGATATACACACTTTGTGGTATGTTCAATATCCAGCACATATTCCCTTCAGTTTGTAAAACTTGCTTCTGCCCAGGTATGTGGGAAAGGGCCATTTGTTAGGACAGCAGAGAAAGGGGGTGGTTATCCTGGAAACAGGCATGATCATAGGCACTGTGACCTTTGAGTGTGACACACACCCATGGGATCACTGTGCCTTTCAGGCTGGACAAAATTAGCACGTGGTTCTGCACATGTACCCCTCCATCCTGCTAAACTTTCAGAACAAATATCTAAAATCCTCAAATGCTGCCCAGGCAGCTTCTCTGAACAGAGCAGGACTAATGGGTTAATGCTTGGGCTCAATGGTCTCAGAAGTCTTTTCCAGCCTTAATGATTCTGTGATTCTAAGAGCACGTGTGTATGGGGGCTGCACTGGGTGAAATATCAGAATCACAGAATGGGGAATGTTGGGAGGAACCACAGTGGAGCATCTGGTCCAACCTCCCTGCCCAAGCTCCAGCTACAAGTGAGCCCCTTATCTTACTCCACACACCTACCCTGTTTGACTGTGCACCTATTAGCTTCTGTATCCAGGCAGCACACACCCCCAGTGCTATTTTCAACATTATCACCATTCTCTCTCTTCTCTCCAGACTGATGTTGTCATTTAATTCCAGTGACATTCCCTCAAGAGCATCCTACAAAATTATCTATTACTATTTGTTCCCACAGTAGAGCCATGATAACTTCATCCTCAGTTTTCACAACCTTCTCTGCTCTGGCCCTCTTAATGCTCGCCTTGTCTATTCTCAAAATGTCACAACTAAAATCAATTCCTAGCTTCTATTCTTTAGCAAACCACACTAAATCCTCTCACTGTTTCACCTTCATCCTTTTTGTCAGATTTGTGGTCCAACCTCTCAAAATTTTCCATAAAACTACTTCTATAGCTTTTCCTGCTTTTTTCCTCCTTTCTTCTGAGATGCTAATTTCCTTTTCCTCTTTGTGTTCTGCCAGGCCTCCTGCAACACAAAACCTCTCCCTGAGTGCCACCACAGGGAAAGGCAATCAAACAGTTTCCAAGTTTTCCATAGGTTTTCTCAGAAAATCAGTCTTGTCTGTGCTATTTTCAAATCATCCCTTGATGTCCCACCTACAGCTCCTGCCTCTGGTGTTGAGGTGTTGCCTTCAATGAGACATGAGCAGTGACTCTTGCTCAGCAGTCCTCTGCACGAGGTACAGGCAGCTGGAGGAAGAACCCATGCCCTGCCCCTGCCCAAGTTAGCCTTGCTTGAACTCACCTCCAAGTAAACCAGAGTCAGTCTTTGTCTGCCATTCATTTCTGTAGCACAGGATCTACAGCCCATCCTGAGCCAAAAACATCCTTTCTGGGGAGGAGATGCAGCTGCTGCATGTTTCCTGCCTCCGTTCTGTGGAGGAGTATTTTATGAATATGGAGAGTATTTTAAATGCCTGTGAAAGACCTGGCATTACATTAAAGTTACATTGAGGAAAAAAATTCCTCAATTTTGGAAAGGAAGCTATGATTGAGATTTGGGTAGGGAAAGTGTCTGGCTATGTCTATACCCAGATTTATTTTTTTTCTTCCCCAGTGGAGAAATAAAGGAATGTGACCTGAGGACCACAAGATACTGTCAGAGTAGAGTCTCTTGAGAAGAGGGCACACTACCCATCATCCAGAGGACATTCACTCACCTCTACCTTGTGTATGGTGCTCAGGCTGAGAATGAAACTTGAAAATATTTACCATATCCAAGCAGCTATTTCAGCTCTCTGACTTACAGAAAATTGTTTGCCTGACAGAAGCCGCCTCTGAAGCAGTTTGTAATTAATACATCCATTTTCATATTCCTTAAAGACAACATTCATAACAGATTAGAAAGATCAGAGATGCTACAAAGATTTCTAAATAACAAGAATTAGTTGTGATTAAGTATATCACTGTAGAGTAACAAATAGGCTTGTCAATTGCATATCAAAGTTAATAAACAAAAAAAGGGGTACTGACTATTTAAGAAAGCATTCATTCTGTAAACCAGAGTACTGGTAGGCAGCTGGCAATTTTTGGGTGCCCTTCATTAGACTTAAAGGTTTAATTTGTCAGAGCCTGGATATTCATGTGGGTTTTCTGTTGGTTTGTTGTTGTTGTTGGTTTGGGTTTTGGTTTTTGTTGGGGTTTTTGTTGTTTTTTTCCAGTTTGTTGTTTTGCTTTGTTTTGTTTGTTTTTGTTTTAAGACGAAGATGCTGTAAAAATTGCATCCAAAATTAGAGGGCTTGAAAGGGCAAAATCCATTTTGCCAAAGTCACCCATAATGGACATAATATCCTGCAGCTAGATTGTCAAGTCAGTTGTAATAGGTTTTCAAAAATGTTACAAAATATGCACAAGCCATAACTTAACTGAATCCCTTGTAAATTCTATGACTAATTAATTAAAACTTGTATAAAACAATTTGATGCTCCATTCACATGCTTAGAATTTAATTAATTTGTAGGTTATATGCCCCTAATAATAAATGTTTCTCCATGATCTTGGTCCAGAGCCTTGTAACAGTGCACAGCTTTTCATCAGCTTTAAAGGCAACTCTTTCACTGACAATGGTAAAGTTTACTGAGCCCTACAAAAACTGTCTGCTTCACATAACCTTTGATGAGCGTGTTGTACAAACAGCAACAGGCAGTATTTATAGGCTGCCCATGTGAGGGAAAGCACAGGAAATGCTCAGACTGTTTTGTAAAACCTACAAACCAGGTGGCAACTCACCACTGCTGGCCTAGGGATTCACATGTGTGCAGTAAATAGCCAATGGCACTTCTCAAGTAGAAAATTAAAAACAAAAAATCATATGAATTGGCTGAATATAGTTCATCCTAGTGATGTGCTATGTCCTACACTGGTGGTTAAGGAGCTGTTTCTCTAATTAGAAAATCCTAAAGATTTAATCCAGCCTTTTTCAGGAACAGTGAACTCAGCAAAATACGTTTTTAATCATTTTTTTAATAGAAACATGTTGGAAAAAAATAGTATTTTGCTCTGAACAATAAAAAATCAGGGAACATATATTCCTTTGGTAGGACTTGATAAATTGTGTGCCATCATATAATAATACAGTTATATTTCCTGCTAAGCACAGCAGCTGTCTGGAGAAACCCAATTAGGTAACTTGGCCATTTACTCAGCTAGTCAGTGATCCTCATTCCTATTTTTCTTCATCATCCATGATGCACCAGAAGGTGCAGCAAACCATTTCCACAATTCTCAAAGCATCTCCCTCTCTGCTTTAGAGCAGGGCACACACAAGGTCACTGCAAACAACGCTGGTGAGATTGAGGGAACTGCCTTTTTTCCCTTCTAAACCTAAAGCCACACACACCACTTGAAAAATTAATGACTGACTGGGTGACTGTTGTCTCCTGGGGAGTTTGAAGTGAGGTCAGTGCTTATTCACCCTCAGGAGAGGAAGATGGTTTAATGGATGACACAGTGCCTCGGGCTGCAGCTCCAGGACAGTCAGGCAGCCACATCCTGGGTGACCTAGACTTCACTTGCCTCTAGTTCCCTGTCTGGGATTTTATGTGCTAAAAAGGCTCACAAAGCAAATGGATATATTCATGGCAGAAAGACTTTCAGGACCCTTATGTGCAATGATGTCTGTTGGGCTCCCAAATTCCCCACTCCAAATTGTTGGATGGTACATAATTTGGAGGAAACATCCCTATGGCTTTCCCTTCCCTGCCCTACATACCCACTGCTGTTCACTGCCAGAAAAAAAGGTATGGACTGAGTAGAGCTCTAGTCTGACCTTTACATATGGAAGGTGAGAACTTTGTTTTCATACCTGCCTGCTCTTGGGGAATGCCTGCCTCCAGGCTCTTCTGGACACCCTGGAGCTGTTCCTCCACATGCCCCCATACTCCCCTCAGCCCTGTACTTACTGCAGCATTTATACCATCACAGTTATGCCTTGTCATGCTGCCCACCACAGAGCAGGAGCTCCCAGGAGTGCTGGCTCAGCACAACATGCTTATTTCACAAGCCAAGCCAAGGTCCCTCTCATTCCCAACACTGTGTCACTTCTTTCTTGAGCAGTAGAGATGTCTGTTTTACTGACCTGCACAACACACAGAATTATTTGCTGGAGTTACAAAATATATGAGCTGATACAACAACCAGTTTCTACCAAGGCTGCAGGAAAAAAGGCTGTAACTTGCTGTAAGACCCACAAGCTCCATCAGAAAACAGAAGGTTCCACATAAGGGAAGCACGACACGTAACCTCTTAATAAAACAACCCCAGCCCACCAGGGAACCAGCAGAATTTACAGGCATTGTGCTGGGAACAGAAATCCAGCCCTCACAGTCATCACAAAACTATCAGCAAACACACAGAGCAGTTAATATTTTGAGGTTGTCCTAGCTTTATTTGTGTACCTTGATAGGTGACATTTCCAAGACACTATGAGACTGTGCAGAGCTGGACTGATTATTAATAGTGAACATGCAGCTGAGCTGACATGACAGAGAAATAAAGAAGTGAAGTTCACATAGTCATTTATGCAGGGAAGGTTATTCCCCAAAGTTTTTTAGCTGCCTTCCAGTCCCCTTCAACCTGAGACAAATGCCCTGTGCTAACACTACACAAAGCAGATCTGTAAACCTACCTCTGACTTGACTAAGAAAGCTTTTTCCCAAGTCTATTTTCTCATTTGTTTCTGTTATTGCAGCTAAATGTGGGTGGGAGCTTTCTCCTGGGTGATGTTCCCAGCAGGTATTAACCTCCTGTGGGGTTTTGTTCCTCAGTGGCTCACTGGCCATCTGGCTCTCAGCCACAGGGAAACCCATATGGTCTCCTGATAGCACTCCAAAATCCTGCAGGGCAATCATCACTGTCCCTTCTCCCAGGCAACCTGTGGGCAAGAAGATTGCCAGAGCCAGGCCTGCAAGGGGATAAATGAAGACATTTGAAACACTGAAGTAGGAACTGGACAACAGGATTCATCAAAATCACAGCTGGAGCTATGGTGACTCAGGTGGATGTGCTGACTGTAAAGGGAGCTGGGAGGGCTCTGGAATGACCCCTGTGAATGGGTGTTCCTGAGAGCCCTGCACACAGCTCAAGGGAGGGAAAGCCCTGATGGCCACATAGAGAAACAGCCTGTGTGCTTGGAGCCTTACTGCAAAGGGTACTGAGGCCAAACTCTCCTCCCCAGCACTGTGCTTGCCCTCACCATCAGAAGCACAGGGAAAGCCCAGCAATTCTTAAAGCTGCTGTAATCCAGAATGAGACAAATGGAGGGAAAAATGCACTAAACAGTTGTTTCAGCAGCTGATTGTTTTTGGTTTCTTAGCAACTGTGGGAAAAGAAGCTGCCTGAGCTCTGAGCTGTCTGGTCAAATCCAGCAGGCATCCCTCTGTGGAGGACAGCCCTCCTCCTCTCTGCTCATCTGCAGAGGGAAAGCACAGCTGGTGAGAAGCCTTCCCTAAACAGGGAGATAGCAAACAAGTTCACCAAGTAGATGAAAAGACTTGTCCTTCTCTCTACTGAGGGACGAGGGAACAAGCTGGCCATCAAAGTCCTCAGTTTGGTTCCTCCAGAAGTGGAAATGTTGTTTCAGATTCGACTGCTTGAAAGAGCATGGGAAATATGAGGGAATCTTGCACTAACAGCTGCAGTCAATGGTGTTCCCAAGCTGCACCCAAAAAGGAACTGCAGGAGAGATGTCAGGCTCTTCTGTGCCTCAGTGTCAGGGCCAGGCTGGAGGGGAGCGGAAGGACACTCCTGTGGCTCCAGCCATCAGCCACTCCAACCCTGCAAATGAAATTGAGCTTGGTGCAGGGGTCCTCAGCTCCTCTCCTGGCAGTGCAGGTGGATCAGCTACAGCATCCTTCACAGGTTCTTTCGAGAACGCTGCTATTGAGTGCATGAAAAACTGTTTATGGCTGTTTTCCCTGTGATCAGCAGTGTCAGTCTCTTGCAAGTCCTTAGAGCAAATCCACAGAGAGAAAGGGCTGATTTTTGCCAAAGGGTTTCACATCTCTGTGGGTGTTTGTTCTGGAGGTTTCAGCACTAGTGCAGAGTTTGTGTGGGTCTCTGTACCGGAGCAGCCATTTCATTGTTTTGGTTTTCAGGGACAGTGTTTAAATCATTTAAATTCGTGCCTGTTACTGACAAACTGGCCATGCTCATTGCTAATAGCTTATTTCCCTCCACACTAGCACAATCTCATTCATTCAGATATAAGTAGGAGGATGTTGACCTGTAGTTAATCCTACACGTCCCTGACTGTTAATTTAATGACTATTAAATATTAATGGCAGCAGAGAAGGGAAGTCAGATCACCTTTTCCACAGCTTAGTGCCCCTGTCACCAGGCTACAATGTCATCCTTGATCTTGCTTTTTATATTCCCTTTCTTCCCAGTTTCATTTACAGGACAAAGAAAGATACATTTTAGAAAACGCTTTGTAGTCAAGCAGCTATTGCAAGGATTAGAGCTGCACCAGGATCTCCCATTTCTAGGCAGATGTTCAAATCACCATGCTGTTGGTTAAAACAGGAGGTGTATTATTTCCCTTGAATCTGGGAAAGGGCCTTACACCCTGGCTCAGGATATGTTAGAGAAAATGCTGAAAAAGGGGAGGATGCACAGACACCCATGACACTGATGCTCCTCCTATGCTGTGCAAAAAATAATTCATTGTTCAAGGAGGGATGTGGAGGGTGTCTGGCGGTTACAATCCTCCCCAGGGCAGGGGAGCACCATGGATCTACCAGGGTGTTCCTGTGCACAGTCCATGAACCAAAGCACAGCCCAGCACCAAGGGGGGACCCCGAGGCTCTGGTGCAAACCCTCAGCAGTGCCGTGTGCCCTGTTGTGTTCCCAGCTTGACGGTGGGAAAACTCTCCTGACTAGTCTGGAGCACAGAAGTGAATCCCTCCTTCTAGAGGAGACAGTTGAACATCACTTCTCCATTCCAGATGGGTGTTACCATGTCAAACATCATCACTTTTGGTCATGCTTCAACACAGAAAGCCATGTCCCCTCTGTGACCATCCTCAGAATATTTCATTTGCCAGACTGTTATCTTTTCGGGCAGTGGGCACCAGGGATGGTGCTGCAGAGATCTCTTTCTCCACATCTTCCCATGCCTTTTTTCCTCATAGTCTTTTCTTTTGCATCGGGCAGGTATGACTGCATCCTTAAAACAGCCATGTTTAACTGCTGGAGGTATTTGTCTGTGCTTAAATCTATGTATCTTCATATGATTATATTTTTCTGATTATAAAGCCAATGAGATAAAGCAGAAATCAATCAAAGTAGCTGAGCTTGAAGTGCATTAATGCTTACTACTTAAAAGGTAGTAACCTTTTACTATTGTAATTATTATTTATTTACTTTTTTAATTGCTATCTGGTTTGCTTATCTCTATGAGAGACGCTTCTCCAGAGTATCTTTCTGACTATAGTGTTTTATTTTTACAGAAAAATGCAGGCATTTAGTGAGATGGAAATTACTTCCTTATTATTTAAAATTAATTCAGCCTGTCAAAATGAGCTCATTGCCATGCACAGTGTTTCCTTTTTAATTCAGTCTCAGCCTTTCTAGAAATTGAAATTCTGTGCTGAGACAACATACATAGCAGACTTTTTATACATATTAAGCCCTACATATTAGGAGGATTAAGGCCACATATACATTTTAGAATAGGATACATAATTATAAAACAAATTTTGCAGCAGAGATAAAAGAATGACAGTTTTCCATTGGTCTTGTAAACTGCTTTGCTAGCCAGGAATGATGCCGCAAGAATGCCTGACGGGAATAAAAGGGACTCTCCTGCCTGCTCCTTTAGGACTCTAACTTTTACTAAATCAGGACAAAAGTAGAGGAAAAATTTGCATATAAATAATTAGGATGCCAGTGCTTCCTTCTTTTCTCTTCTTAGAATAAAAAATAAGAGAATAGAAGGCAGAAAAGGACAGAGGAGATTGAAACCTGTGATGGGTATAGGAAAAGATAACCTTAATAAATGGGAGAAAATTGCCTGTCACCTGCAAAGGGAGCAATGGAAATAAGGGGGGAAGGGAGATAAGTTTCTGACAGCAGCATCCCACAGGAGTTTCTTCAGGATGAAGAATCGATTGGGAAAGGGAGAGAGAGAAGCAAATGGAGCTTTAAAAGATCTTCATACTTTCTACTCTGCCCTCTGAGCAGCTCTCAGTTCCCACTGCACTCCCTCCTCTCAGCAGCTGAATGGGTTTGTGGCAGAGGTTTGGTCCTCTGGAAACAGCCCAGTGTGTGAGGAACCATCCCAGTGACTCACCTGCACTGGGCTGTTCTCCTGGTCACACTCCCTGGAAAGAGAACAGCAGGAAATGAAGAGTTTGGAATGGAGGGAGCAGTCAAGGAAAACTGTTGCTGGGGAAGGCACCTGGAAAGATTGCCATTCCCATGGTAAGAAGATGACCATTGAAATAATTTTTGGATTCACTAACTGAATTTAAAAAGTAGTTAAATAATTTCAATAGGTTTGGGCATACCATAGACAAGACTCCTATCTCCAAGAGGGATGATGTGGGGAGCAGCAAACATGGCAGTGTTACCACAGTCCTTGGGTAGGTCATGGAGTAAAGAGTCCTTGAAATCTTTTCCAAACACAAAGGACAAGAAGGACCAGAAGCTGATTGGAAGTAGTCAGCCTGGACTTACAAAGGGGAAACCACAGCAGAGAAAACCTGAAAACCTTGGACAGCAAACATGACTGCCTCAGTGGTGGCAGGGAAAGCAGAGAGGGACATTGTTCATCTTGACTTCAGCAGGGATTTTTAGTGCTTGCCATAACTTCACAGACAAGGCGATGAAGGGCCCAGTAACTGGACAGTGAGGGGGACCAAAAACTGGCTGAAGTGCCAGGTTAAAGGGCTGTGATCAGTGGCACGAAGCCCAGCTGGATGATACAGCAGATATAATCTGGGAGAAGAGTTGAAGCAGCAGAGTAGTTATGCTGCTATCCAGAGGGACCTCAACAGATTGGAGAAATGGGTGGATAGGAACCTCGTGAAGCTGGGATAAGCCCAGTCCTGCACATGGAGAGGAACAAGCCCACACACCAGAATATGCTGGGGGCCACCCAGCTGGAAAGCAGCTTGCTAGGAAAGGCCCTGGAGTTCTAGAGGACACCAAGGTGGGTGGCTGTGGGCTAATGATGTGCCCTCGTGCCAAATCCATTCAGGATCCTCCATCCAGCACTGGTGACACCTGCAGGGCTGTGCCCTGTGCAGGACTCCTCAGTGCAAGAGAGATGTGGACACACTGGAGAGTCCAGTGAAGAGCCAAGAGAATGATGAAGGGACTGGAGCAACTCTCCTGTGAGAAAAGGATCAAAGAGTTATTGGTATTGCTCAGCCTGGAATAGAGAAGGCTCATTAGTGTGTACAAACACCTGATGGGGGCCCAGTAAAGAAGACAATACTTGGTGGTGTCTGGGCACTGCAAAAGACACAACAGGCACTAACTGACACACAGGAAATTACATTTAAACTCTAAAAAAAGCTTTTTTCAACAAGCATTGTCAAACACTGGAGCAGGCTGCCAGAGAGGTGCTAGAGTCTCCATGGTTGGACCTGACTGGACATGACTCTGAGTGACCTGCTCCAGCTAACCCTCTGAACAGGGGACTGGAGCAGGCTGCCCTGAGGTGCCTGCTGACCTCTGCAGTTTTCTGAGTCTCCGACTCCAAGACAAGAAAATTGCTGGCAACTGGCAGAAAGAAAATACAAGTTTTGGTTTAATGATTAGCAGCAAAAGAGCAGTAATAAACAAGGGGTTGATCTTGCCAAAGAGATGCAGAGGTGAGCAAGGTGCAAATAGGGCCTCCCACAGGATCACCACTGTGGCAGGGGAGAGAGGTGCAGCACAACCCCCATATGGATAAATCACAGGATGAGGGAGGCATCTCCCACTATTGCTCCCTTAGTAAGAACTGATGCTTTATTTGCATCTGTAAAACAAAACCTATTGGCAGGAACAACCAGCTTCAAGCCCAAGTCTTGGCCCTTGGCAGCAGGCACCAGTGCTTGCACATTGAACACAATTCCTGCAAAGATCAGCTGAGGGAGCTGGGGTTGTCTAGCTTGGAGAAGAGGAGGCTTGGGGGTGACCTCATCACTCTCTGCAACTACCTGAGAGGAGGTAACAAGTGACAGGACAAGAGGAAATGTCCTGAAGTTGCACCAGAGGAGGTTTAGATTAAATATTAGGAAAAATTTCTTCATTGAATGAATGGTCAGGAATTGGAACAGGCTGCCCAGGGAAGTGGCAGAAACACTGTCTCTGAAAGGGCCCCTGTCAGAAACTCTCTGAAAGTGTCCAAAAGGTGTGTGGATGTGGCACTAAGGGACATGGCATAGTGGTGAAAGTGGTGATGATGGGTTAAAGATTGAAATAAATGATCTTAGACCTTTTCCAGCCTCAACAATTATATGATTCTGTTGTTCCCTATCCTGGAATTCAAAACCTCAACAACTACAAATGTGCTCTAACCTGTGCTATTTTGATTGATGTTTCTGGTGAAAAAGGCACCTGGAAATGCTTATTTGCCAAAACTGTAGGGATAAGAGACCATGAGAAGTCAGAACTTATTTTCTCCATGTTCAGAGCCTTCCTTGTGCCACCTGCTGTGGCATCCCCCAGCAGCACATCTAAGGTGGGAAGAACACCTGGGCTCTTATTTCTCTCTCTCTGCATTTTGTTTCAAGTGTTTGCAATTAGCTAAGGACTCTGCCACCAAAATATTTTGGGGACAGCAAGGTGTTGGTTTTTGCAGATTTAACACGCTACTTTGAATGATCAGGAGCATTTTATAGATTAGGTTTCTGATGTTAGACTGTATTTTAATTTAAAGTATTTCATATGTACATTACAAAAGAGTATAGAAAAACACCCCACATTTTTCAGATAAGCTAGAAGACTTTAATTTTTTTTTTAATCTGACAACTTCAAAATACTGTTTAATGAAGGAATCTAAATCCAAGTTATTCTTTTTCTCATTCATATTTATAAGGGTTTCCACCACATTCCAATTTTACACTGTTTTGAATTATATTACAAGTATCAGTAATTAATTTTCTGAGTAATGCCACAAATTTTGAAGTTACCAGAACTGCTTTGAGTGAGCAGGTAACTCCAGATACAGCAGTCCCCTCTAGTGGGGAAAACCAGACTGTGCCGATTTTGCAGGACCTGCTGCATTAGCAGTGGCTGGATGTGAAAGCTGTGCTTTCCCCCTTATATCCCGAGGACTCTGAGTCAATATTTTTTTCTTTTTATGTTTTTTTATTTATTTATGGTGCATTATTTTTGTTCTGAAGGAGAGAGGGGCATGTGAGGCTCAGGTTTAGTCACTACCTGTGATCCTTCAAAATAGGAATTCACTACCTATTTGCCCTACAAATCCTCCTGCCAAAAGACAGCAAGTTTTGCTTCAAGTACCTTATTCCCACCAAACATTTGGGAAGCTGGTTTTTTTTTAATAAAAAGGAAACTAAGGGATTAATGAAGGACAGGTTCACCAGAGATTACCATCCATCTCCTGGCTTAGCAGCTCATCTAAACCCATTTAAAAATCCTTCTGTACTGGCATTTTCTGATTCAGAATTGTGCCCTTCCAATACTTCCCTGTTCTGTGAGTGAGAAGCAGTGATGTTTGGTTTTAGGAAGCCATTGCCATCAATATAAAATACAACACCCTCTCCTCAAGAATCTATCTGCCCATTTGTTACACTTCTGTTTCACTGCAGTTCAAAGGGAGAACTGTGTCTACCACCCCACATCTCTTTTTTGTTTTTCTCTTATATAATTGTCATGGTGTTTTTAATTAAGTTAAATAGGATGTTGCACTGAGCTCCTCAGCAGCTTCCTGAATTTTGTGATCTATCCCATCAATTGAAATCAGAGCACTGTCTCTGCTGGTACCACGTGCACTGAGTGCAAGTCACAGATATTTGCATGAACCAATTTATCTCTTAAAAATATTTCTTCTTGACTGAAGAATAAATTGCCTCTACCCTAATGTGCTAGGTAATGAATTGCATTTGAAATGTGTTTATTTTTAGCAAACAAATGCTAATGGCAGTTTGCTGTTAAAAATAGACAGTACAGTTGGCACAGAAATATGGGCTGGGGAATCATTCTTCCCTGATCAGAGGAAATGCCCTCTGTGTAAGTCACCTGGGGAGAAAACATGATGTTCCTAAGTAATTCAGTCCCTCCACCTGGGGTGAGGGTGAACAGCAGGATTCCACTGTCCCCAGAGCCCTGCCTTAGGAATTGCCCCTGTAGCCCAGCATCCTCACAGGGCTGTGTCCCTCCAGTGGGGGCCAAGGGTGTAAGATAGAGATGGCACACTTCTCTCTTCCTGCTCCCTGCTGTATGTCAGGGTGCAATGTGGGTTTTATGTGCCTCAGCTCTGCCTGGCTGAAGGGAGTAGGGGTATTTTGGTGGGGGGAGCACTGCAGCACCCCAGCATTAGCAGCTCCCACTCCACTCTCAGCACCTGCTCCCCAGGCCAAGGGATTTTATCTTGGACAGGGTTTTCCTAATGTCTGTGAAATTTCCCTGGCTGCTCTCTAAGTCCATTATTTGTCACATTCCCATGATTTATTCCCTTCATTTTCCAGCAGCTTTTTTTCATAGTTAAGAGCGGTATGTCCACTAAGTCTCCTTTCCTCTAGATTACACAGATCAATTGCCCATGTTTTCTCCCACATTAAGAATTCCAAGACTTCTGACACTCTTGTTGTTCCACTCTTGTACTCCCCAGGCAGGTACACTTCTCCCTCACAGTCCAGTGCCAAAAAGCCAACCATGCAGCTGAGGCCTTGCTGAGCAGCCTGGTAGACTCACTTTGTGTGTCTTGCAGATAATTTTTTCTTAACCAGAAAAATGCCAAAGTCCTGGAAAAAAAAATCTTGTAAATATTATTTATTTCATACATGATCAAGAGAAGATTCTTCTTTTGGGGAAGAAAATCACAGTGGGAAGTCCTTGATTTATCCTTGGTGCTTCTCATTATAATATGATCTTAGGAATTGGCTAGGTTCTACTGAGTCAAAAAAGAACCAGAAAGGTCCAAAAGGGTTTCTATTACATGAAGATTTGAACATAAAACATGGCTGGGAGTCTAGATAAAAAACACCAGTTAAAGAAAAGTAGATCTGATTCCTTATTTATAGACTTGAGTATTTCTGGGGACCAAACCAATTACTTCCTGATTCTAGACTACAACCTAAACTGGAATTATAACAATTAAAAGTCAGGAATCCATCGTAAGGAAGATTTAGCCATGGTGGCATGTGTTTCATTAGCAGGTAACATGAAGGATCAATATTTTATGACCTGTCACATATTTGAGTCATCTGTCATGTTTTATCCTTTGATGTTGAAGTTGTTTGACAGTTCTAAAATAGAAGGAAGCAAAACAGAAAAAAAGTTTTTTTGCTGGTGTCACACTGTCAGAAAAATTTAACAGGTAATAGTCTACAACAAGCAATTAAAACACATTGGTCTCTTATTACAGAACAAATTCTACTCTGTGGGGCCTGAGGGAAATGCATCTCATAAAATTTGCTATTTTTATGTAAGAAGCCAGCACAAATTCTACTTTCCCCGCATGAAAAAAAAAAAATCAAAAAGAAGCAGAAATGCTGCTATTTTACAGTGCACAGATGAATACAGATTTGGAGACCTTACATAACAGGGAAGCAGAAAGATGCATCTGCAAAACCTCAGTTTGTTTTCTGCTGAGGTCCAGCTACTGATCCCACAGTCAGTGCAACCACAGACCCATGGGGGAGCATACCCATATGGAGGATGCAGTCTGTCTGTTGTCCAGATAAAGAGCACAGCAAAGGAGGGCTATTAGTTCAGATGAAGACAAGGAAGGGATGAAGATGAAATGCCTGTAGAATTACCTACAGCTTTAGAAGTGTCACAACTGCTCATGCTTTCTGTTTTCCAAGTTCCAGTTCTGAATCACATGTTGTACTTCAATCTCAGCTTTAAAAAAATATAAAGATGCAAACAAAAACAAACAAAAATCACCCTTTCTGTGCCTCATAATTGCAAAGAAAACCACTAGCTCTCAGGAAATAAGAAAGAAATCAGGTTTTTCACAACTCATGTTTATATGTCTTCCTGGGTTTTGAATGTTTATGGTTCATTAAGTCTTTCTGGAAAACAAGGACTTTATTCCCTGAGCAGCACTAACAGGATGAGTCTTCTGTCTCTTCCAGTGTGGTTCAAAAAAAGGAGACATTTTAATTTTTATTTGATTCTGTAGGTAGCTAGTCTAAAAGTATCCAAGATTTTGTTTATCGGAGTATTTTCATTTATTTTCATATCTCCCTAGAATAGCTCCTTTCACCTGTTAAAAATAAGAAGCATCTGAGAAAATTTCAGTCTCAACAAATTGGTATTTTGCACTGAAAATTCCTTCAATAAAGTTCCTATGGGAAACACCATAAAAGTCCAGAAGAGTGAAGAAATCTGAATTGTAGCTTTTTTTCCTGTCTCCAAGCAATTGATAATATGAGACTTTGCTAGCCAAGGGGTTTGCATATCACCTCAGAGAAGAAAGAGGATGGACACGCTGTGATGTAAGGGCTGTAGGAATGATCACCAAGCTCCTCTCCAGGGTTCAGTGACCCATCACTTTGGGACCACCATGAAACAAGGACATTTTCCTGACTACAGCCGCAGCTTATGCTTTCCATAAGTTGGGACACCACACATGGCAGGTGCTCAGTCCATGGTGCTGGGTGCTCAGCAGTGTGTCCCTGAGACAGCCCAAGCTGGGCACTTGGCCATTTGTCCCTGGTCTGTACAACAGAGGCTCAACTGCCTTATCAGGCCCATTGGAAGAAAAGGAGGTCTTTCCTTGAGTTTCTACTAGTTTCCAACTGTGCCAAGACTGGCTCAGCAGCTTGGCTCGCCCTGGCTGCAGGGACTTTGTTGCCAACAATGCCCAGCCCTGTGGCCCCTGAAACCCAGGCAGGCTCTGCTCTCCCCCAGGGCTGGGCGATCCGAGAGGATGTGACCTCCAGAAAAGGACACCAAATTAGGAGATGTTTCAGTGTCTGAGGCGATGAAATATTTAATCCCTGCTCTCCCTGGGAAATGCATCATCACAGATTTACTTATCTGCAGCTCGGTGACAGCAGCGGCTGACAGGGACGATGACAGCTGACACACATTAACCCAGCTGCACAACACAAGCTATCACTCCAGAGCAGAAATCCATCATTATTATTTCAGCACCGAGGAGGTGACTCGGTGCCAGATACCAAACACAAGCAGCACCTGCAATGGGAAGTCAGCATGGCCAGGGAGGCAAGGGAGCCTCGGCAGGACCCTCAGCCCCAGCAGCCCCAGCAGGGCCAGCAGCAGTGGCTCTGCTTTCTGAGCAGCCCAGCACCAAGGATACACACAGGGTCTCTTGTGCCCTCACTGCTCACCTGGCCAATGGACCAAAATGAGAGGGAAGTATGGACAAATATTACTTGTTTAGGGTGTGGGAGGGTGGAAGCCTTTATTGGAGCTTTTCTCCAGCTGCAGATGTGCAGATGCAACTGGACCTGACTTGCTTCCCCTTTGTCTAAGCTGCCCCCCTTTTTACAGATGAGCTTCTTTCTGAGCAAACCTGTATCAGTGTGTTCTTTATCTAATAGATAGTTCTGAATTATTGCTGTCTTTGACAATCTAGTGACTGAGCTTTGAGGAATCCTGGTGAATCTGGGGTTTGGTTTGAGATGGCAGGCTGGAGATTTCCCCCCTTCCTGTTCGTGTTTGGTACTGGATTGGTTGCTGCTTGAGCCTGCCCTGCTGTCTCTTGCTGCTACATGGGCATCCTTACATTGAAAGGTGCATTTTACCCAAGACTTGTCTCATAGTCATTGGTGGGAACAGCTAAACAACAGGAAAATTGTCCATGTCCACCTGTCACTCAGGGCTCCTGCAAACCAGCTTGCCTTTCTGCATGCTCTTCAGCTGGCAATTTCCTAACAGCCTCTCCTTCCCTCTCTGGGATGGGTTGGTTTGGTTTTTTTTCTCTGCACTGCTGATTGCAGTTTGCCTTCCGTGCTGAAAGCTCTTCAGGGAAGGAATCTCTTCTTTTTCTTTTACAAGAGTGCCCTTCACACCTCTAGAGCAACTCAAGAAAATGTTTAAGAGAATAATATAAATTGATAGCAACAATAAATCCTTACAAATTGTCCAAAGCCTGCATAAATTGGGTTTGGAGCAAGAAAAGGAAGATGACAGGAAAAAATGTCTTCAGGACCATGAGCATTCAACATTGTCCTTGCTACATGTCAGACAGGTTTTCATGACAGATGGTATCCACCAAAAATCTCACCCTGTCCCTAGACCCTGGCTTTGCTAACTCCCAAATCCAGACTCTCTTCTAGCTGAGTATCATCTAACCCCACAGAGATTTTCCTCAGTAGTTTAACATGTAATTTCACACCTTGGAAACAATTGTGAACCTAATGTACAGTTCCAAATACCTCCTATTTGCCTAGAGAGTGTACAGACAGTTAATTAACATTCCTGTGCTCTGTAAGCTAATCACTGAACTGCAGTTTTGAAATCTCAGACCAAAGCTGCTCCAGATCATTATCTTTCTGTTGCCCATAAACATGTAACTTGGCACCTGTATCTTCCTCAAAGGCAAACGGGATCAATATTCGCAGCTCATTAGCAGGTTTTGGTTGAGACCCAACATCACAGCAGCCAACCAGCCAGAGAGGAGGGTTACAGGATGAGGGACACACAGCCTTGCCTTGGTGAACCCCTGCCCCAGAGGTACTCTGGACAAAAGTCCTGCAGCTGCAGGACCATTCTCCTCCATAGTGAGCCCCTAAAACCAGAGCCCTGCTCCCAGTTCCAGCCCAATTTATTCATCAAATTTTCTCTTCCCTTCAGCACAAGTACATACAAAGAGAAAGTTTGGAAAACTTTTGGAAATCCTTGGCTGTGCCTTTGCTCAGCATGGATTTGTGCCATGTTCCCAGGTCACACAGCTTTAACACTGGCCAAAGAATAGGGAAATTCATTTCACACACACAAAAAAGAGATTTTAAATGTTTTTATTATTCTGCAGCATTTAAGGTTCATCAGCACTGATATTTTTCTTATGTTTATTGTGACATTTAAACTTCTTGCAAGGTTTTAGTTATTTTGTTAAAATTAAAAAATCAGCTTTTTTTAAAGGAAATTTCATTCACAGAAATGTCATATTGGAATGACCAGAGAACTGCCAGAGCCCTCTTCGTTTCTGTTAGGAGAAAACACTCTCTATATGAATTGTGAATTCATCTGGAGAAATGCAGTCTGTTGAGAAAAGAGCAGAGCTCCGTTTCTGTCACACCACTAAAATAAGCCCCATCGTAGCAGCTTCCTTACACAGAGATCCTGGCTGGCACATTCAAGGATCTGCTTCAATATTTTGGCTTTCTCCCAGCACCGAACTCCCACTCTCTCTGTGCTCACAGCAAAGCAGCTCCAGCCAGCCTGAGCACACAGTGAAGGCAGTGAGGGGCTCTCCCAGGCTGGGGCTCACTCACAGCCCCCAGCCCATGCTGGCCCTGGGCTCTGCCTCCTGCCTGCCCTGATGGCCCAGCCCAGACAAGGACAGCTTGGCCAGGTTCGTTTTCTCAAACCAAAAAACATGCCAATGTCAACATCTAACATTGCCTAGCACAGGAAAACTCTTGGAAGATATAATGCTACTAAAGCTAGATATAAAATGTTACTAACAAAATAAAAAACCAAAAGATTGCACAATGCCAATCCGAACATTTTCTGGCCGATATGCCCAGAACCTTGTTATGATACCTCACTGACATGGCTGGATCCTCAAAGAAGCTCCCTGTAAACAAGTACGTCAACATTTGTAACAGTTTTTAAATACAGACAATGAAGAGCTTTTTGGGCAGTCTGATCACGCAGCTTGGAGGCTGGAGAAACAAACAAAAATACCTACAGATCCTCTGGGTTCCAGGGAAGAAACTGAAAAACAGCTACAGCAAATGGGCAGAATATAAAGAAAGTGAAACATTTTCTCATTAAACAGTTAGAGAACAGGAAGAGTTTAGGAATCACCGTTCAGAGACTCCTGTTTAGTGACAGCAATTTATTTGACCATCTGGGCAAAGAAAGACTGCAGCAAACCACATGGAGGAAATAAAAATAGATGAACAACAAGTGACTGATTTTGCTTGACTTGAGCCTACAACTCTACAGAGCAGGAAGCTACTTCATGTGAAAGACATTATTGATGAAGGCATTTCAGCCTCTTGCCAGTTCTTCCAACAACATACTAGATCTCCCATGCCAGCAAACCTGTCTTGAGACGTGACTCCCATGCCAAACTTGACAGAAACACCACCAAGTACAAAAGACAAATTGATGAGCCTTCTGGAAAGGGACCACCAGAGGAAGGAGCATTTCTGTGATGTTCCACAGTCAAAGAAAACCCTTTAGGAGAAAGAATAGGAGGCTTTTTGCTGTGTTTGTTCATTATGATAAAAATCTTCCTTTTCTTGACAGAAGCAAATATTGAAATGGAGGAAAAGGCAGCCCACTGTTCAGCAGGACCTGATCATGACATCCCAGTGTGTTGGTTCCCACCTCAGGCAGACACAAAGCCTCCTCCCGTGTCCAGGGCACACTTGCTGTGTGTGACAGCAGCAGGGATGGTGATGCCTGCCCTGGAGATACAGCCATGACCACCAAGCTGCCCAGATGAGGAACCCAAAAGCTGTTCGTAACGAGGCGTGGCAAGCAGAGCCATCACCCAAGGGAGCCCTGTTTCCATCAGCCCAGACTGGTGCCAGCAGATGACAGAGAAGACAGCTACAACCTGATCCATCCAATAGAGACCTTGGAGGTCTCTATTCCCTCTGTCTGTCACTCTTCTCCTGTCTTTCTCACCAATAAATACGCACATGTTGTATTCTTGGAGCTGCATTCAAACCAGAGGAAAACCACCAGAGCCAGGGATTAGGAAGGGTGACAGGGAAGCTTGAAACCTGCCCATATTGAGTTTTAGAGCCTGTCACTGCCACCTGGCTATATTTAGGAGTAGTTGAAGGAGGGTCTTTCAGAGATAAGAAAACTGTCAGGCTCTAAAGAGGTGCCTTCTTTAAGCTGCTCTAACTCCATTTTGCATGATTTTCAGTCAAAATTCACCTGCTCCTTCAGGCATGGTCTCACTGACAAGAGAGCCAAGCTGACTGCTGTTTGCAGCTTGGCTCATACCCATCAGGCTGGCCTGCTGCTTGCATCCCTGCCCAGCCAGTCCTCAAGCTATTTAAGTGATCTTACTGAGCCTCCCTGACCTGGGGCTGGAATCTCAGACCCAGCTTCTGCAAAGCCATTTGCTCACTAGGAAGGCAGTCCTGGAGCATGATGGCACAGCCCAAAAGAACTAAAAATACCCATCCTCAAGCTGTGCTCAGACAAGGTCTCTGCTAGTTTGTTACAAACAAGCCTAATCTTTCAGGCTTTGTTACCAAACTGCCTAATTGGTTGATATTTCATGCTGAAGATCTTCCATGCATGGGCAGCAGCTTCCTTCTTCTTCCATGCATGCAATTAATGACTTTGTGCAGGGTAATTATAACTGCAGGATTCACACACCTCACTTTGTCCATCTCAGATTAAGGCCTCCCATCTCATCCAGGTCTACAGACCCAGAGAAGACTACAACACTCATCCGTCCTGGGAACCATCCTAAGATCAAATTAGTCACCAAGGGGTGATTAGGCCCCAGGAGGACCCTGTCCTGCTCCAAGGACTTCCTAGAGCGTCACATCTGATGTCTGACTGTGAGAGAGCTGATGTCATATGAGATGCATCTCCAGGCCTAACCTCTATCTGATCTCTCCTCCCAAAACATCTCACTCTTCTCAGAATTTCCATCTGGAAGAAAACAGGAATTTAAAGAAGTCAAGACCACAAATGGTTAGGCTGCCCTGACCCACTCTGGGCTTCAGATCTAATTTCCCTTTGTCTCTCTTCCATGTCTCCTTTCATACCTTGGCACAAGTTGGTGACACTTCATTGCTCAATGCCTTTTTTGTGGTCAATTTTTCTTGACAACCACATTTAGTCCTGGGGCCTTTTTCCTTATTGTCATAATAGCTTCAAGAAACATTCTGTCTGGAGAAATCAACAATGCAGAAAATAATGTATCTCTGCTGTGTCACTCTTTACTGTGAGGGTGGTGAGGGCCTGGAACAGGTTGCCAAGAGATGCCCTGTCCCTGGATATGTTCAAGGCCAGGTCGGATGGGCTTTGAGCAGCCTGGTCAAGTGGAAGACACTCCTGCCTATGGCAGGGGAGTTGGAATGAGGTGACATTTCAGGTCCCTTCCAACCCAAACCATTCAATGATTCCATGATTCTCCCCCCACAGCATGCTGTCTGCAACCAAACAGCCTCTGAACTGACATCCATTTCTTTCTGTCATGTTTCAGTCATCATATACAACAGAAAAAGGGGGGGAAACACAATGTAAGATTAAATTGGATTTTAAAACTACAAGAATTGGCCAGAGTCTGTCAAGGAAGGTAGGACAGTTTCTGAGTGCATTAAGTGTTCAAGGAGTGTAGTTTTAGGTCTGACAGTGTACAGGGTTTTTTCTTGTGAATGACAGCCTGTAAGTTAACAGCAAAGTTCTGTCCAGCTGTGTATTGTACACAGATGCTGGAAACCCAGCAAAATTGATTTGACTGGATCCTTCAACATTTTTTTGTTTCTTCTCAGAAAACAATATCTAATAAAAGAGCATTCTGTCTGTTCAGCCTGTCATCGCCCCTGTGGCCCTGAAACCATCTGTCACGGATGAAAGCAACTGTGCTTGTAAGAGAGAAGCAACAATATACAGGGGAGAAGCAACAATGTACTTTATTGATATAAAACAGTGATTTAACAAAGTTCAATGGTAAATGCAACAGTGGTTTAACAAGATTCAGTGGCAAGATTGCTTATTTACTGCATAGAGGACAAGGGCAGACAAAACTGCCAGAGACCCTGTCATTGAGCCATGAGGTTCAGAAAGAATTTCCTTGGGTTCTAAACCCTTCTCAAAGAGAAGTGTAGGTGTGCATGAATCCAATCCTAGTCCCAGACTTGTTCCGTGGTTTATGTCTGAGGGATTTTATTTGCACAATCAATCCTTTATATCACTTAGCTAAGATTTCAAAGTTCAGTGTGCTATTAACCAAGCACACTACTTACCAAGGTTCTGTTGCAGTGAGGAATGTCTCAGCTTTGAGGAGTAACCTTGAGAGGTGACCCTCCTCAAGGGGACATCCTGGCATGCAGCCCACCACTCCAGACAGCCCTTGGCTACCAGGCTGCCATTCCACCCCAAAGTCCAGAGAAAGCTGGGAGCAGTAATCAGAGCCCCACTTGTAGTTAGGGCTGAAGCAGGGGAGGGCAGCACACCACCACAGCATCCTGTCACATGCTACAAATGTGCCTGTGCAACCATGAACTGAGCCTTCTGACAGCAAAATCACCAGAGCCACACATTTAGAAAATTCCTGAATGCTCCTGAAACCACTTCCTACTGTCCTAGAAACACTTCCCACAAGCCATGCCCAGGAGTTCAGCTGCTGCCACTAACACGGTGAGCAAGATACCACCTAGCAGATTGAATAAGTCCCACTGTTCCACTCAGCTCTGGTTTCACATGGTTTGCATACTGAATCAGGAAAAATCTTGTCATTTTTAATGTGATTCAATTCTATTTTATTGTAAGGAAGTGCTGCAGCAGAAGAGCAAGCTCACACACCTTCTGCTCAGATGAGCTTTCCCTCTAACGCCATATGGACAAAACCATCACACAATTTCAATTCCAAAATTTTGTTAGTTTTAGTAACTCTTTAAGGTTTACTGTGCATTCTCTTTAACCCCTGCCCTTTCAGGTAGACTTTGGTAGCAGTGAGTGATGGCAGAGCAGGCAGTTGCCAGATCCTGCCTGCTTGTTTGCCAGGGAGAGGAGGGAACGCCCTGGGCAGCTCTGGTGTGGACAGGTCATTAATCACATTTTGTTGAGAACAGGGAAACACTGAAAAGAAAGGTGCTAGCAAAACAGTTGGGGAACTTCTGTCCATTCTTCTTTCCATCTCCACAGGGCAGCCTTGTACCCTCCTTACTGTGTCTCAGCTGCAGTGCAGGTGTAGGCAGCAGTGCACCATTTATTCTCCTCCTGGCCATGCAGCTGTTTCCAGTATGATCTGTGGACAGCTTCTCCAAAACACGTGCTAGAGTTTCAGCTTGGATCATCAGGATTCTCGGAGAGGACCTGAGTTGGTACCTGGCTGGTTTGCTGAGAGCACAATTTGCCCAGGGTCACTCTCCAGGTGATGGATAAGCATCTCCCCATGAGGCCAGGGCAAAGGATGTTCAGTGCATCAAGAGGGAAAAGGCACCCACAGCAGGTAGGGAAATGGGAATATACATAAATCCTCTCTCTCATAACATGAAAAATAAAATAATTCTCTCAGGCCTCTCAAATTGGGTTTGTCATGTGGTCTAAAGAGACTATCTTCAAGGAAATAAGAGATAATGCGTCAAGGAAATAAGAGATAATGCGTCACTGGTTGCTCTGTGCAGCTGGGCATCTATCTGCATTTCATGCCTTTTAATTATATATACCTGGATATTGTCCAGGCCATGAATACATGTTCCTGTTTGAATTTTAGGCTGAAGTGACTACAAGTGGAGTTTTAACACACTTAGCATTTCACCAACCCTGATGTAAGCAACAAAACCTTATAACCTGTGGTTATAAGGAGCTGACCCAAATCAGTGTGTCCAAAAAGAGCAACAAAGCCGGTGAAGGGCCCAGAGCACAAGTCCTCTGAGGAGCAGCTGAGGGAGTTGGGGATGTTTAGCCTGGGGAAAGGGGACTCAGGGGAGACCTTATCATGCTTCAACTCCCAGAAAGGAGATTGTAGCCAGGTGGGGGTCGGTCTCTTCTCCCAAGTAACAACTGACAGGATGAGCGGAAATGGCCTTGAGGTGCACCAGGGGAGGTTTAGATTGGATATTAGGAAAAATTTCTTCATCAAAGGAGTTGTCAGACACTGGAACACACTGCCCAGGGAAGCCTTGGATTCACTTTCCCTGGAGGTGTCCAAAAGTTGTGTGGATGTGGCACTTGGAGTTAGGGTTTAGGAGTGAACGTGGAAGTGCTATGTTAACAGTTGGAACTGATGGTCTTAGGGGTCTTTTCCAACCTTAATGATTCTGTGGTTCTATAAGCAGAAAGGTGAGAACTCCAACACCTCATTAAAACTGAACTTGTCCAATTTTTTTTGGCCGACAGCCCAGACAGCAGTGTTATCCAAGGTGCCTCAGCATGTCTATTTTCAATTGCAGAGCTTCAGAACCAATGTTTCTCTCATCCTTCATCGCCTCCCATAGACTACCCACAGTGCGAGCATTCAGCAGAGCTGATGTTTAGGCTGGAGGAATCCTGTGGAGGTCCTGGGAGGAAATCTCTGGTACTTCATTAACCCATGGCTTTCTGCCAGCTGAAGTGGTTTTGTAACTGTACCAATTTTGGTGTCACCACAAATGCCAGTCGCTCTTTAGCAAAGCAGTAGTGTGTGTTTGGAGTCAGCAATAAAATATTAACACTTGGAAAGTTGTTATTTTATATTTTTATATAGACGCCAGTCAAATACATGGCAAAGATCATTTCAATAAAGCTGGTGACGATTAGTGGTGTAAAGTGTTAAGGTTGTCTGAGACAATATATATCCAAACCTAAAAGGTCTGCCTTTCTCTCTATATTTTCTGTTCATTTTACTGACTTTACAGTAACAGCATGGAAGGGACCATCTGAAATTCAGCATGTCTTTTACACCACGTCAGGGAACAATCTGGAAATCTCCCTATGATTCATCTTTACCACAAACAAACCTCAATGTCCTCTTTCTGAAATGTACATAAACACTGAAATGCTGTAAATCCCTCCAGGCTGACTATACCTCAGCTCTGCAGTCAGCAGAAGCGATTGCCCTAATTGAGCGTGTCAATTATAAGCAGTAACCCCGTTGTGGTGAGGTCAGCCTAACAGGCAGCCTTTAAAGACTTTAAATAGGGAACTTAAGAGCAGAGCACCTGGGTGGTTGGGTAATACAGCTTCCATGAAGACTGCTTTCATTAACTGATTTCTTGGCAACAGCACTGTAAGTAGCTCTAAGAAAACAAACTTCAAAAGCCTATGGTGTGATACAAAACAGACTGAGAGATGTTGCATGTGAATAACTTACTTATGTCTTGTCAACTAGGCACCTATGGCATTTGTTAAATTTCATTTCCATGTGTATAACACCCGCGTGCAAAATTTGTCCAAAGAATTAATGAAGGTCTTCTTATGTTGCTGCTGAAACACTGAGTGCTGCTGGAAATCCAATAAACAATGTTAGGAGTTTGAATAACACATGTACATGAAATTATGATTAAAAATAATTGAAAGAAATGGCTCATTCATTTCTATTAGGCTATGATTGTTCCTAGGAGCATCAGGGCACGTGTTCCTTACCATGCAAAGCTATCTTTCTCCAGATTGCAGTTTCACCAAATATGGATTGTTTAAGAGGCTCACAAACTCCCTTATCTCAGAAAATAAACAGATTAGAGGCTCAGGCACTTTTTCATTCACTTTATTTGGTAGTGCTGTTTACCTTTATTACTAATTACCACACTAATAACATTAGTAACCACATTTATAAAATACACCAAAGTTTCAGACTCAGACCATTTTTAATAGATTTTATTAATCACAAGTATCTTCATTTCTCACCCACACTTCATACTTCATTTTTGCTACATGTTTCAAAGGGTAAAAGGAAGTTCATGGAGGTATGAATGGCAAGTTTTTTTTACAATTGGAAACTACCATCCTATTACATAGTCACATCATAAAATATATAACATATAATGTTCACTGTGGTTTTTACCAGAGTGAACATTATATTTCATATTAATTTTTTAACACAAACCAAACCAATCCATTTTTTCTTTTTCAGTTCCCTCCCTAGTTCACGTTATGCTTCTTACATACTTATTTGCTACTTTCTAGTCTCAGCAATATCAATTAAAAGTGTCTTGTAAAATAAATCTGGACTATAGATGCTGAACAAGTCCAGAATTTTCCTCCAAAATGAACTTTGCTTGAAAAATGTCAGTTTGTTGGAAGCTGGCATCCAAGGTCCACGGCAGAAGGGTTTGCCACCACCAGGCTCACTGATTCTTGGTACCACCACCCCAAGCTTTAAGGTCTGGGTACCCTGCCCTGGAGCACCATGCTCTCTGGGTCTGTGGGTGAACTACCTGCAGGCCAAGATCACCACAAGAGTCAAGGGTGTAGGGAATTTGAGGGAATGGGAGAATGCTCTGTGTAATATTAGTTTTTAAGGGAGAGTTTGATTTGAAAACACCCCCACACCTCTGTCCTCACTTGAAATTTAACACAAGGTATTATTTTATCATGTTTGCAAATGTGGATTGTGTCCTCGAGGGAAAGGAGCTTTTGATATGGAACAGAAATGTCAGGATTTTAACTCAATTCATGGTATTCATCTAGTAAATGTCATTCTTGCCCCATATGCATTGTATCTTTATTTTCATATTGCTCAAACTTTAGATGAAATAATCTCATTATTTTGACTTCTTGTGTCGATTAGCTGATGAAAAAATATTTTTGAGAATTTCAGATTATAAATCCTACCTACAGATCAAATTTTTCACTTTCCGTGACAAATGGAAATACATATAAAGAAGTGCATTAGAATATTGGTCAGAAGCTTGCTCTAAGCTAAGCACAGAGTGAACATTTTTGTGTTTGCTGGCAGTAAACCAGCTTCTCTCTTTTCTCTGTTTTGCACAGTCCTACTAAGCCAATCCTCACTAGAATGAGCACAAAACAAATGAATAACAGCTTTTGTACATCAACATTAAAATGGGAAGAAGCTTGGGAAAGGGCCTCCAACAGAGAAGAATGCTGACAAGTGCAAAAATGCCTGATGGATAAGCACCACCTTCTAAACATAGATCAGCCAGACATGGAAGTGATTTCAGAAGAGAAATGCAATCATGGATTACACACCAGCTCATTAGAAACTGTTGCTGAATTCAGCATCCAGAAGACATGCATGAAAAGTCACATTTGGGGAATAAATTAAAAGGGGTGTAGTTGTTGCTAGATAAACATATGTAATATATATGCATTGAAGAGGTTTGTAAATGTCATTTTTTTTATTCGGACGGAAAGCAAAAAGCTTTAAAACCTTTCACAGTAGAGAGGCAGTTAACTTCAGACTATTCCTATCCCAGTAGCCAAGAAGCTGTTAGGACATCTCTCTTAAATTAGCATTTATAGACTCTGAATGTTTCCATCACCTAGTGGAAAAAGCATAACTTTTACTGCTACATTGCTGCACTTCATTTACTTCACTGTATAATAAGTTGACTAAAACTGTAAAGCTTCTCAATTTTTACTGCATATGTGTTCCAATTAATATGTCTGTAACAAACTTAAGACTCAAAAATTATTTCTGACCTATATTCTAGTTCTATGAAGCATATATACTATAAGGTATGTCTGACTGAATATCATAATGCTATAATTTCCCAAGATGAATAGAATTGTTTGTATTTGAAGTGACAAAATAAAAGCCCTTGATTTCTTTTTTAGTAGAAGAAAGTAATTTACCCCTTAAATGTAACCCACTGCTGCTCACTTCAAGGGTGTTTCTTTTCCCTGTTCTGCCATGCAGCTGTGAAGTGACACTCTGGCCCATGCTAATGCCAATCAGACAGGGTGATCTAATAAGACCTTCTGGCCTTAAGTTTAAACTCAATACAACTCAGTAAACCCTGAGTTTAAGCTCAATACAAAAATTGACAAACTAGTAAGCAAATACATCTTGCAAATAGCCATGTTAGGGCTGGATGCAAATAGCACAGGGGCACTGGTGGGGAAGTCATTCCGTCCCCAGGTCCCAAAGGGCACATTCAGTTCCAGAAGCCACTGAGAAATAAAACAGGAGTAGGCACAGAAGGAGTTCCTAGTGAAAGGCCTGGATGCAAGCACCCAGCACAGAGCAGCAGAGGGAGGCAGAGACTCCCCCTCTGCTCCTCTCTAACCCTCCCACCAAGGCACACGTCTGTCCTGGCTCGGGACTGGCCATGAGCACGTTGCTCCCTACATGCCTCTAGGTTCTCCTGTGTATCACAGATTAATCCAGTGCAAAATGAGCAGTCCAGTGCTGATTCCTTCAGGAGTTTTAAAGCCTGTTCCTTAATTCTTTGGCTTTCAGGGGAAATGGCTAAAATAATAATTAATTGCTAGTGTTGATCCCAAATAGTGCAAAATGCTGAAGACAT
Source organism: Serinus canaria (assembly GCF_022539315.1). NCBI lineage: Eukaryota > Metazoa > Chordata > Aves > Passeriformes > Fringillidae > Serinus > Serinus canaria. The sequence continues at coordinate 12,909,469 of NC_066314.1, forward strand.
GAGGTAAACATGAGTTAAAACTGCTTTTTAACTACAGACTGCACAACAAAAATTATTCCAGAATTTAGTGCATGAATCTCAGAAAGATTCATTTTACTTTTGAAAGAAAAATTTACTTTAAGCAAACTGCCAATAAACAAATACAGGGAATTAGATAACTTTTCTGTCTAACTACCAGGGTACCAATGTGGCACTGACTTCACTTGGATGTCAGACAAGAAAATTTATGTGTGAATCTGGGCAGCATTTAAAAAAAAATAATAACTTTTCTAATCTGAAACTGTGCTTGTAACTGGATGTAGAAAATTCTTCTGACTTCTAAAGGACCAGGACTAGCTGGTCAAAAACCCCACCCAAATCAGTCAACCACCATAAACATCTTCCCCGTACCTGCCATTGACCTGAAGGGGATGGAAGGTAAAAAACAGTAGTTCACACATGAGGCAGCATGAACTCATTTAAGGGCCCACTTCAGACAGGTTTTTTAATCTCTGGTTAGTCCAACCAGTGTCAGCTGGAAAATGCACATCCTCAGGGGCCAGATGCATTCAGGAGTCCCTGTTAAGTGGTGTCTCAGTGAAGCCCATCCTCATTCTCTGCTCTTGTTGGCTCACAACCACAGCCACACCTCAAAGCCTGTGAAAGAGCTCGTTATCTGGATGTGCTCTCATATCACCATCTTCATTTGCTCCTTAAGTTTACCTCTATCTCACATTACTGCAGTCATGGCACTTTTGCTGTGACAGAAATCACCAAAACAGGGTTTTTCTGTATTATATTACTTTGTTTAGCATCATGGTGATGTTGTAATGTAAAAGCCCTTTCTAAATACACACAAACATTGCAAAAGAAGTGCCATCACAAGGCATCACAACCCTGCCAGGGCAGCTCAGTGAATATGTACAATTTGTACACAGTCAAAAGGGAGAGACATACCAGGATGTACATCATTAAATGTTGACTCAGTAAGAATAGTATGTCTTATCTTTTTAATTGTTATCACCTTCCCATCCCACTCCATTGTAACTTGTCAATTGTAATTTCTTTTTAAGTCAAAAAACTGTAAAGAAAACTGTTGAAATACCTGATTTTCTGTGAAAGTAATAATAACAATAATTTTTGTTACTTCAAAGTATGCTTGGTATTAAAGTACCTAATAAAGTTCAACAAAGACTTTTGTAGCATACTAAAATAAAGTGTGATAGTGCTTTCCTCCAGCTCGTCTGTGATAAGGGCAGCTGTTGTTGGGATCACTGCTCTCCTAAACACAAGCCTGGACACCTCCTTCACGTCTGTACCTACAGAGGTCCCTCAGGTATGTCAAGTCCAGGCAGAATCAGATCCCTTAATGAGTGCAGGGATTTGTATTCATGGGTCAAATTCCTAGGAGAACCTTGTTGGTAAGTCATCTCCACTTTCCGGTACCTGGCTACATATCCATAAATGGGCAACACTATAAACTTCTTAATTACTCTCTTTGCTATAAATCTTTGTTTATAGTAAGAGAAAGAAGAGTGTAAATTATTTATAAGTTAATTATGGTTAAATAGAGAATTGCCAGGTTTGTAGCATGCTGTTCATTTTTATGGGCAATGGATTTCAGTTATTTATAAATAGATTGGAAATCCCAAACAAGTGATTTGGATGACACAGTAAAGCTCAGAAGTTGATCGCCACCTAATTTCACCATGTGAAGGTACACTGGAGCCATCAAGGGCTGTCACACCATTCCAGTTTGCACCAACAGGAGGTAAGTACTTCCTTGTCAAAGAGATGCTGGATTTGCCTCGAGTATCTGCATTTGGAGATGATCTAGAAATTATTGTGACTGTGGTCTAATTATGCCCAAACTTCCAGGCTCTCACACATTTCAATCAGAATAATGGATCAGTTTCCCTCACACTATCTATCTTTCCCTGTTCTAGGGAGGAAAATGTAATGCCGGGCCCAGCAGCTTTCTGTCTGTTTTCACTGCTAGTCTGATATCCTTCAAACATTTAAAAGTTTTAGTAGTTTCATCTGATTCTCTGAAGATTTGAAATGGCGTAAGATCTAGACAGTTTAAAGTAAATAAAAAACCTACCCTAGATTTATCCTAACTAGTTTACACATTGAAAAGACAGCCATATGCTGAAATAGGTTCCGAGGCGTGCTAGAAAGAAACACTTTTTTGCCCATGTACTGAAGATTTACACATTTCTCCTTCCCAAGGAGCTGTGTACAGAATGGAATGGCTTTGCCTGCTGTTGGAGTAGCTGGCAGTACATGCACATATGGCCTACATTAATAATTTGAGTAGAGACTTTCACAGAGGGCCTGGAATTCTGCAGAAGGTAGAATACGTAGTTTAAAAATCCATTCTCTTCCCTTTAGATCAAATACCATTTGTGTCGTGATGCTGAAAACACAAAGCCAAAGCTTGCAGTGATCCAATACTGATGTGATGCTTTCTATTACCCATCTGTCTCTCTTAAATTTTTGCTTATTGTTACTTAACGCTGCCTTCTGAAATGTCTTTTTAATTTTAAAAAGTAAAGTGATATATCCTTCCTTTCTTCCAGATAGTCTCATAAGCCCATGGAGGGGGTGGGGGGAGATGGGGACGGCAGTTACACAGCTTTTCCACTTCAAAAAGTGACAAGAGAAGTATTGCCTCTGCAGGAGGAAAATCTCCAGGGAAAAAAGTATAAGCAGACACATTATGCTCATCAACTCCCAAGAGGAGATGTGGCTCCTAATTGCCTATGAGACACTACAAAGCTCTTCTCCTTTTGAAAGAGCTCCAAAAGTTGCTGCAAAGCACTTCCTGAGATCACCACTGTGAGACCAGCTTCCAAGGTTGAGCATCAGCTCAGTCACCTGGGAAAACAGCTTGGAAGTGAAAATGCTTTAAAAAGCTAGGAGCTGGGGCTGAATTGACCTCCACAAACCAATTTTAAATTGGAATAACAATGTGATTTATTACTCCTGATTTCTTCAAGTGCAAGGTAGCTTTTTTATATTAGCCTAGTATAGCTGTTAGGATCATTAATAAGCAAAATTACATATTATTGTTGGTAATTTCTTAGAGGAAAAGTGAAATAAAGATTGTCAGAATCCTATATGCTAGAATGAAGTCTCCTTGACATGATTACCACATATTTTTAAAGTATTCCCAGAGTTTAACAACAGAAGGTGCTCTAGATCATCAGCTACATTACCAATTACACAGACTCAGGACTCCCCTGTCAGATCCAGCACAGGAAGGTAGGAATTTTGCTCTGCCATAGCAAAAACCAGGAACTTCATCACTTTGACAACTCTCAAGGATGGCTTTCACACAAGATATCAGGCAAGACTCTGGGATGTCAGCACAAATTTCAGGCTTAAAGGTATGCAATTAGCACCTTGATTCTCCTTTATATAACTTTAAGCAACACAATACAATATTAGTAAGAAGCTAGATATTCAGTTTGAATAACAAAATTGGTTATCCTCTCCATTTGCTTTGATTTCTTTTTCCATCAAAGAAATTAAATTAGTTGAAGTGTCACTGGAATATTCTGAGGGTCTACTAAGTGCCTGCTGTATTTGTTGAGTTTCTCAAATGGCAACAGAAAGTAATGTAAAATATTATGCTCCTGAGGCCATGAGCTGAGATGTTTGGTGACGGAGCTTTCTAGAAGAGCTTTTAGGTGATAAGCTACTATATATGTCATCAAGAAAGGAGCTGTTTTAGTCAGCCAAGCTTAATTTATGTATGCTTGAGAAGGATAAGGAATAAAATAATTCAGAAAGAAATTCAGGCTTAATACATGCCATCACTGTTTGGGGGGAGGGGGTAATTTTTATTTTATATGCTTTAATATAAGATGAAAATCCTCATTTATAGGTTTCAATTTATTTTTCTTTAATAATGTGGAAATTCTTCACCCACAAGGTACCTTGGGTATGCTGAAAGCAGTGGAGAGGCTTTCCTGGAGCAGCAACAGGCACGATGGATGTTGTCCTTATCTGTGCTGCCATCTAATGGCGCAGCAGCATCTGCGCGCGTCGTCCTCGGGAGTTACTTAAAGGCAGTTTTGCATTTCCCTTCAAGGGAACAAAACCAGTGCCCGCATTACCTCCCGGGCCTCCCAGACACGGGGCAAAATCCAAGAGATGAAACCATCACCATATTAACTCGCACTGCATAAAGTCTGATAGGAAGTTTGAGATCTTCTATGTTTTTGTTTGAATTTCTGGAGACTGCTGAGAAGAATAAGTTTTTTCTCTGCAAATGTGGATGAGAACTCTGTTTAACATTTAAAAAGCATTTTCCAGACCTATTGAGCCCAACATTTCCAGGGGGCAGGCCTCAGCATTTCCCAGATACGACAGATACTAATTTCTATTTACCCATATAATTGTAGAATGGTTTGGGTTCAAAGGGACCTTAAAGATCACCCAGTTCCAGCCCTCTGCCATGGGCAGGGACACCATCCATTAGACCAGGCTGCTGAAAGCCCATCCAACCTGGCCTTGAACACTTCCAGGGATGGAGCACCCACAGCATCTCTGTACCAGTTTTAAACCTTTATCACCTGTCCTGTCACTGGGACCCTGCACTTGGCCTTGTTGAAATTCATGAGGTCGCCATGGGCCCACTTCTGGAGCTTGTCCATGTCCCTCCCCATGACATGCCTCAGAAGTGCCAAGTGCACCACTCAGCTTGGTGTTGTCTGCAGACTCTCAGCTCCAGCACACCAGGCAAGCTGCAAGTTGTCAAAGCTCTGAGTGGCATTTGGGAGCATGGAAGGGAGGGATAGAACAGCAGAAGTAGGAGGCACCAGAATGAATGGGAAAGTTAGGTAGTTTAAGTCAGACCCAGGAGACAACAATAACTGGTCAGCATTCCTCCAAATTGCTCTAGTTGAAAAAGCAGAGGTTAAGGAGGCTACTGAAATAATGACTCTGAGATGATACTGAATATGGCATTGATGAGCTATGATCATGAAATAGGGAACTATAAACATCTTCAAAGGTGACAGGACATAGAAAATTGATGGTCCCTAAAGGAACAGAACATCAGATTTAGGTCATTCTAGATAGCATCTGCTCTGAGAAATGCTAAAAGGATGAAATCTGATTATGGATTACCAGGCTGAGGGCTGGGAGCAGCTAAAGCCCCTAATCCCAGAGGAAGAATGCAGGGACTCTAGAACCCACTGATCAGGAGAAAAAGCAGGCTGTGAGGGTGTAGTGAGACCTAGGCTGTGGCAGGAATACCAATAACAACAAACTCTTCCTGCCTGGTAAGGCTGTGCAGCCTCCCAGAGAGACGTCCCCAGGCCCCAACCACTCCCAGAGGAGGTGGAGAACAGGAACCAGAGGCAGGGCCATCATACACAGGCATGGCCTGAGGAAGGAAATGGCTGGGGATATAGCAAAGCCCAGAGAAGTAAACTGGAAAAAGTCCAAAGCCAACACTAGAGTTGGGACAGGATTTTTGGCAAAGAAGCTGCCAAAGCAATAAGAAGGTATCACCACACACATATATTTCATGCATTTCATACTGAGGCATCTGGTAGTCTTCTCAGAGGCCTCAGACAATGGGCCTTCAAAATGAATGTGTTAAATAACATGGCATTGCATGTATGTGAGCACACTTACTAATAACTCTGCCTGCTGCTTTTGCAGAACAAGAGTCACTGCTTGGTGTTGAGCTCTGAGGAACTACCACAGCAGGTGTACTCAGATTTCCCAGTCATTTCTAGACTGTGGTTCTATACTCACAGGGAGAGCTGTCATAAATTAAACATATATTGTATATATGCTATACATAATTATATATTCTTTATATATTCCTTCCCTTTTCGCTGCTTCTCTACCCTTATAGGGTAGAGAAAATATATGTATATCTGTATTCAGAACTCTTAAAAAACTCATAAACACATCGCATTTTACTATTTTTCAGTAGCATTTTTTTTCCTTTTTACAAGAATTACAGAGAATTAAGAACCTCAGCTGAACTTTTACAGACTGGAAAGTGCAGGGAAGAATCTCAGAACCTAAGATCCATGCCTGGGAAGCACGAAATCACAGTACTGCAGGAATATTCATGTTTGAGCATGAATATGGGTGGCCTCTAGTGCAACCTCCTGCTCCATTATCTATTCAGGTTCCAAAAACATCAGCACTGAAAAGCACATGGTGTTTCTGGGCAGGTTGCTCCAATGCTTAATTAATCTCACAAATGCATCAATAATTAAGTAAATATCAATGGGGAGACGCTGACACATGATATCAGAGCAGCTGCTACGTGTGTGGCTACACTCTTAAAGGGTACCATTCTCATCTTCTTATAGTATGTTTTTAACTCATAGGCATGCGCACAGAGGCCAGATTTTATTGTATTAACAGTGCTAACTTGTCATTGGTACTGAATTATTTTCTTGCTGTAGTTGGAAGGGATGTATTTCACCTAAGCTTATCCATTCTACCTCTAAGAGATAAAGCCAGAAAGTTTTATTACTGTGTTGAGATGTAATAAAGCCATATAGACCAACAGAGAAATTACTGGTCTGTAACCCTCACATTTGTAGCTGTGCTTTCTCCAGAATTCCCCAGCTAGAAAAAATCAGTTTGAGCTAACATGGCACCCAGACCTGTGCCTGCAACCTGGACAGTACATTAAACAACCCTGCCAGCACACAGAGCAGTACCTCTGCTCCATGTTGTATAAAAAAAAACAATTTGTGAAAATTGTTTGCACTGCTGGGGTAGATTGGAAGATTTGCAACAGGTTGTCACTGAAAACTGGAACACATTGCTATGCAAAGGTGCTGCTGAAACCCAGAAGGAAGTGAAAGAAGTTAAGCCCAAGTTCCTTGTGCTGGTACAACTTGGTGGATGTAGGAGCACACAGGCTGGCTTGGCAGTGTAGAAGACCAGTGTTACAGTCAGTGGTGTCTGTTTCCAGACTGTGAATTCTGTTCATCTAGGACCCTTGTCTGCTAGTGGGAGAAGTCCTTCCAGACACTGGGAAAATAAAATCTGGAGACAACTGTGTGGTGTTACATCATCACAATCCCTGCTTCTTACTGGACTTGAACAATCTCTTGAAGGTAATGAGTCTTTTTCCCCATTTCTATGAATTTTCTCTTCCCACCATCTCCCTTCTACTTTCTATTGCTAATTACCCCCCTTTTTTTTAATTGAGAGTTTGTAATAACTAGTGTTAATCTGAAAACCCAAATAATTTATCCTGGACTTCTCAATAAAGAGATATGGGTGCATTATGTTTGCTTTATTTTGTTGGGGTTTTTGTGGTTTTGGTTTGTTCGTTCGTTTTGTTGGTTTTTGTTTTTCCTATTCTTAAGGTGACTTCTGAACACTCACAGTCATGGTGAAATGCAAGAATTCATGGACATCACATATTGTAAAGTTTTTTAACCCAGAAGGCGAACAAAAAGTACTCAAAGCTCAACTGCACTTAAGCCTCATTATTTTTAAGCCCATCTCATGCTACTTTGTAGTCTAATTCACTGCATTTTAATGCCAAGCACTGCAGTAACTGGCTAGAAAGAGCACTCCTGCAGGGGTGTGGAAAACAACATCCCAGCCAGATGTCGTCCCAGGCCAGAAAATGACGCAGGCAGCACACAGCAGGGAAAACAGGCTCCAGGTCTGAGCTGCCTAGTGCAGTGCCTGCTTGGCATTGTGCCAGAAAACAACAGCCTGAAGCAGTTTTTCCAGTTCTCACTCCTGTTCCCTCCTTTTTTCAGCATGTTTCCATGTTAGGATTTTACAGATGAAGTTTTGACCCACAGTCCAGCACTCAACTTGTTGTCTTCCCTTTGTCTTCTCTCTCCCAGATGCCAGATGGTTAGTCCCTTTTTAAGCAGAGAGATTTATTGAATACAACAGGAAGTAAAGGGAAATTACTTTCCAGAAGGACAAGGGAGGAGAAATATTTATGAAGACACAGTATTCCAGAGCCCTAGTACAGCCCAGACCAAGATGAATATTTTGCACACCATGTTGTTAGGTGAGAAGCTCAGTGATACCTCCAAGCCCCCAAAGTTAAGGGAAGATCCAGTCAAAGACACTGATATGCTGCAGTTTTGTAAAGGTTTTGGGGTCATCACAGAAGGAAGAGACAGAGAATCAGCAATGTTTGACCACCACAACACAGGACTTCACTGCCTCAGTTAAGGACCAAATGTGCTACTAGAAAAAACTATGTACTTGGTATGCTACAGCTGTGAGAGATCAATAGATCCTTTTCTTGGGGACTGGTCAGAAAGTTTAACTAGGAGAAGATCAGCAGATACATTACTCAAACCAGGTGCAATATCTGTCTCCACATATGTCCAGCCCTGTGGTTTGGTGATCCTGGTTCTTTCATGTGGCACAGATTAGTCCACTCTGTGTCCAGGCCAGCTCCATCAGAACTACTAATTGTCCCAATATCCCAGTTATGCCCTCTTTACCAGACAGAAGCAGAAATTTGTCTGCTGGTCTAAAGTCTTCATCAGCTTCATCAAAGCATGAGCCTCAGCCACATTTTTACCTTGGCTATCCAATATGCTAAAATCCCAGATGAATCACTGAGAATCTGGTGCCATGGCTGGCTTATGTCAATCTAAGCATGAGCTGCTGTCAAGAGGAGCAGCCCTGCCTGCCCCTGCCTGCTCCCATCACCTCTCCAGTACCAATACTGGTGCCTGTCTATGTGCATAGTCAGCTTCACCACTGAGCTGGTTCAACCCACTCTATGGCCACATGATTATCAGTGCCAAAATGCACTGAGGAGCTTGGGGACTGAAAGGGAAGTCTGTAGAGGATTGACATATTTTGTTCAAGCACCCTACATGATAACTGTGTGTGCAGAGTTAAGTCTGGTACATCCTGATCCTATTGGTGACACTGTGCATAGTCTGGACAACCCACTCAGCACTTGCACAGGTGGTCCAAAACACCTCATGTCAGACATGAAAGACACTTGCTGTGAAGTCTATCTCTGTGTGACCTCTAAGACCACTGAATGTGCAGAGACTGTACTGGAGAAGTCCGACCACTCAGCAGGATGCACTGGATGTGCCCATGGCTCCTAAGACACAGCAGGATCTCTCATCTATCTATGGGAATGGCGGCTCGTCCTAGGACAACACCACCTCCACTCATGATTCTGCCCGCAGCATCCCAAATTTCCTACCTCTAGTTGATTGTCCATTCTCAGGATTGTCCTGAAAGCAACTGCTGTGCCATCAGGTGAGTCAGACACAGATGAATCAGCTGTAAATGCTACCTGAGACAGGGAAGGGAAATGACTTTGACTGCAGAGGTTTCTAATCTGACAACAAAGCCTTCCATACATCTAGAAGTTGAAGCTACTCAAATAAATATGACAAAAATGTGTAAGTAGGAGGGTAATTCATTGTTGGTACATAGCGAGCTGCCTCCGTTTCAAGTTTTGAATCAAGATTTTCAGCAAAGCAATATTTGACCTTGATTGAGGCATTTCTGAGTGCAGCGGAATGTGTACAGAGACTGTGTATGACATCATGTAAAACCCAGACAGCCCTGAAAGACAGGCTTGAGCAAATCTTCCTGCTGTTATTCACAGAGGAATTGCCCCTAATTCTTCCCTGCACCTCCCTGCCAGGACTTGGTGAGACTATCATGGGGCTCACAGAAGGGAGTTTGCCAGTTACATTTAAAAAGTCATGATTGCTAGAAACTAGCAATTAGGATGAGTATACAGGGTCATCTAGTGACTCCTCTGAGAGCATTAACATCCGCAGAGAAGTTGGGAAGGAGGGGAAGAGTCACCAAAGAGTTGGGAGAGAGGAGTCATGACTTGGGAAAAGCAACTTAAACTGAAGGAAGAGGACTTACTTGATTTAATTTACCAGAGCTCTCCAGACAGCTCACAAAGCAGCCTGGCTTCCAGCTGATGCAATATATGTTATGCAAATGCAGTATAATTAACATTATTTAACTGGAAAGGAAGTATTTCCAAGATTCATTAGACTTAGAAGGAAAAAAACCCCATAGATTAATATTCCTGAGCAAAGATAGAATTGTGGACTCAGAGCTGATGTTTGCCATGGCAAGTATAGATGCTAGTGGAATTACTTGAAGGAAGCAGGAGAAGCAAACAACCTTCGGCCAAATGTAAAGCACATGCACTGCACTGAGCACTATGCTTCCCTCAATGTGTTCTACATTCCCTCAGTTTCCATTTTATCACAGCTTGATTGAACTCAAGGCTCACAAGAAACATGGGATTGAGTCCCAGCAAAAGGATATTTTCCCCTTGTTTTCCTGTGCTGTATACAAGCAAGAGCAGTGAAAACAATGAAAACCAAGCTGCACCCTTTTGCTCTGCACGACTTCCTGAAATTTCTTCTGAGCCAGATAAACCAGGCTACAGAAAAACACAGGTCAAGGTTAAAATGGCATCTGCTAGGATACTGTGGAATTTGGGAACAGTCGTATTTTCACACCATCTGCTTCTTTACGATAAATTACTTTGTGACCCAGGTGTACAATAAGACGTAATGGGAAAATTTAAGATGAATATCCTTCTAGCCTTCACTAATCTCACCAGAGAAGCAACAGAAGTCCTGTTTAAAACTAAGGAAGGACAAAGAGCACTAAAAGCTGCATGGGAAATGGCCCAGAACTGCAGAGGATTTAGAGGAGAAGCTTTCAGGGCTGCAGGCGGAGGAGGCCCGGCTAGAGACGGCAGAGGCAGCCGCTTTGTCACTGCCCCGGGGCGGCAGCCGACCTTCACCCAGAGCAGCACATGTGGCAGCGCCGCCAGACCGGCCCACCCGCTCGGATTAACCAGTTCAAGCTGCGCGTTCGGGATAAACCGCAGGAACTTTCCTGGAGGGGATTAGCGAGTGCCTGCAGTGCCTGTCCTGACCTGAACGCAGATCTGAGGGCATCCCTGGCATCGCAGCTGCAGAGAACAGCTGAGGAGGGCTCACGTCTTCGTCAGGCACCAACCAAAAACGTGGCAGACAAGATGGCACTCTGCGGAGAGCAGTGCCAGCTGGAGGCTTTCATTCCCATCCCATCACAGCCTGAGGTCACCACGCTGCTGCCACTCACTTCTCCGGTGGCACACTGAAGGAACAAAACCAGGGAGCTGTGTCATCGGATGGGAGGAAGGCCCACACTGTGTCAAGGCAGCAAAAGGACAACCCACTGACAGAGACCCAGAGGGAGCCGCGACATCCCAGAGATGATGTCTGCCCACAGTACCAGAAGAGCCCAAATCTGTTTTCATTTAAACCAGTTTTACAGTCTGGACTGGACTGGGACTCAAATGCATTTTATGTGGCCTACACAACCTGCTCTGCCCTGCAGGAGATGAGAGAAGCCATGAGTGGTTTGCAGCCTCAGAGCGACTGCAGATGCCCAAAGACCAGGGCAAAGCCTGCTCACTTCTTTCTGTGACTCTTCCCATGGCTGGCTGGATCACTTGGTGGTTTCTATGTTCCTTCCCTGCCTTGAGGCAACATCAGCTTCTCCATACAGGCTGAACAGGCTTCACACACTTTCTCTAGAGTCTGGAGCAGCTTTACAAACCTTGGAGCTGTGCAAAGGTACAGGAAATGTCCTGCAGGCTGCTGCCACCACCCAAGATGAAGGGTGACGGTCTGTGAAACCAAGTCAAGGTGGTGGTGGCAACCTTCAGAAGGAAGCCTGGGGAAGGGGGTAACCTACTTGCTGCCAAACATTGTGGCATCTCTGTGGTTTTTTTCTCTGTTGTTTCCTGCTTGTGTCCTGCTGCCACCAGTCTGTGCAATTCTACAAATCAAAAGTTGGAGTTTTTTTTCAGGTGAATCTTGGGAAGTTAGGAACATAGCTCCCAAGAGCATAATTTGCTCAGCCCAGCTCTGTACCTGTGGTCTGATGACCACTGTGCATGCACACTCATGAACATTGCAGCCTGCTGACGCATTGCTCCTCTGTAGCTTTGGGACAGGAATACATTAGTGTACACCAAAAAAAAAAAAAAAAAAAAAAAAAAAAATTAAAGGAAAGCTGTACAACAGAGGGATATTGCACTTAAAATAATGTTTGGGGTCATCCAAGGAAGACAGACAGGATGGAGGGCAGGTAGAGCATGTACAGCATATTCCTTATTATCCTCTTGTGATGTTTAGCAATGTACAAAGGTACCAAGCCAATGCCAGATTCAGACTGTCTCACCAGGATCTAACATGTTACAAACCACAAGGTAAAAAATCAAACACAATGACCTCACCTTCTTGATAAAAATATGGGAGTGGTTTCTTTACATCTCATCCATCCTTAAGGAAAGAGATACATGGTCTGGGGTAGCAGAACTGGAAATTGTTCCATAGGAAGTAATATAATCCAAAGTCCTGTGTATTTTTAAACTGCTCAGCCCCGCCCCCTCATAAAGCAGGTATTTCAGTATGTGGCACTTGTGTTAATTGAATGCCCTCTTAAACGCAAATGAGGAAAGCCACACTAAAGTCTCTCAAGGTTCCAGATAAGATCTGCAGCTGGTATAAATAAGCAAAATGTCACTAAGGCCAGAGGAATCGCTCTGTTCCTCCCTCTGCTGCCTCTGCAATCCCTGAACTTGACCCTACATTTCCCTGCTCCGACTAGGAGCGGAGCACGAAGCACGCCGCCGCAGCCGCTGCTCCCGGCCCCTCACGGCCCTGGCCCGTCCCCAGGGACACGGCGTGTCAGGGAGGGGAAAAGCCAGGGAGTGTCCGGCCAGGCCGGGAAGGGAGGCCCGAGTTCCTGTCATTTCCTCTGTGATTATTTCAAGATTTTTTTCACTAAAAGTCTTTACAGGATGGGTTGGGCTGTTTTATCAGAGCCAGATTTTGGCAGGCTAGTTCCCAGGGAGGTCCTTTTCACCGCGCAGCCCTCGGGCAGAGCCTGCAGACCTCACCTCTCCAAACCCAGCACAGCCCGGCCCGACCCATGGGCGGATTGAGGCCTGCTGAGGGAGACACAGAAGGAATGCCAACCCGCCCTGCAGGAGGACAGCCTTTTGATTTCATTTAAGAAATAGCACTTAGACCTTGGCTGGTGACAGGCAGTCCCGATGGTGCTAATATAAATCTCCAAGTTGCTTTCTTGACAAGGGCAAGGTTAATCCTTCATAAGCAAGAACACTTGAAACTTTGCAACCAGACTTTGCTTTCCCAATCTGTCTCTTTTTGGCCTCCCATTTTAAGCAGAACAAGAGCTAGCAAAGGGAGCAGGAAACAACAGCTCCTTCCTGCCACACAGCCCGAGCCACGCTCGCAGGGAGCCTGCCTGCCCTGGGGCTGGCCTTGGGTGTGCGCCAGCGCTGAGCAGCATCCCCTCTGAACTGGAAACGTACAATAGCTTGGGTTGGAAGGGACTGCTAAAGGTCATCTAGTCCCACCTACTGTCACTGTCCTGTTGCCATTAAAGCTAAGTAAAAGTCTGAGAGAGAGATTATCCCAGCTGAATCCCAGTAAACAGCAGCAGAGCAGTAGTTCTGTGGCAAATGTGATAAGGATTTTTTGTTTAATCATTTCTAAATTCTCTACACTTCAGCTATGTGTTCCTATTGCCTACAGTGATAGGAGAAGGGGTGATGTTTTTAAACTAAAAGAGGGTAGATTTAAGCTAGATATAAGGAAGAAATTTTTTACAATCAGGGTGGTGAAACACTGGCACAAGTTGCCCAGAGAAGTTGTGGATACTCCATCCCGGGAAGTGTTCATGGCCAGGTTGGATGGGTTTCTAAGCAACCTGGTCTAGTGGAAGGTGTCCCTCTCCACAGCAAGGGGGTTGGAAATAGATGCCTTTTAAGATCCCTCCCAACCCAAACCATTCTTTGATTCTATGAGACAGCTTCTGATAGGGGAAGGGAAGGTGCTGTGTCAAAGATGGACTACAACAGAGAGCATTTATTTGAAGATAAATATACTAGTAAAGAAATTAAATCAGGAGGGTACCAACTACTTTCAAACAGAAAAAAAAAATTACTAAGAGAACTCAAAACACAGTGGATTAGAGGGTTTAGTCAGCATGAGGGAGGGAGGATGGAGGGATGACAGAATTACAGGACTATAGTGCCAAAGAGGTTTTTAACATCCACATTAATTTTATTGTGCACATGCATCAAAGGTCCCTATGAAGATATGTAAAACCACGTATCCTGATTGAAGAGAGCAGAGTTGACCTACATCCCTTCCCCTTCTCCATGGGCTAATTTTTGGAGTCCCACTGCTACATTATACTGCTTTGCTAGATGCTCTTTATCTTGGCTCTTACAAAGCCCATGTGGGAGAGCAATACCAGGCCCTTTGGTATTTTCTGGGCTTTCCCCTGCCGAAGGGTGCACTGTTTGTGAGGATGCCAGAACTCCTTCTCTTGTTCTGTCCATAATACACTACCTGAAGGGTCTGGCTCTCTGCCTGGGCAGCTGCAAAGAATTAGCCCAGCTGAGGTTCAGCACACAGGGAGGGAGTGCAGACAAGACTTCTTTTTTGCCATTCAGTCCACTCAGCCTTTAAGAAACCTTGGAACTAAAAGTCCTAAGTACAAGTGTTGAAATTAACTGTAAGGTCAGTGCTGCCTGTGGCAATCTTGGTTTCACTGATGCAGATTAGTATCACTTCAAAACTGCCTTGAGAGGCCCTATTTTTCATTTTTGCCTTGCATCCCATCCTTGGGATGTCTTTGGTGGTTCATATTAACTTACATGATTTCCTAAGAGTTATTGTGTCTTTTTTCATTACAAAGAACTTTAGGTATTCTTGCCAAGGGATAACCTGTTTGTTTCAGATAGCTTTGCTGATTCCCAATATCAGTTTTTCCCAACATCAAGCTGAACAGTACTTTGTGTGCAAAATTTTCCTTTCAACTTCTTTTTCTGGCTGTACTGGTACTCACAGATTTTAAGTATTTGTTTGGACTAAAGCATTTTAGAAAGTACATTTCCCATTCATCCTCAGTTCATTGGTCTTAATCTTTCACAGTGCTTCCAAAAGTTGTAACAATTTAATATTGGCCTTGAGAACTTCTGAAGCGCCCAAATGCTCAGGATTTCCAGAAAAAAAAAAGAAAGACCAATTATAAATCACTCCCTGCTGAAAAAAGAGACTTTCTAAATAAGTTCTATAGCATTAATCTTAAAATCATACCTGAAAAGGGTCTCAAAAGTACCACAGGCCACTATCTTTCCCAAAACAAGGTCAGCTATGCACTTTAGATATGTTAACTTCTTAGCCAGTTCCTGCAAGGATAATTACTTGCTGATGACCAAGTCAGAAAGTATTTCTCCCTGGACAAAACAGTAGATTATTTATTTCATGCCCTGTTGTTGCTTATTTTTAGGAGTTCTCATGTTTCATTTTCAGAGCTGACAGGAATTGATTTGAGGTGAGCTGGATTATTCCTGCATACAAAGGGGTTCAATTTCATGTCTGGCAGGAAGCGATATAAACTGGAAAAGGAAACCTACTTGCAAATGGAGGGAAATACAACCTTCGCTACTTCTTCCAGTGTTTTCTTCAATATTGATTATCAAGGACACCTCCATCTTTTTGCAGTCTTCTAGGACTGATGCACAAATCTGATCTGCCCCGTGATTTGTCCCTTTGCCAGCATCCATTTACTCAGGGCACTCTTGTTCCCCTCCTGAGGTCTTCTCAGGGCTAATACCAATACAAACCTGGCTCTGAGGATCATCACCATTATTAACACCAAAGGAAAAAAGCAAGAGAAGGTGTATTTAGTGAACAAGATGGGGAGAAGTGCATGTCCTTGTACTGTCATAGAAAAAGTCTTTGTAGTGTTCTCACTCCTACTTGCCATTCTCCTGGTGAATTCATGCATCCTGACACAAATAATCTACAAACAGCAAACAAACCCTTTCTAGTAGTCTGTCGCTTTACAGGAAATAAACAATGGCACAATTACTCACTAATATCTCATAGAAGTCACGCTAATTGCTTCTGCTGAAGCTCCAGGCTTCCTTATCAAACCTGCCAGGCTGAAGTAGCTGAAAGTCTATAAACTAGTAAATAATTAACTTTGAAGATTTCCTTCTTGCATCTCCTGGTGCCTCTTTTGCCTGCAACAGTGAATGGCAGAGCAACAGTTCACAGGATTTCTGTGGAGAACCTGTTTGTTCTTTGTGCCGCCTTGAAGTGCGATTTAAATCAATTGAACACTTCCAAAGAAATTAAGCATGTAAAAAATAATCAAGAGAGCAGGGTCTGGACATGCTGGGGACATTCCTCCACCCAGCTCCTGCCATGGCAGGAGTGAGGGCTGCCAGGGCGAGGGGCCAGTACCAGCCCCCAGTCCTATTTCTCTGGGTAGGTTTATTTGTAACACATCTGCATCCTTATTCTTCTTGGCAGGAAGATGCCAAGGGCTGACATTTGGGCCAGAGCTCCTGTCTGAAGCAATGACTTCTCTCTGATCCATTGCAGTTGAGTCCCATGAGGAAACACAAGATGCTCTCCTTCCTAAGAAATATCTGCCTTCTCCTCTTCTCTGTGGTTTAATTAAAGCATTTTAGCAATTTCTGCTCAGCAGTTTCACCCTGCAGGAACTCTTGTCAGCTCCAAGATTTTGCCTTGGGAGTGCAGCATGGGCATCAGGGCCTACCCCTCATTTACTTTTACCAGCTCAAACATGCTTTAACCCACAAAAACTCCTTAATGAAGCTGCACATTCTTAGCAAACCCAGCTCCTTCAAGACTATACTGGTACTTTATCATTCCAATCATCTTGTTTTCTGATAGGGCCCCAGTGCCTGCCTGCAAGCATGTTTGTTTACACAAGGGATGCTGGTGCTCTGCAAATTTCTTAGTCCTGACTCAAAAGAGCCACTGCAAAGGTACAGCAGTGGGAGGTAGAAGGGATTTTGTACCTGGCAAACAGTTCCTGTGCTTATGTGCACATGTGCAGTCATAGGCACTGCGACCTTTCCCATCCTGCCAACCTGTGTGGGTCAGTAGTGATGGGATCATCACAGAGAATAGTGCTGAAATGTGCCTCATGAGTGACCTTTATCAGTGATTGACACACGGTCCACAGCTGGTCCCCAGCAGCACAGACACAGGACAGCAAGCCTCCATATAAGGTCCTACTCCTTCTGGAAAGGTCTCCCTTCCCTCCCAGAAGTTGGTCTGTAGCTGGGGCCTCCGGCAGGAAACCAATAGCACAGGGTAACACTAATGTATTTGGGTATTGAAACCACTTCTGCAATGGCCACCCTGCTTCCAAACACCTCTGTTTGCTACCAAACTACTCAAAATTTGGAGCAGGAGACACTCTCCTGCTGTGCAGCAGCAGAGAATCTATGAACACCAAGGAGATCTGAATCCCCTGGGGCAGGAGAAAAGCCAAAGCAGCTGCAATGCCTGTCCCTCTAAGGTTTCACCCACACTCCACAGTTCCATGTATATAAATTAAAATTAACTTATTAAAGTAAATTAAACTTGTCTGAAACCATTCTCTGGCAGAGAATGGCCCACACCCTTATTATTGAAGTCTCAGCCTCTAAAGCAGCATGGCTTCACCCAGGCTATCCACTGGAAAGGGTGCCTGGCATATGCTAATTCCCTAATTTTAGCTCAGCCTCATCTGGGTGACCATCTTTGCCTCAGGCCAAAAGCAGACTAGGAACCACTGTACTGGTAGAGATAGTTTAGCTCCATGCCACACAAAAAGCTCCCTGATGGTACTTAGTTTGACACAATACATTTTTCTCAACCAAATTTACCTTGCTACTGGACCGTGACACCTACAGAGATGACGTTTGATCCTGAATTCAGTGACACTCTTAACTGACTGTTCTTAATGAAGAGAAGGCATTTCTATGGATGTATGTTCTTTGTAGATTTCGCAGTTCAACCATGGTCTTAAAAGATCCAATTTAATCAATCAGTATGACCAAACTTTCCTTCCCCTAAGATACTGCTTTACATATAAAACAGCCCACTTGGTGCTCGCCACATTTGGGACAGAAGAAGCTTCCAACTGATCTATAAAGCATGTTATAAACTTACACCTATATGGGTTCTCCAGAAACCAGTCCCTCAGAGTGCAGACCTGCCACAAGAGATGTGAGAACAGCCTGTGGTGCCCTGTGTTCCTCTGGGCTCTGCTCCATCCCATAGGCAGCTCCCTGCACATGTGACTTTGCTTGCAGAAGAGGGAGTATCAACGCCACACAAAGCTGTTACCCATTAGTAAAGGCTGCTTTTAACTGAGGCATGAGAAATCATTTCAAGTAAGTTACAAGTGTTGATCAGTGGATCTTCTGGCAAAATCCTCTAAACGAGCTATTCCTAATTTTTTTCAAAGGGTAGTACAGACTATCAAAGCACTGAATGCTGAGAAACTAAAACACTTAAGTGTAACTATGGGTTGCATTATTAAATATATTGATATTTATTCAGTTATTATAAATCTCAGAAGAAGTGCTTTAAAAACCTGAAAATTAAAAAAAATAGTCAAAGAATGTAAGAAGGGCTGTCTTCACTGTTTTGTGTACAGCATACTTTAATACTAAGAAGATCCTGCTAGATCAGTATTAAGTATGCTTTCTGTATACTAGTGATTACACAGGTATAAAGGTGAAGGGAGTTAATGTCACCAAAACAGCACAAGTTCTCCCTTTACTCCACAGAGCTTTCTGTCCCCTGTGCTAACTGGGCTTCACAAAGGGCTGAGGCACTTTGCTGGAAAGCTTCTGAGGGAATTTATTTTAAGAAACAAGTTTAATTTTTAATAAGGATGGTAAAAAGTTTGGTAAATGTTGTGGGCAGGCAAAATGATGGCATGAAATCTGAGAAAAAAAATATACACGTATATATACATCAAATACCCTCTGGTACTACAGAGGGAAGAGAGGAATGATTTTCAGTAGTATTTGGGCAAAACCCCCAATTATTAAGAAAAGCACCAAATGACTAACACTGACTCACTCTCTTGGCATGATGTCGGTAGATTTCCTACTGTTATTTGTAGTTGTGTTCTGGTCTGGTTATGACATGTCAGTAGAGTGGTTTGAGAAGTGTTAGCCTGGGGTCCAATAGTTCTTCTGTGCCATTCAGTATCCTAAAAAATACACATTATTTTTTAACTTTCTTCACACACCTCAAAATTCAGCCACCTGTTTTCTTCCTGCAGTCCTCCATCATCACCACAGTCCCTACAATTTGGCTTACTAGCACTAGTGGAGTTCAGTTTATAGGTTTCTTTCTCTGTTAGCTACTAGGTCCTGTCTCTTCCTGGCTGCTTGCTCCAGGAAGGGCCTCTTCCTTCTCCTGGCTGGTAACAGGAAACCTTGTGAAACACAGTTTATCTTGTTTCGTCTTGCAAATTCACAACCAAAGAAGCAAGTTTTGGCACAGTTTGTTTGGCTTGCATTTCTACAAGTGGTCAAGTACTTTAGAATCTATTTTTGTGACTAAATTTTTTGAAGGAATTAGGTGCTTACAGAATTTTTAAGACCTATTTCTGTAACTAATTTTTTTTAAGGAATTGAGTGCTTACACAGTTTTTAGGATCTGTGGCCCTCATCCAAAATAAAAGAGTGGCTGTTTTGGCATTGGGACACCCAATGTGCTTAAGGAAACTTATTAAAGAGCATGTTTTGCTTCATCTTAAAGAGCATAGTAAGGTATTTATATGAGAATTAATTATTAAAACAGAGATAATTATAGGAAATTTTATGTTAAAGTAAAATATTATACAAGGAACTTTACCCAAACAGAATATAGAGAAAGAGCACCAGATCTGCACCTAGATCCAGTTAGGGGAACTGGATGATTTGACCTGCATGGTACCTGGCCAAAGCTTATCTTGGTGGCCAACATGCCTAGGCTTCCTTCCCTGGGGAGCCAGGAGAGATGGAGGGGAACATTTAGAGTATAGGCATCTAATTTACTGAGTGAAAAATTGAACCAGAAGATGAAAAGTGCTTAGGAGCACCAGTATGTATCTTGGTACAACAGGTGAATAAACACAGTGAAATTGAAAGCAAGCCAATTTCAAATGGCAGATTTGTAAGAGCAGAGGAAGGTGACACCTTAAGCCAAGCTATAAAATCCCTGTCAATAGGTATTGTGGAAAGTAAGGTTCCAAAACATCACTGGACAGTTAAGAGGGTAATGAGGATGTTTGACATTTTTTTGCCAGGACTGAAAAACTGCTAGAGGTATAAACCATAATGCTTCAGAGGCCCATCCCTCAAATGCTCAGAGGTAGAATTCAAGAATATTTTATACTTGTCCTCTAAGGAGCTTCTTAAACCTTCTGCTGAAGCAGCTGGCACTGGCTGCCCTAAAAACAAAATACTGCAATCCATGCATTGGGTTGGATTTTAATCTCCATTTGAGGTTAGACGAACTGCTGTGAATTGACTGATCAAATCCTGATCCAATATTTAAGTTAAACAGTATTCTAGATGAAAAGGTAGGAAGAACAGCCTGTAAGAGTGGTGCACTACAGCATCAGGGGATATCATCCAGCTAGATACAGATGTGAGATACCGAAGTGGGAACCTTGTGTTTTTATCTGCACAAAGCTGATCTAGCCCAATCCATCTTTGAATGACAAAAGGCCTATTTGCTCTGCTACAGTAAGAGCAAACAAGATTCATGGATTGACTGTTTAATTAAGCATCATGGCTTCAAATAACTACTT
The DNA here is from genome assembly GCF_022539315.1 of Serinus canaria. Taxonomy (NCBI): domain Eukaryota; kingdom Metazoa; phylum Chordata; class Aves; order Passeriformes; family Fringillidae; genus Serinus; species Serinus canaria. The sequence continues at coordinate 12,930,139 of NC_066314.1, forward strand.
TTCTGTGTTTGGGAATCAGTTTCAAGGTCATTTAGCAACTGGCAAAGTCACAGAAGAGAAGGAGCTCAGTCCAAAAGCAGGGAAGGCAGTATCTTTCTCTTGTCAGTAGATTAACAAAGAAAATGTTGATAGAAGGCAATGACACACTGTCCTGAAAATGCAGATGAGTCTACATCATATTTGGCTATGGAAAGTGCAGTGGTGTTATCAGAACCACTTGCCACTACCATTTCAGAAATTTAGGTGAATTAAGGCCATGTAGCCACAGAGAGGAAAGGCCAGGGCAAAATGTATTGAAATAAAGTATGTCTAGTAGATTGTGGGTAATTTCAGCTGAGTCACTTGGACAATAATGGAGTAAATCCCAGCATTGTGAAGAGCAATCCCACCTACATATTTTGGAACTATTCCAGTTTGCTTAGCACTTTCCACAAGGCATTTAGCAGGGATGCCCTTGCAACATTTTGCTACATGAATCTTCTGCTTGTGCATTTCAGTCAGTTCCCAGAACATAAATCTTAAGTCTCAGATGTTACATTTATGCTACAGTTTGTTTCCCTGGGGTTTTCATGCAAGATTTAATAATTACAGTGATATTTAACACTGTAAAAATCTGTGAGTCTTTGGGAGAAATTCAAGTCTTTACAACTTGTCACATGGAATCATATTACTTCTACAGTTTATAAACTTACTTCCTCCAACTTCTAGTTCTACTGCCCAGAGGGTAAAATATTAGGGTTAATTTAAAACTTTTGCTTTACTGCATGCTAACTTGTACCATTTGAGAAGGTCTAGCATGTGTTGTTGGTTGATGAGTTCTGCCATAATTTAGCTCCCTATTGTACGTCTGACCTTATTAATCAGTATGTCTTGTTTACATTCTGTTGGAGAACAGTTCTCATGTGAAGCCTTTATAACTCAATTGTCTGTCAGATGTGATTCATTTGATCCTCATCTTGGAAACAGAACCTCCACATAAATTAGATCTACTTGGATACTAATGAAATTGTAATAAATGTTGGCATGCAGTTCCTCTTATTTTCTTTGTCATGATAAATGTCATAGAAAAATAAGTTTTTACATAATTGTTTGTACTCACAGTTGACTAGAGTAAGAGAAAGAGCCATTTTTTCTTTTTTTTTTAGCAAACAGTTAAAAATCCAAACCTGTGTTACAAAATTTGAGGTAGTTCTATCTCACCTAATCTTGCAGTATGTGAAATGTTTTCTATCTCTTCTGTCCAGTATGACAAGAAAAAGCTATAACTGTTTAGTAGATTTAGTATTTCAATCTTTGTTGAATTTAAACTCCCCTCAAATCCTGTTACTGAATGCAGTGCTGTGTCAGTGCTGTTCAATAAAAGAGGTCACAGCACTGAGCAGTTTTGGTGGCGCTTAGACAGCAAATGATTACCTACATCTGAACCTTCCCTGTGCCTCTTCAGCTGCTCTGAAGCACAGGGACTCTACATTTTATGATGTGTTATTTCCCAGGATCATGATTTGATGGAGTTGAAGCCGGAGCAGAACCTTCTAGAACATACCTACAGGCTTAAAGCAAGGACCTTATTCAGTACAGTGCCCAAGGGCACTCTTACCACCCCAGCGATGGGAGAGGCCATCACCTGCATGCATTACCTGCTGTAAATCTGTCAAGTGCTTGGCTTTAAAGGACACCACCACCCCACCCCATGAGTGTTCTGGTCTTCAGTGCTGTTTGTAGGAACCTGCTTTAGTCCAACCTCAAGTATTGTGCCCAATGGCATGGAAACCAGCAAGGCAGGACAGAGAACAGGACAGAGGTCTGTAGGCTGGTATTGCCACCAGAGCTACCACATCATCGAACTGAAGGATAACTTCTGCTCTGCCAAATGGTCCCCTGAAGCACCCAAGGCCAGAGACACTCTGTGATCCCCCCTCCACAAACAGCATGGGCATCTTGCTAATGGTAGTTTCCCTGTATCCCAAGCTCTGTGGCTGGAGTATTTAATATTTCAGTGTGGGAATGCTTCAAGGGCAAATTCAGCTTTCCTTTTGCTCCATCTGATGACAGTTCAGGGTGAGGAAGGGGTGGAGAAAATATAAGAAACAACCAGAAATTTTTCTCACAGGATTTCTTACTTTCATCCTAAAGTCTCCATAATAAATAATTCTTGAAACCAACCATGCCAGGGTGTTTCAAAAGGACAAGCTGATTTTTTTCTTGTGCAATAGCACAAGAACACGCTTTTTTGAATACACTTAATCAATGCATGCTGATATCTTACCATATGCATCAATCAAATACTCCCCAAGGTATATATGTCAGAGCCAGGAAAGAAGAATGTGCCTTTGCAGTCACACAACCAGTGAATCCCTTTGGGTTTGTGCCTCACTCTGAAGCACATGTTGAAAGTATTACTGTAAGACAGATGATCCTGGGAAGTCAAGAAACATCCTAGGGGTACATGGCAACAGATTCATTTTTTTATACCAGCTTAAGAGTTTGAATGAATCCAGGCTGAAAAGTTCAAATGTTTGCTAGATTGGAGTAATCTAGCAGGTGAACAAGGACAGGACACTTCCATTTCTGTAGTTAACCCTGTCCTGGAGGAAAGAGGTTAATATACCACTGCCTTCCTTGGACTTAACTGATCCCAAAAGACCTCTTTCACCTTCATTGGTGAGGGGCTAGCAAATGAAGACATAAATTTGTACATCTGGCTGCACACTGGGATGCTTTAATTAATCTGCTTCACCACCACCACCCTCTTTTATGCAGAGGAGTGTTCACAATGCCAGCACAGGGACTCACAAACTCCATGTGTCACTGTATTTATCTTGTTTAGGAGATTGAAAAGCTGACAGCAAATAAACCAGATACTCCAGACATTCAATAATTTCCTGTCCCACATGAAAAGTCAGCTTTCAGGTCTTGACTCCAGACTGCTTCTCCTACATAATGCTTGCCAACTGGGCTTCTTGGTAGCAGGTACCTGTTGAGATGGCACTTTTTCTTTTCCTGTCCATTGCCATATGCAGTGTACTTCCATGAATACTAGCCATTTCAAACCAGGTTTAAAACTGGTTTGTGCTGCCAGAATCAAGCAAAACTTGTTTACAGGAGTTTCAGAAGATTTGGCCTAAGTATCTTCATAACTGGGCCACTCCCTGCAACGATCGTCTTCAAAAGCAAATTACTTTTAATAAAAAAAAAAAGGCTAGGATATAAAGTCTATAGAGTCAGTAGACCTTGGTAGCAGTGCTGTTTAAGGCTGATGTCTTAGAAGGGAAAAAGCTGCTCACAAAACTATTCTGTCAGAAACATTCATGTCTTTTCTTTTTCCCAGAGGGGTGACTTGCAGTGCAAACCTGTATAGTTCAGGAGACTCCGATACTCGGGGTCTCACTCGTGATAGCAGCTCAAGCTCCAGATAAGCTCATGGGAATTACCAGGCTGTGAGTTCTGCTATGCTCTGCTTCCTTTTCCTAATCATTTCCCCAATCTTAAAATTACAGGTCAGTTGACTGCTGCCAGACTCATCTTGTGTTATTTCTGAAAGCCTTTATTTGTTAACAAACCACCAGCAAATAGCAACCGCTGCCTGCTTTAATAGGCCTCAATGTATTTCATTCCTGATAAGATAGGATGATTATAAACTTCTGCAACTCTCAGAACTGAGAGAACAACTAACCTTTATTTACTTCATGGATCCTGACAATTACTGGTGCAGTTACGCTGGAAAGTTCGTCAGAGGCCTTAATTAGGCTTGCTTACAGCTGTGCATCCTCAGCCCCATGAGAACAATCTGCCCACAACTCTGTCACCCCAGGCTCTGAGGAGTGATGAGTTTTCACAAGCAAATTAATTCCTGAGCAAGAAACCTCCAGGTGAAGGTGTTTCTGGGAAAGCTGCACTAGGGACATTCTTCTCCACTGCAGAGCTGAGTCACTTGCCTCAACACGTCAGTGGAGGAGTTGTTTGACTGGAGACTCCCTCTCACCGATGACATCGAAGGATAATTCTCCATGCATCTCAGGTGAAAGTTCTCTATAGCTCTGCATGGTTCTCTGTATTTCTACAACCCTTCTCTTGTAGCCAATACCTCTCTGTCCAGAACCTGTAAACCTACCATAACAAAGCACAGAGAGAAGTGGGATATGGTGACCTGATTTGCACAGCAGCTTCAGCTAAATAACAAGTTTTATGTCCTGTCCTGGAGTAAGCTGCTGCCGCTTCCACCCAGGACGATGACCTGAAGGAGCAGCTCTTTCAGCTGTGTAAGAAACAATCCCAGTGCAGTGAAAGCCTGTGTGAAAATGGAGCCAACACTGTTACAAGAAAGAATAAAAATACAAGCCACAACTAACAATGTGGGGGGGGGGGGGGGGGGCTGACACACTAACAGGTAAGAGGGCAAATTATCTGAATGACAACTGAGGCAAAAATCTCCCTTTGGCAGCCTCCCCTAAGGAGCTATCTATATTGCTGGTGTATCTCTATACCAGCAATCCCTATACCAGTTTACCCAAAGGCCTAATCTTGAAAATGCTGCCTTAAGAGTTCTCTCTGCATAGGATAAGGAAAAATATACAACCACATTTACATCCAAAAGCTTATGAGCTTCAGAGCTGTCCCCCAAATCCTTGTAGAATACAAGTTCATTTCTTGGTCTTACTCCAGCTGCTAAACCAGAATAACTCATGGGTAGAGAGGACTGGAAAAATAAAAGCAGACCACTTAATGGACACTGCACTCAAATCAGCTCTGTTCTATACATTCCTTGTGCTGTGATAGCAGACTGTATAACTGACCTACTGTACAGTTGAAAAGGTATATACAAATGGACAATATTCTACAAGCAGTCAGTCATACAACCATACCAAAACCCATGTCTCCTTCTACTGCTGTTTTCATGATCTCAAAGGCTGTCAGACTGTGGAAAGCACAAGACACGACACGTGCCTTTGATCAGTTCCCAGCTGATGAATACAGGGCACTGAGAGCTTCACTGAGGCTAAATTGAAGAGCAGTGAAGTTCCTTTATGGAGGAAGATGGTTGGACACAGCAAAAATCACTGCTCAAGTACACCACGTGGAATAGAAATTTGCAATAGAAAGAGGAGCTTGAAGACAACTGGTTGAGCTACATGAGCCTGTGTGAAAGAATCAGCAGGCCAGCAGACAGAATAAGCAACTTAATTTTGATCGTGAAGGAAGCAGGGGCTCTTTGAAACACCATCTTAGCTAGAAATGAAAGGCTGGGCATGGCCACTAAGAAAAGTACTAAATTTGGTGTGCTACATTCATAGATACTGCACTAAAGATGTATGAATTTATCAAAGGGTATATTCTCCTCCTCAGAAAACCTGGGTAACTCTTCAGGCCAGGAAAAAGCACTGTGTGACTGCAAGACTCGTACACTGAAATACTGCAAATGCTAGTTCAGAAAAACAGCCCTTCCCTGATGCATTATCAGACCTAAAAATGATATCACAAACTTCTCTACATGTACTAAATGGCCTGTAAAATCAAGATAAGGTATTTTCCTAAAACACAAACTGCAGTTGAAAGGGAAATTACTGGCTTAACGAAGAAGTTAGTGAAGAAGATTCTACAGATTATACTGTTTGGGAAGTAAGAAAAAAATCATACTTGCTACTCCTGATCTTAACATTTATGATCAAAATAGGCATCTTGTCAGAACAAATATTTTGTTTACTCCTTTAGTTTTTCTTAGAGAAAATATGCATAAAACCCAGTTGATCTACACTGTGCCTAAGGGCTGTTTTGCAAAAGACATGACTGGGAAGAGATGCATCCTCTGCCTAGCATGGCATGGGGGAAGAGAGCTTAAAAGCAGAGGAGTTACTGATAGTTATTGGGCGTACAAGCCTAATTTGACAATTCAATTAAAAAAGATGAGGTAATTAGTAAATACTTCATACCTCATACAAAGTTACTAACACAGTTTTTAGTGGGAGATTTGGGGTAGGTTTTTTTTGTTTTGTTTTGAGATGGGGTCTTTTTTGGGGGGGGGGTTGGTTTGGGGATTTTTTTCTGTTTTGTTTTTTTGGGGGGTTTTTTGTTTGATTTTGTTTGAGGGTTTTTTTTTTTTTTGTTTATCCTTTATTCATTACCTTGCTTGTATATACTTGTGAATGGCTTTCTGCCTTTGAGTTCAATAATCTCATTACCTTGCCAGTGTTGCATCTATATGGATCAGGACATAGCTTTATAGTCATGATTTAAAACAGAAGCAATACTGAAGGGGATGCCCACACCTACTCCATCTATTCCCAGCCACAATTACTTGTTTGCTTACATCTGCACTAGTCTGTAGACACTATACAACTACAGATCCAGCTGTAAAATAACACAACCCTGCAAAAAAAGAGAGTCCTTTTCAACCAGAACACAGGAAGAACCACACAAGCTCCAGAGTCAGTACAACACTAGTCATGTGTGCCTGTATGGTGGGGGAATGACGGGCAGGAAATGTAGAGATATTAGATGCTGCAGACAGATTGTGCATATAAAAAGCAATATACAGGAGAGGAAACAGTCCATGGAAAAAATCAGCTTTCCAGACACTGTGTGGCATCCACAGTAAGTGTAAAATAAACAAGAGACATTCCTTTGCACAGCTGGTTAATTTCTAAGATTTCATACAATCAATTAACATCCCCCATGTTATCTGCCTCAAGAAAAGCTCAAGAGGTTTTTTATTTAATCTTTTCTCTAAGCAGTAGAAGAGAAATTATCAATTTGCTGTGCCAACAAGAAGAGTTTTTATCATTAGTGTACAAGAGATTACTTGCATGGTTGGATGAAAGACTGTCTTACACATTACAGCTCTGCTCCTACAACACTTGCAGGTAGTCCTGGACCTCTGTATGTGTATGGTTTATATATATTGCCTGAGCTCTAGGAACTCTGATTTGCTCATTAATCTTTAATGAACAGTCCAATTTCCCAGAGTTCTTAGCAGGCCAAATTCCATCTTGTTTTTTATTTCATTATAGTGTAAAAATTCTTGGGAGTCACCAGAGGGCATCATTACAGAGTGCTGTTTAAGTTCCCTATAAATGATGCTGTAAGAATGTAGATTTTGGGAAAAGTGCCTGCTTAATAGTCATGGGAGTCCTTAGAGAGACTGTGGCATTCACAGGACAAGGGAGTATTTCTGTTTGCCCTTTCCTTAGGCTCAGCACAGTACGACACATACTCCGCATTGCTGCAAATACTTCAAAGAAGAATTCCATTGAAAATAGTTTAGCTTAATTACAAGCAGATCCAAATCAGAGAATTAGCAATGGAGTAATTAAAAATGTGTGGTCTATTTTCAGCCATCTCTTCCTTTCCCCACCTTCCTAATACATCTTCTTTTAGCTGAATTCATTGTGATGAATCTAAGAGATTATGAAAACCTAAAAGAAATCAGAATCTTACATACCTTATTTCACTTGAGATTTTATTTCCATTCAACATTTTTTTTTCTTCTCAACTGTGGCTTTGCCTCACAATGTGTTTCATCAGCAAAGAAAAACCATTTACCTTTCTTTACCCAAAGGGACTTAAAAATGAGGCGTCTCCTATCAGTAGCATACAGCCTCCTAGCTCTCCTTGCCAGCGGGGAGTCTGTGCAGCTAATTCCCACACCTCTTCATGAGCTGTTGCTGCCAGACCTGCAGCTATGTTAAGAATAAAGCAGTTCCTTTCCAAATACATGTTTTCAAGGACTTGTGTATTTTTGTACAGTATCAGACTCTGCATTATGACATCCTTTCCACTGATTATTGATAGATTCATTTGAACTCTATTCATGCTTATCAGGAAATATAATCTTGCACGCAAGGACAGAATGTGGCAGTAGTCAGAGCTCAGAGTTGGCTCCTGGACACATCTAGGAAAGTGGAATTAAATAACTCATGCTTTAAAAGGCAGGAGTTAACTGCTGCAATACTGAATAAGGATTGCTGCAAGCCAGCAGCTCTGCTACACAGACTCTTGCCTGCCCCCTGCCTTCTTCCTGTAAATGCAAGATGCTACTTTTCAGTTGTGTCATAAATTGTGTGATACTAAACCTTTACATTCACAACATCCTTGTTGCACTGATGAATTTGGTCCATTGTGAGCACTGACCATCTTGTCTCCTACATCACTGTATATTTTAGGGAAAAGCATATATACACACCTCCTGTGAAACAGCAGAATAGGATGCGAAGCAGCAATTTGAAATCAGTCTTTTACAGAGTGTTGCTCTTGTACTTCAGCAGAGTCAGTTCATTTACATGCTCAGTGCACACATTTGAATCCACAGACTTATCAAGCCTATGGCTTATATGAGCATTTCTTTGTTTTATCAAAGCATTACAAAGCTATACAGCTGACAGTTTCCTGCAAATTTTTACTTCATTATTCATTGAGCAGTAATTCAGATGCTTAGAAAAACTATAAAGATTACTTACTCCCAAGATGCTGGATTTGTTTGAGCCTTTCCCCCCCTTTCTCATATTTTGCTTCATTTCATTGGGCAATTTAGGACTAAATCTGTGAATGATCTTTCCCCAGCAGCTACATCATACCTGGCACTGTAAAATTTTTAAACACTGACGTAAAGCTGTGCAGCCACAAGGAGACTTTTGTTGATATTTTAAGGTATTTAGGGTTAACGGAAGACAATAATGACCACAGGCTTTGCTCAATGACAACATTCTGTTCTCAGGAATGGCTGATTTTGCTTGGGAGATTTGTCTCTGAATTCATTTACATTAGCTATTTTGCTATGCAAACCACACAAGTGAAGTCCTGTGCCTATTGAAGAGCTTCATCCAGTTACTTCACAAAATACCCAGAAAAACTACTAAAGATTTATTTTTGTGGTTTGGAAGATATAAGTCCAAGTCTCTTTTTCTGTTCAAAACTTCATTTTGAATGGCCACACTGTATAGCTAGAGTGAAGTTTGTGGACCCATCAACAAGTAACTCCTACACATCAGAACCATGCTGAATCATGATGCCAAAGCACACACCAGTTACCCCCTAAACTAAACTAAAACCAAGGCTGAAGCTTGGCTCAGCCTCTGCTCCCGGGAAGCTGCTCACCTTACACTGCTCCCAGAGAAACAGCACAAGAGGGCGCCTAATGCCTCCAACATCTCAAGTCCAACTTCCAGACTGTCTTTTCTGCAATATGTCATATTTCCAACAGCATGACAAAAGCCCTGAGCAATGGCATAGTTACATTTGGTTTAGCTTCAGTTTTGCTACCCTCCTGAAAGCATTTAAGAATATTTTCATCATTTATTAAATAAAGACTGGGTTCTCTATTAACAATTTCGAAGTCTGTATTACTTTTTTTTTGGGTGGGGCAGAGGATGTGAGGGGGGTGGAAATCCTGCCACTGGTGAGATTTTAATGTTAGGAAGCAAAAGGAACATCTCCAGACAACAAGACAAAAGCCAAAGAGGCAAAATAATTTTATGTCAAAAAAATTCTGGCAACCACCCAAACATGGACTTTGGCAGATTGCTTGTTGGTTATAACAGAAGCCACTTCCTCTGCAGCAACAGGCATATCAACACCATTGTCTGCTTCCTGGGGATGGGCTCAGGGTGTTTCAAGCTGCACAATGTTCTTAGGTGGAGCTGAGGGACTGAAAAACAGAGCCACAAACCCCCACCACTGCCCACCGTGGGGAATTCTCCCATGCATACCTTGTTAGGAAATGAACTGGGGTATTTTTTCTCCCTGTCCTGGCTCCAAGCACTCTGACAGCTCCATTCAGCAGTGGGGAAGGAGGCTCTGCCCAGGGCTTCTCCACAGCTGCAGATGACTCATGCTGGAAGAGCCCCTTTGAGCCAGATTTGTTTTCCCAGGTTCATTTTAACACACTGATTCTACCACTTTAAAGCTCCCTGCATAATTGCAGCTTGCACAGCACAACCTGGCCTGTGCATAGGTACAGACCTCACCAAGCAGCAGGCCCAGGCTGCTCCGCAGAGTTGCAGGGGCACCTGCTCCCCCTCTTAAAGCCACATTCCTTCCTCTCCCACAGCAACATCCCCAAGGACAAACTGCTTGATCCACGCTGCCTTCTTGGGACAGGCAGGAGAACCAGAGAAACAAACCCTGCTGCTCTTCTGGTCTATGAAAGAACACTGGGCAAATAGGACTTTGTCAGTGCTTTCCTCCCATGAGCAGGGCTGCCTGGCCAGAGGAGCAGGGATGTGTTTGAAGCTCTCATTCCTGCTTTTCACTGCATTGTTTGCCTAGGGAAAGCATATTCCCTATCCCTGCCTTCTCTTCTACAGCTTCTCCTCACAGGCTCCAGTTGCTCACCCATATCAGGTGAACACAGATGTTCCTGTAAGTAGCTTCCTACCAAAGATGACATGACATGGCACTTCTCCTGCTGCCTCTTCCTCCTGCTCTGCCACCCACTTCCATCCAGGGGAGGCTCAAAAAAGACATCTTCCATTTAGATTCTAGCCATCAGAGCAGGAGCAAGGCCTTCTTGTAGGGGCACGAGAAAGCTTTTGTTGCAGGAATTGGGGCAGAGCCCACCACTGTGCTCCTCCCCAGTGGTGTGTGAGAATGACATCATTATGCCAATAAACGAGACAGGAAGTGCAACCAAGCAGAAAAACCACAGAAAGCGTCTGTGAAGTTCTGCCAAGAATGCTAACAATGGCGCTAACCAGAAAACAAGACAAGGGTTTGGTTCGTCTAATTTCTTCCAGTTTTAGTAATCTCTAGTGTCACTTGTAACAGTCGATAGTAAAAAGCCAGGTCCTTGGAAAGACACTGCTTAGGGCCTTTTATTCTTTTTTTCCCAAGGTGATGGTGACCTTCTACTGTCTTACCCGAGTCCACAAATTTCACAGTACTTTGGCACCAGAATAAAGATCCAGATAAACTGGCTGGGATTTTTTAAATCTCCCCCCTTTTTTTTTTCTTCCCCCATGTTATAGTTGGCAATAGTGCATTACCAACTGTCTTGGTAAGCCATTCCTTTATCTTTCTACTATGTAGATTTCTTTATTTTCCACAATATTGCAGCTGCCCAGGTCTGAGCTAATGTTTCTTTAGGGTCACGTATTTTGTCTTGTAATGTGAACACACAGGCCCATTTGAACCTGATGTGTCAAGCAGTTCTCCGTCCATCAGTCCCAGAATTCTCTGACCAGATCCTGGAAGCTCACAATCAGCTGTGTCCCCTACCTACCTTTTTGTCAAGCAGCTCACCAACAGTGGCAGTGCTCAGGAGATGGGTGGCACTTGGCAGCAGGGAAGCAAAGCCTTCAACAACCATGGCTTTCCAGATAGTTACAGATGTGGGCATGACTTACAGACAGGACTTGATGAAACCATAAAGCCAACCTGATTGCCAACTGCTGCCAAATCAGGAGACGGCCCCTCCTGCTTCCCTTGCACTGGCACCTACTTGACTCTAACAAGTCATTCACAGAGCTACATGGGCATCAACCAAATACTGCAAGGAAAGTGAGGTTTCTCCTGCTGACCCAGCTCACTGCAACTTCACCTTCCTGACAGCAGTGGTAAGCAGGTGGACTGCAAAGGGAAGGAAGCTCACAAATACTGAGTTATGATACAGTGTCTGTATAGTGTAATACAAATATTGCAGCCTTGGCAATGTATCATTCCCCTCAAAAGCTTGTTCCTAAACTGCCATTTTCTACAACATAAACAATCCCACACACAAATTAAATTAAATACAAGCAGGTGCTACTGTTATTGACATGACATTTTCAGTTTCCTGCAATTACAGCTATATCATCTATATTTATTAGAAAAATACAGTTATTAAATAAGTTGGTACTTCCCCTCATAATTCAGCATGTTTTCCTAAAACCTGCAGGTATTAAAAGTATTAATTAATCTCCTTGACCTTCAGAAAATTTTATTTAATAATCCTGTTTAATTCTCATACAGTTAAGATATGATGAAAATACCAATGGAGATGTAGCAAATGACAGATTTATTCAGACCCAGCTCTTAAATGGGCTCCAGTACAAAATACACCCATATATCAGACTTTCCAAAAAAAATCCCAACCTTAAATAGGATTAAGCAGTCTTCAAATAACCACTACTCTTATCAACAGTCTGCCATCAAATTAAGTCAGCCTTTCTCTCACTTATACCCCACCTATAGATGAGGGCAGAGAATCAGACCCTCTAGAAACAAAAGCTGTGTACAGCTGTGACAACGACATTACTCCTGAGCGCAGCCACCTGTGGTGCAAGATACAGGCCCCAACTTTACCTCCCTTAATTTTGTAAGCATGCTCCCCATGAAAGCCAAAGGGCTTTAAAAAGAAACCAAACAAGAGAAAGAATAGAGATTCCTGATTTAGAACCCATAGCAAGTAATTCTTTGCTTTAGTTACAATAGGAAGTACACAAATGAATGGATTTGCTGCTTTTGACAGCAGCGGGAACTGGGTTGTCTTGCCTGTTCCCAGGCTGTTCTACTTCTTTGTACCAGGTGCAGAAAAAAACCCCAAGAATTTCTGATGTATACATTTCTTCAGATAACTGAAAATTCTCACTGCTGCTATTGGTTCAAAGCTTCACAATTAGAAGAAGCTTAACAGTTTCTGTTCAGAGTCACCCCTAAAGAAAGGTAAAAGTCAGTACAAACAAGGCTGTGCTGATCAAACGCAGAGGGCAGTCTTCCAGTCTGGAGGGATTTTCTTATCATGTTCCTTGCTAATAGCCAGTAGCACATCAAGGACATCATAAACACAGGCCATGTCTGGAATACAGCCACCTAAGGGAATATATGAATTCCTGATGTTTTAAGGACAGTATTTACAATTGCAGCTTTCTCCCCAAACAAAAGCAGCCATGCTGTGGTACAGAGCAGCACCTCTAGGAAGCCAAGGGCACCAGCATCTGAAGCCTTGCTACTGGCAACGAGTCGTCCAGTATACAAAGGCACCCTACAGAAAAAACAGAGAGGGACTTTGTACAAGGGCATGTAGTGATAGGACTTGGGGAATGGCTTCAATCTGAAAGAGGGCAAGTGTATATTAGGTATCAGGAAGAAATACTTTAGTGTGAGAGTGGTGAAATACTTGAACAGATTGTCCAGAGAAGCTGCGGATGTCCCACCTCTGGAAGTGGGCCAGGGCACACTGAGTAATGGGGCCCTGAGTAATGTGGTCTAGGGAAAGGTCCATGGCAGGGGGTAGAATTAGATATCTTTAAGATCCCTTTCAATCCCGACCATTCTATGAGTCTATGATAAGAGGAACACTACTGACTAAATCATTCTTCTGGTGACAAGCAGCCACTGGAGAGATAGAAGGACAACATCCATTTGTGGCAAGTTCTTTCAAAATATGAAACACAGCTACAGCAAAATTAACACAAGTCTGAAGGCTTTGTGCCCTGATATCCCACACAGCATCATCCTGTGGAACAACAATAACAGCCTGAGTTACTTAGGCCAGGATGGATGGTCTGGAAATGTTCCCTGCTGAGACCAACACAATTTAGTCTCAACAAAGAACTCATAAGCACTCAAACTGCAGACTGAGCCTGCCCAGGTTGTATACTTTCAACAGAACAGGCTGAACAGGACCATGCAATCACAGAAAAACAGTATTATCCACCAATGTAACTGTGTGCTTCTACAGAAGCACAAAGGTTTTTCTCTTCAAGCAGCTACTTACCTTTGAACACAACTCACAAAAGCATTGGAGCACTCCAGCAATACTGTGCAATTAATGACTGCTACAGCTGTATGTTCACTGCAGATTTCTGGCAGCTATAGCTGCATCATGAGACTGGTCATTTATTGTTACAGAAAGACACTGAAGAGACACAGCAAGAAACTTGAACTTGGGTGTGTCCTTCCAAAAACACTGCAAAGGGAGACTTTATTGTGCAAGCCAGGAGAAACTATCCCCAAAACATGAGGATGGCCTGGTGCTCTCCCACCCTTGGGGTCACCAAGAGAATTCACTCCAGTGCCAGGCTACAGCACACAGGAGCTCTGTATGAAAAAGCAAATCTGATCCCGAGGGAACTTCTGTTTACTTGAATGCCTCCCCTATAATCCCATTTTATGGCCCACGTGGTTTGGGAATGCTGCACAGTCAGGAGACTGGAAGAGACTAAAGGGAAGTGATTCCTTTCAGAGGACTGTAGAAAAGCAGGGCACAATCTCAAACACTCTCATGGCAGCCTTCTGCTTAGCTATAGCCAGATTATCATAACAAATATTTTAGTCTTAAATGGGTACTGAACTTTAGCAAAAAATATAAGCCGTTGCTTTTTTGAAGAAAAACATAATACAAGTGGCTTAAAAGTAACATTGGAACACTATTCCTGTTTAAAAGTTAAAAATGAAAGCACCTCAGCTCTTTAAAAAATAACCTCCAAGATGACAATGTACATTTAAAAAAGGGAAGAGTGAACAGGTTTTAGTGTTTTTGACTTGATGGCTCCCTTCATGGATAGCCTGCAGGTTGAAAAACACAACCCAGCAATAAGCATGGGTAGAGATTCAGAAACACTAACCACTTTCTGGTGGGGTATCAGATCTGGACACCCCACATCCTCTCTTTCTGCAGTGAAGGATGAGGAGAGGTGAATCAAGTGTCATGGAGAACTCACCCTGCTTGAAAAAAACTTCATATCCTGTAACTCCCACTCCAGGATAGTAAATACTGGCACAGCTGCACACAACTTTCAGGTTGAAATTATGTCAATTATCAGTTGATTTACTCACCTGATAAACACTCAGCTACTTTTACCAACACAAACTCTTTGTTCTCTAGCCAGGGAGCCTAATGTTTTAATCCCAGTCCCCTAGCCTTCTGGTAAGAGCACAGTGCTCTGTACCTGGCAGGACCAAGCACTTGTTAAGCTGCTGTGGTTCCTTTGCATTAGTATTTTCCATACAATATTTTGAAATAGAAGGGAGGCACAAAATGCAGTGACTTATAACCCTGAAGAACAATAAGCATTTCTGTGAGCTGGTCTTCTACACAGGATGTGGGCTGGGCCTCCTTGAGTTTGTGTAATCTGTCTGGAAGTCCAAAAACCACACTCTGAAAACACGCTTTTCCCTTAACAAACAGTCACACACACACACACACACACACAGAGTCTAACAGTAGTTTACATATCTGTCATCCACCATTAAGAAAAATTTTCATTATTTTTTCAAGCATTTTTTACATCAAAGTAGGCACACAGACTATACCTAATTAAAATATATAGCCTTTTTTTAATCCAGCAATAATTACATCTAGGGATGGAAGATTCACTTATTTAAAATTATGTCAGAAGTTGCACTTCTGATAGTGCTTTAGGTGACAGTTCACATCCTAGGATCTTTAAAGCGCAGAGACAAAAACTCAAAGGCACTGGAAACATTATCATGGAATGTGCTGGGAAGGATTATCCTGTGAAGTGGCTTTTCTAGATGCTTTAAGTCATTACATTTACCAATGTCAGGCAGTCCTCTGAAGTCCCATATTTTAGATACTCGGCTACAGATCAACTCTTTCCCCTTTCTCCAAACAGCATCAGAGGACAGTCCACCAAATGGAACCGTTTGCTGAACAAGGACTGGACAATGTACAGCAGAGGTTAAAACACAAAAGAGAAATGGCTTCATCCAGAACTCTTCTCTAGCACTGCAGGGTAAAAAGACAGCACATCTGAAGCCAATTCTGAAGAAAAAGGAGTGTTTGACACTATTCCACATTCAGAGAGCTTAACTCCAACCAGAGTTGATCTGCCTGAAAATTTGACTACCATCCCTCCATCCCTTTCCTGTTTGCCTCTTGGAGCTGCAAGACCTGGTTTATCAAAAGCAATTGCTGAAGAAGTAGAGTTCATATGAATTCTCCAAAAGTTTGTCTTCATAGTAACCGCGCCAATCTTATACATGACACTGAAACTCAGCACTGTAACAAGCTGCTAGGAATACTTCTCTTCTATGAGGAAAGGAAGCTATATGAAGCAGGTATGTATGTCAAAATACTTGATATCAATTTACTACCATCACTTCCAGGATTACATGTTTTTAACCCCAGTGAAACTGATAATAATTTGAAACTCTATCATATTTCCAGTGCTTACAGTATTTTTGTTAATATTTTTGAAGCTATAGCAAGTAGCTGTTCTTTCTTTCTGTGGGAAATCAGGAAAAATGGGAGTTAGGATTGAGCAAGTGAGGAAAAAACCCCATGTCTACTTCAGCACACTGAAATTTATTTTGCATGCAATCAGGTTTCAAGTGGCTAGAAAAATATAATGAAATCTTCCCCCCCCACTTTCATATGTTAATTCAGATTAGCATCTTATATTCATTTAGGCAAATTATGAAAGAATAAATCCTCAGTCATGCTCAACACAGCAGTTCTTACAACACCCTATGATATTCTGACAATTACCACACAATTTGAGTCAGAAACTATTACATTCAGTACAGAACTGGTTGGCTTCTGTCTTCATCTTCAGCAAGTTCCTGCCTTAGAACATGCACTATGCAAAAACAGTTCCTGCAGCCATGGAGGGGAGAGCTGCAAGGAAATCCCAAAACCCAGCAGGAAGTAACATCTCTGTGATTCAACATGCTGAGTCTTTTCTCCTGAGAAACCAGCAAAAAAAGCACAGCATTAACTGCACAGAAAAAAAATCCTTATCCTGTCTACATTACAGATTCTGGAACCACTGTAGTTTGAGTGACTGAGCCTGTCTCGCTCTTCAGATTTCAGCAAGTCTTCCTTTAATGTACTTTCACCTAGGGTAGCTGGAGAAAATAGAAAGACTTGTTAAACGTTGCAAAACAATTGCATTTCACCTCCATCAGCTGTGCAAGAACAGCAGAAAAATAACTTCTGGACGGATTAACTAGTTTAGATCATTTTACTTGGAAAAAAAACCCAAAACACCCCACAAAAAATGTTATAGGATTATACCACAGTCTGTCACTGCAATGGAAGTAAAGCAATACATCTCAGTGAAGGCTTTTAGTGTGCTGGGGTAAGTGCTGTAGGCTTCAACATTACAGAGACTGAACAGAAAGAAGGTACAAGCCATTTTCTAGGCAAAATAACAATAAAAATACCCAAAGAGTTTTGTTAACATCACAAGCCACATAAGAGAAATAAATTCCATTCTGCTCCCTGCTGTTCCCATCTGGTTTCAATTTGCTAGAGAAGACTGAAGCCTGTATTCAAAAAACAGACTGAGTTGTAAACATTAGCCTCTGCCAGCATTACTAGTAACTCATGAGGTTCCAGAGTTACCATGGAAAGGCAAGGGGAGGGTAGGAGAAAAAGGTCTATGAAAAAGCAGGACTTGCTGTCATTAAGCTCCTTCTATTGCACTGTTTTAATCCATGAAATGAAAATGAAAAGTGTTTGACACTCAGAAGACACACACTTGCAGAAAATCCAGTTCTACTAATTTCTGTTGTTTTGCAGCATTATGAAAACAGGGGAAAGTTGAGAAAAGTCAGAACAGACTGCCTGGGCCACTGGGCAACCTTGTTTTATATGGCTTGTAATTAGAAGCTGCATACTGTTGCCTAATTTATTTCTTGTCATGTTATCAGTAAAAGGTCCCTCCTTCATTTCCCACAGGAATAGTTTTCGTAAATTGTGACAAAATAATGGAACTACAAGCTGAGTGTCTCGTGGTAATATTTAACAATATGCCTTGAACAAGACTTTGCCCCATCTCAAGCCAATAGTTTCTAGTTAACTGTGCCCCTGACATGAGGCACCAATGTGCTTTGGAAATCCACTCACATGGTTAAAGAGTGAAAAAAGGAAAAGGGTGTTTCTGCAGCAGTATGGGCAGAGATTTTGCATTATGTGAAACACAGTCCTTCCAGGACTCTGTTTTGACTCATCTTAGGACCACAGTCAGCCCCAACTCTAAAACCTAGTATAAGAGTAGGAAGAAGTGATCTCCTTAATAAACACATCAGTCCTTTGTTCACAGCATAGTCACACAAATGATCAGTAACTGGGGTGATGAAGCACTACACTGGGCTATCAGAATGGCCTATAGGACTAGTAAAGAGAACATCTCAAGCCATGATTGCCTCTGGCATCTACAACTGCCCCAACATAACACTTCCTAGTTCAGGCATATTATGAAGCTGTGTTTCAAGGCTGACTTGAACTCCAGTCACCTTGATGAATATGGCCCTACTGCTAATCACTCATAACTAAGCTGGGTTACTACCCAAGTAGTAACAGTCTTTTTTCCAACCACCTACCACAGGTCCATGACTCCTCCTCCAACCCACAAGTCAAGCTGAAAACCCCATCAGCTGTCTCACTGCTGGTTTTGGCCATCCCATGATTCTAGATTTCTGTACTGACTCCCTGATGACAGGTATCATTAGCTAACAGACATTAACTTTCAGCAGGTTCTCATGCAAAGCTTCCTGTTCTTTCACTATTTCTAAAAACAGCTCCCTTCACCATGGGTGCTTCTCTTACTCTTGGATTAGCTCACCACACTTTTCTTCTTGATATCATCTCACCTCACCAGTTTCCCCAGCCCCCTTCCTCTAGCTTTCTGTTCCATCTTCCTAACTGGAAATCCCTAATTTCATCTTAATGCACTCCCTTTAGCCTTACTGTGTGTATTATTTATCAATCTACCACTTGCATCCTATTATTGATTCTTCAACACCACCAGAAAGCTGTAACCACGTGCTTTCTTCTTTCTTCTGAGATGTTGGTGCAGATAGAATTAACCACCAGTAATACATGTTCATGCACAGATTAGAGCAGCTCAGGGTGACCATCACATGAAGAAGTTACCCCAGTCTTCTAGATCTAGAAAATGTTATTCTCAGCCTCCAAAGGATACATGCCAACAGGCTACATTATACCTAGCTAAGTCACATGTTTCACACATGTGAAGTATGCACAATCTGACCAGAAGCAGGAATTCTGAAAGGTTTACTTTGAAACACAAGCTTATTTAAAACCACAACCCTCACCCCACTCCCCATACACTCTCTTCCCATGAAAGGTTCACAACTTGGACAAGGTTTTTGGTGAGCTCTCAAATAAGCAGCAGAAGGCCTTATTCTAAAGCATCAAACCAAGAACTGGAACATGATTCACTTTTCAGCCTCAATTCTACTATCTACAACTTCATCAAGAACAACAGGAGAAGGCACCAGCCCTCCTTATGTTCAGACTGCTCAAAATCCACAAAGAACTTGGCTGCAGCGTGCAGACCTTCCCGTCTGAAAGCAGTGGATATTGAGTTATGCCCATCTTTCACATGATTCACCGCTTCAGCTTATTTTTATATACTGTTTAACAACAAAGGCTCCTTTTCATCTTTTGATAGGGATACTCCTACCAATATTTAACTAGCTAAGGGTTCACAAAATTTTTAGTTTATTATTCATTTTGTATTGAATAAAACTGTTAGAAAATGGGAATCCCCTGCAGAGCAAACTGCACAGGTCCATAGAACTATTGACAAAAAAGTTTACTAGCATCAAAATTCTTGATTTTTCATCTGCAAGTTAAAAATATATTTGAAGCCAACTGGAACTGCTTAACTTTCTCACTAGTCAAGTAAACATACTCTGCTATAGCTTCTTAACTGAGTAAGTATAATTCAGACATCAGGTTAAGATTTGACGGCTTGTGCCTAATTAGTGATGCAAGAGGTTGCAAGTCTCTGTAAGCAGACACTCCATTTTCTCCAGAACTCAAGCTATCGAAAATTGCATTCTCAGTCGTTTCCCAAGGCAGCTAATACCACCAGACATGCACAATTTGTTTCCCAAGGCAGCTAATACCACCACAAAATTTTTGCTTCAGCAGGAAGGATCAAAGTAAGCAGCAAGTTATCTTAACTTAAAATGAAACAAAAGACCTAACTGCAAACCAATATCCCCAAAGACAGCATAACCACCATTGCTAAATAAATGGAAAACACACAGAAGCCTGAAAAAAAAGCACAGCTCTGCATAGTAGTGTAGCTACATTTCTGTGTAGCTGCTGGAGGAGCATGCCAGGACAAGCCTGGTGTTTCTATCCTGGCTCCACACATGGGGACACTTCTGCATGCCAAAGCTAGTATTTTTCTGCTTCCTGCCTGAGTGATTCTAAGCCTGTTCTGCACACGCTGCACAGTGCCAAGAAGCACTTCTAGGTGGATTGCCGCAGACTGGTTTTTGTCAGGAAGAGCGATCACTTATGAAGCATATATGCACACTGATGGCTAACAACGAGATTCATACAATAGGCCCAGACACTTTTTCTCCCAAAGTTAACACCTGTGTACTGCTGCCAATATTCATGCAAGAGGAAAAGAAGCAATTATATTGTCTTACACGATTTTTACAGTAACCAGGACCAAATGCATTTTTTGCCTCTCCCCGTTAGGGAAAAATCCAAGGCACTGCTACAGCTTTTTGTCTCTGGATCAAAGTAACAAAAAACCCCTGAACTGCCAAGGGAAGCAGTCTGGTTGGTATACCTTGAACTGAACAAGTACTGTTACCGAGTTATCACATTTCTTTGTTTTATAGCATGGATATATACCAACACCTACAAGAAGAATGAATTTGTAGCTATGTAGAAGAGAAATTACAACTGATATGAAGACATTAATGGTTATTGCCTAAATATATTAATGTTACAATAGCTAAGAGGAACTGGAGTATTTAGTTTGACTGATTTCCCAAGTTAGTCATGCCTGTGCATAGCACCAAAGTTCACATAACAGCAACTAGAGACTAATTCTAGTTATAAGCTTTAGTAGTTGTTTTGGAGACTACTCATATGCAACTATCAAGTAAACTGTGGACTTGTTTCAGCTCTTGATGAAGAGCTGAACTCTTCATGCCTTTGTGTTGGTTCAAACGGGAGAATACTGCCTAAGTGGTTGAACTACTCCTTCAACAAAGCAGGTCAGGAAATGTACTGACCTTGTTCAATAGGAACTGGTAAACCAACTCAGGGGTTGCTATATTTCTTCTCCTCATTAAGGTACCCAAGGTTCCTGGGGGAGGGGAAGACAGGAAGCGAGTACTCTTCCTGCTCCCCCAACCTAAAAATAACTGAGACAGTCTTTCTGCAACATTTAAGCCACACAAGCACTCAAAGCCTGAAATATTTATACTCTGGGCAAACTGTCAAAGAACTCTCGCATTTTGCCCAGTATCTTTTTATCATTATCCAAACAGATCTGGACATTGTGGCAGAAAAGTTTACTTTTCTGGGGGTACGCATGAGCCTGCTGCCAGCTGTGTTAAACTACAGCTTTTTTCCTGCCTGTCAGCTAAGCTGTAACTATAAGCCTATTTTGATTTGTGAACTTGAGCACTAGCTTCCTGTCTTCAAGCACCTCTTGCTCTGTCTTGAAAAATCCACAGGTTTAGCAGAGTTTCTCTTTCACATTAGAAAGCAATGGAAATAAACACCTCAATAATAAAGTTGAGTACAATGCTGTGGGAAAAAAAATGAAGCTAAACACCATGAGAAAATTGACAGGAAAAACACTGCATACATTACAAAATAGGTAGAAAACAATATCGATAAACATGGAAATTAAATTCCTAGTAATTGAGCATTGTAAAACACAAGACTGATTATGCTTTTTAGACAAATTAAAGTGAAAGAACATTTGCAGGATTTTGGAGGCATGCATGCTCACAGGCTTCCTTATTCCACTTCTCCCGCATTTAAAAAGATGACCGATTTGGTTGTTAGAAATTCTTCTCTTTCAAAAAGCTACAAAAGAAGACTGGGCATGAACATCTAGTTCCAAAACCAGATTCAAAGTAAAACGCATATCTAGTTAAAGATAAGCACCTTCCTTTCTGTACCGCAATCCCTCATTCTTCAGCCAGCATCCATGATTTCTTTATGTACTTCTCACAATCTGTTCACTGCATGGAAAACCTGCAAGCTGATTTCGGCAGTCTGTTTGGCAGGTGAAAACTTAGGCGTAAAACTGCCATTCTTTGAACTAGATTTCAGTCCAGCTTTTTTTTTTTTGACAATCAGAAATAATAATTTCATTTAGAAACAGCAAAACTACCTGAAGTTTTGAAAGAGTTTTTAAGTTTGAGAACAGGAAAGCTTAAATCTTACATGCTATACTGTCAGCTGCTATGAGCTGACCATGACATACAGTACCTAGTGTACCTAGTTGTACACATGCAGAAAGCTGGGGAAGGAGACAATCATGGAATGACTTTCTACTTTCACAGAAAGAAGTCTCCCAGTCACCCTCTCCACTCTGAGAAGCCAAAGCTTACTCAAATTTCACATATGGGCAGGAAATCAAAGTATACCACATGGCCAGAAATCCGTAGTTGTTCAGACATGAGTTCCCAAAGGGAAGGAAGTTATAGTTAAATACAAGTCAAATCTGCGTTTCCCTTCGCAACCTCCAGAGGATGAATGGAAAAAGGCTAAGCTTTCCTGCTGCACAACAGCTAGGAATTATGTGATGTAGGATGTAGCATAACTGCTTGAAATCAGAATGTTACTTACATGCATATCCCCTCTAAACTGGTCCTTCAGAATTCCATAGTTGCATACAATGCCTCTGTTTTAATAATTTCTATGATCAGTAGATTACAGACATATATAGCCTTGAGCTACTTGAAAGTTGTACATTGTTCAAGAACTACGAGTTAGGCCTGTTTATTTTCCAATGAAGACAGACAGATTTCAGTCAGGTTCCCTTCTTAAAATCCATCTTGTTGCTGCAGTTTGGGGCCACCCCTCCACTGATGATTTATTCAATTTTGAGCTTTTTTCAGTTCCCTTCTTTAAATACTAAGCGAATAACAGCTTAGAGAACCTACAAGTGCTGATGAAAATACTGTTACAGCAACTGTTCTCTGGTTAACATCAGGAATACACTTTTGGTTCTACCCACCCCTCTAAAGAGCTGCAGTTACTGATAGGGGCCTCCATCATCCTCCCTTTGGCCGTGTGTAATCCCAAGCACAGTCATTCACATATACTGGTATTTCACACTTTCACTGGTTTACCTTCCCCTGTGCAGAAAACAGCTAAACAGGCTAAATGGACCGTGGGTATATACTGTGCATATACCCACTATTTACAGAAGAATATATTCAATTCCTACTTTTCCTTGCAACATCCAGAAAGACCGGGAATCCCCATTCAAACATTTCCAGTTGAAAATCAAAGCTAAAGTAGTTTCAAAAAGGTATCACATGTCAGACATGCTACTGCTTAATGGGATTCAGAAATACATATTAAAATAAATGCTTACATGAGACTCATGTAACAGAAAAGCAAATGAACTTAATGAAATATCTCATCATTATTTATGATATGACAAACAATATTTCAGCTTTTGAACTACAGGAGAAGTGTTTCTTAGTAGTAAAAAAATCCTCTCCTCCATTCCAGTACCAACTGGGCATATCCAAAATTCAGATTCAACCAAGAATCTGAGAAACACACCAAAAAAACCAAGGTCTACTGGACCTGCTTTTTCTGAACACCCAGTTCAGTTTTTCCTTTGCTCTTTGCTGATCTGTTTCTATAGTAGGGACTGATGATGCAGAAGGATAATACCAATACTAAAACAACACTCATTCTTGCATCATGTAAGAAAACCCCACTACATAAACTGTAACTTCAGATATCCCTTAAAGGCTTCAGATTTGAAATGTGATCCAAGACTGCAACATGCTGTTTCTAAAAAGATGCAACAGATGTACACGTATTAATACACACATCCAAAACAGAATGTAGAGCATTACTTTTACTGAGTGCAATCACTACATAAATCTTGCTCAATGCTATTCAAGCAAAGAGAAGAAGCACCCAGAGCAAGACACTTTGTTCATACATAGGTGGTCTACAGGAAAAAAAAATAAATCTAAGCTTCATGCAGCTTCTACAGACACACAGAAGCACCTTTCAGCAAGTCACTTCTACATATAAGGAGCATTTGTACACAGCTCCATACCTCTAAGTTGTAATATGCTATCTATAACTACATTGGAAGGCTGTGAGGATCAGTCACAGGAGAAATTTGAAACGTAAGGCACAGCCACTACACTGAACAGGAAGTATATGAGTATATTCTTGTTAGATTACACAAATATGTGGAATTGATGAGATTTGTTTTAAGTGAGTTAACAGTTCTATAGCCCATTTCAGTGTCATTACATTACTGAAATTAAAGGGCATGTATAAGCAAACGGACAAAAGTTACCATAACCTTCAAACAGATCACCCTGCTTAGCTCACTGTAGGATGAGCTTAAAATAGGTCCAATGCTAAGTTCCTCTCCTTCCTTTATGCAGAAACACTTGGCCTACAAGGCAAAATTTAGGCAGCTGCTCTTTCCCTTGGTTTCTGTTAACTACTTCAATTTACTTAGAGGGGAACAGGATTATTAAGTAGTCATACCACTGAAACAGAAGAGAAAATAATTTAACTAACAGCTGCACTTATAAGGCCAGTAATATTTGTAGCACACAATCTGTGGGAAGTGTGGAAAAAGGGCTTGCCTATTCTAGAAAATAAGAAATCAGAAGACCCTGCACTGTCAACTCCTAGGCTGGCTACAGCCCTCAGACGTCAGTCCTAATAACACTTTCAAATTACGATTCCCTCCCATCAATTAGGTCTGCACTAGCAATTGCAGGGTCTCAGGAGTGTCCTGAAAGAGTTCTAAGACACACAAACTCAGTATGTTAATTTGCTCTGTATAATTCATTTTATAGGAGCATGATTTTTTTCTTCCTGTTCATAGTAGCTTCCCTAGTTTGAAATATCCCTGCCTGCCAGTTTTAAGAAACAAACAAAATCAAGTCTAAATGCTTGACTGGTATTTTCATTTTTTGACCCCAACTACATAATGCATATTCTCTGAAGTAGTCCTTCAATTCTGGAATTCCCTCTCCAGCATAGGAAAACATAAACACCTGTATTTAGTGTCTGTACTTCAGGCCTAGACTAAAGCAGGCAATGTTAGACACAGGGAGAAAAAGCCTTAAAATACTAGGTGCCTACAGAACCCAGCTACATTTTTATGCAGTTTTCCAATGTTATTGAAAATGTAAAGGTGGCATACAGTAGTGTCACAGAATTATAGAAAGTGGGCTACTGCAAATCAGTAGCAGATGAACCAACCCTGTTGTGCTCAAGATTTACCAGAAGAGATACTATAAAGTATTTAAAGCTCTCAACTCTTCTTGCACTCTCTGGAACATAGCAAAGCAGGTGCTCTGATACTAGTCAGCAGGACTCCAATTAAAGTTTGGCTAGGCTGTCAAGCACCAGAGATCTAGAATCATAGGAGTATGCCAAGTTGGGAGGGATCCATCAGGATTATGGAGTCCAACTCCTGGCCACATGCAGGACACCCTAAGAACCACACCATGTGCCTGAAAGCATTGTCCAAACACTTCCAAAACTCAGGCTGGTGCTGTGACCACTTCCCAGGGGGGAGCCCATTCTAGTGCTCAACAACTCTCTGGGTAAAAAACTTTTTCCTGATATCCAGCCTACACTTCCCCTGCCTCAGCTTCATGACATTTCCTCAAGCTCTGTCACTGGTCACAGGAGTGAAGATACCTTACTAGAGTCAAGGAGTCGACAGCCCACTGCCACTATTTCCTAGTGACCTGTCATCTCCCCTCTGCAACAGCAATCAGCGCAGTTCAGTTTTACTATCTCTGAAGAGAAGACACTCAAGTTCAAAAATTACTGTTAGCTGAGCCCAGACACTATGGCTCCTGCATGAAGTACAGTCTTTTCTATGACTATGCAGAGATAGGGAAGCAGAAGTGTTTCTCAGAAACAGTTTAAAAATAGGATCTGACAACTGCCCAGCATGCCTTTATAAGCTTATGAGCTTGTTCCAGCATATGTATGCTGGGGTAATGGAGCACAGCTTTGAAGATGAATTTGAAGTAGCACCACTCTGATAAAAGCAATAGTTTTGTTTTATGAAGAGCAATCTTCTAAATCGGGGTATTTGTGACAATGACATCCAGTACTATTTAATAAATCTCTAATTAGAAGACCCATAATTGTTCTGGATGGAATTTGAGACAGCCAGCTTACCCTGCCTCAACATAAAAGACCATACTGCACAATCTATCAGCCTGACAAACTGGGCCACAAACATAGTGGACCAAAACAAAGCAGCACAACCACCGCTTATCACGTACCAGGGAATACAGCTGGTAGAGCACTTCTTAGGCTAGAGATTAAATTACTATCTCAGTATCATAACCAGCCACAGTCTCTTTGAGGGATTGTTTTATCTGCATTAATAAAGTGGCACAGTTCTGTACCTCCAGTTTTTTTTAACCTTACTTCACTAAAATTCAGGGAATCATATGACAGTCCTGTGTCATGACTAACCTGCTAAGTAAAGGAAGGAATGTGGAAGGAGGGAGTTTAGCACAAGAACTAGATGCTAATGCTTGGTTCTCATCTACCTCTTCAGCTTAAGGTCTTCTGCCCTCAACACTAGTTCTAACAACTCATATCTGCCACACAAGCTGGTTTTGGATTTTTATTTGGTTCATCTATAGCACTAGATCAAAGAGCTATGAAAATCCATATACGACAGCCAACTGGACAGAAGGATACTAACTTCTGTCAATAAATTACTAAAAAAAAACCCAAAAGAAATTATCCACTATTTACCCATCTACTGACAAATTCATTACTATAAGGAGTGGTACTCAATGTCAAGAAGGTATCCATTCTTAGTGTACCTCTCTGCTGGTCAGACACCATAGAACAGTTTGGGTTGGAAGGCACTTTCAAGATCATAAAGTTCCGAGCCCCTGCCATGGGTATGGACAACTCTACTTGAATAGGCTGTTCAGGGCCCCATCCAATCCAACCCTGAGCACTTTCAGAAATGGGACACCCACAACTTCTCTGACAACCTATTTTAATGCCTCATTATCCTCTAAGCACCCCCTCCTAACATCCTGTTGATGTAAAAAGTCACTTTTTCATAAGGCACCTTTAAACACAGGAAGGCTGTAATGAGGCCTCTCCGAGATCCTTCTCTTTTCTGTGTTGAAAAGCCCCAGCTCCCTCAGCCTATTTTCTGTTTTGCATCTTAACAGACAACACTGAGTAGGACTGCAACAGTCTCCACAAGCTAAACCCTTGAAGAGACATAATATACTGGTGCAATAAAGCTGCTGCATTTCTACTTTTGAGTAACATCTACTGCATGACCATGCCACATTAAGAAGCTCACAGATGGAGCAGTCACAATAAGTTTCAGTTCAGTTTCTTTTCTCCAACACTTGATAAGCACAAAAACCCAGCAGCTAAGATTTGCTTGGCTTCTTACAAGGAACACAAATTCTTGCCTTCTGTGACAGGACCACCTTCAGCTGTACTCATGGGATGCTAGCGTCTCCAGTTCAGTAATTTCCCAACTCTGGCACAGTTCAAGTCTCTAAATTGTCAGTACCGTCCCCCATTTTCTTCCTGAAGATCCTCAAAAAGCACCATATTGCATTAACTGCTTATGAGCCATTCAATCAACCACTGGTTATTTTCATCAAAGTACTGCTATTGACAGCATTTCAGGGCTAGTGCTGCATTATAATCACGTCTGAGCACAACCTCACTTATGAAAGTAGCTACTTGGACCTTAATAATGCCCTCCAAAGCAACCTGTAGTTCTTAAGAATGACTCTACTTCAAGTAATAAGGTCATGCTGGAAGGAGAAAACAAACCAATGCCTGCCCCAGTTCACTACACAGAGGTCACAGCAGTGAACCTGGTACAAATTCCCACTAATTCCAGGATTAGGAGGCCATACAACAGCTTTAAGGTTGCTTCTTTAAGTGAGGAACCCAACTGTTAAGAATTGTAGAACCAGCCAATAACCTATTTTCCTGCTCAAGCAAAACCTTACTAATCTCAGCTTTTTCAGAAAGATTCATTGTAACACAAAGCCTAAAGCAGTGTGCAAAGGAAGTTCTTACCCGCTGCTGTTTGATCATGTAACACAGTCTGTCCAAATCCAGGTGGATAAACTGATCAGTTGTCAGTCACTGGAACTCCTTTTCCTCATGCAAATAATGCAAAATCATTTGGCCAGTGACTACTTGCCAAATTCATGACTACTGTGACCCACAGGCATCACTTTTTATGATTAGCTAAAAACTCATCCTGTAGGAATAATTCTTCACAGAATACCCCAGCTATTAATTAGATTATCAGCCACTTCTGGATGAAGCAAACTTATTTCAAGTTTTACCCTGTTCCAACAAAATAAATCTGAAATCCTATGAACACTTAACTAGCCTGTAGCTGAAAATAACACTTCACTTAATTTTACAGGCTACCAATTCAGTGAAGCTGAAGTGCTCTCACTACCCATAACTGATGGTCAATCTAGCAATGACTTATAAACTCAACGTTCAGGATTTTTTTTTTTTTTTGAGAGTGTCTGTCTCAGTAATTCTAGTTACACTAGCAAAAGGCCTTCAAGAGGTGCCCCTCAAAACTCCTTAATAACTGCAGGTTTCCTGAGAAAAAGCATAACTAACTTCACTAATAATTAAAGCCTGCATATTTCCATTTTCCCACCAGGTGCTTCTTTCTGCTCCCATTTAAACAGGAATGTTTAAAAGCCACACAATGAAGAGTCACATTAGAAAACCATCCATTACTATGAGGCTTATGTTTCATCCATTCTTCACTTCTATTTCCCCCATGATCACTTGCAGAAGCAAGAATGAACAGCTGAAAAAGTGCAGGATCATCTTTCAGCATGAGCACTTTTAACTGTCTCAACTATGACATTAATGCATAGTTGGATCTATTACACTGTTAGTATCTCTCTCCTTTCTCCCCTAAATACCCTTGAACTCCTGTCAGTCCCTTTGTATGGCTAAAGGTAAACAACTGTTTAAATAACAGGTCTTAGTAAGGGCTCAGACCACACATGCATGCACAGACAGGCTACCACGGCAAGTCAGAGCCACAAGTCTAACTGCTGGAGAGCATCCAGCCCATTGAAGTATCCTCGTTAAGGAACAAACTGAAGTTCTGTAGAAATTGTTTGTTTCCCTGGTAAGCTACCATAAATGTAAACTACACACCATTTTTCAGCCAGTCTCCTCCAGCTCTTTTCTTCCCTTCAAGAATAAAACAGCTTGCATCAGGAACGGCCGTAGGGCAAATGCCCTGTCTCAAATAAATACACACATTTTGCTTTTACTCATCTCCTGCAGCACAAATAATTAAGAATATACAGACATTGTTTTGATACTGCATTGCAACACTACCAGAGCTACTGCTTCTTTCAAGATATCTTCTTTCAAGATAACTGAGAATTGCTAATAAAAACAACATTGAAACAAACAAGAAATTACTACCAGCTCATTAAAACTTGCCTTCATTTCTGTACCTTCATAAAAGCACAGCCACACCTCCATTCAAGTACTGCTGCAATAAGCTGCGAGTTACAGAGAGCTTTTAAAGTAACTCATTTCTTGATTTTCAAGCAAAATCTGTTATCAAAGTGAGTTATCTAAAAAGCTGCCTTAAGAATTAAAATTCTAGCTATATAAACTATTC
This sequence comes from Serinus canaria, assembly GCF_022539315.1. Lineage (NCBI taxonomy): Eukaryota > Metazoa > Chordata > Aves > Passeriformes > Fringillidae > Serinus > Serinus canaria. The sequence goes on from NC_066314.1 coordinate 12,959,727, forward strand.
CATAACATAAGCATTCAAACAATTCTTACACAGTGAGGTAGGCAATTACTGTTTCATAATTACAGAATGCATGCCTAAATGCAAGTACTAATAAAATGTTTTTTCCCCTCATCTTTAGTTGAAATTAACGGTCTCCCTTTAACACATCTGCAATGAAGTATTCACAATGTCAAGTCCCACATAAATCAGTGCTGTGTTTAAAGAATCACTGTATACTGAAAGCCTCTCTGGAAGCTTCCATTACAAAAGAGTATTTACCTTGTGTCATCTGATGCCTACACAAGAAGAATCAGTAATCCAGTCATTTTAATGTTTGATCAACAAACCAACTGCCTATTTCTAACAGCATTTCCTACCAGTAATCTTTTTTTTTTTTTGATAACAAAAAAAAAAAAAAAATAGGCACAGCCTCACAATCTCTAGGACTCAAGAATCTTGCTCTTTATAGTCAACACAGAAGTCAGTTGGCACAAGGCTCAGCTGGCAGCCACCTTCTGACACTCAAAAGGGGGGACTGCTCTTTTAGAAAACAGTGATTACATTCTAAAACCTAAGCTCAAATGAGACTACAGACATTTGAAACCTTCACACTCTGTCATTCCTAATTACTGCCTTCTCCCTTTCTTTCCTGGTATCCTCTATAAACCTACAAAGGAAAAATGTAGTGCTGTTAGATGCTTCCAATCCTGTTTTTCTACCCCTCCTCCCACAACACAGGGATGCCCTGCAGGCTATATATGCGACCAATATGAACTACTTACAGCAGCTCCCAAGTCCCCAGTCAGTTCTTATATAACTGAACTCCACCTCACCAAATTACTTATGTAACACATATTAAAGAGCAGCTATTATACAGAAATCTTCTCTATTAGTCATACACTCAGTTACTTTCATTCCAGCTCTCAAACAGCACATTTGTGAAATAGCCAAGCTTTATGCCCTATCAGGTTGCTATTGTGGAGGTAAAAAGAAATATCCTATCTATCCAGGGACAGACTAAGAACAGAAAAAGTGAAACATTTCCAAATAGAACAAACCAACACCTTTAAATCATCAACAATATTAACTGTTAATTTGTTCATTGGGTTAGATGCCATGGCTAAATTTACACTGTGGCATACAAGAACAAGACATGGGAACTAGCACTGAACTGCTCTGAAAATATGAGAAGCTCAACCAAACAGTAGCGGGAGTTGCATTCCTTAAAGAAAAGAGTTAGGATTGGAAAACATACATTTTTCACTTCCCATCCAGCAAATATTGAAACTCTTTTAAAAAGACCTGGAAAATATATTTGCCGACGTTCCAGGCCTATGTAACAAGTTCATTTGCCCATAGACCTCAAAGTAAAACATGGGGAGTCCGCACAATATTTGCGGACCACATTTTTCATTTGCACTAAGTATATACATCAATTCCCGTGCAAAAGATGCAGGCCATCTGCGGCCTGACTTTGGAATACACCTATCGCTCCATAGAAAGTTGCTCAACTCCTGCAATAGGATTCAACAGCACACAAAGAACAGCGGTCCACTTTTCCTGTTCAAACAGAAAAAAAGTCATAAACAACTAAGAGATTTTTCCCTTGGCTCCCCCACCAGTACCCCAGCAGAGCAACACTAGAACAGCCAAGACCTCCTCGTCAGAAGAACAACTCCGCACGGCCTGTACGTTTCCCTCAGCGGCTTTAATGAGGTCATTTAGACATCGCTTAAAACGACTGCTCCAGTAAGAACCACTGCAACTTAACTCAGAGCAGAGTGCCCTGGCACCGAGCGGGCGGCACTACCGTGAGCGCACCCGGCTCCCACGCTCGGGCGGAGCTAGCAGGCACCCAGGGGGAACTTTCCCTGGCGGTGGGTAAAGCCTTGCGCAGAGAGGGGGCGGAATGGAAAGCTTTCCCCAAGAGGAGCTACACCCTGGAGGTGGGTGGAGAGTAAAGAGAGAAGCGAGAACCTTCCTCGGCAGTAGCTACACCCTCGTGCATAAGGCTGATGGGGGAAGGGAACGAGCGCGGGACCGACGACGTTGTGCAGGAGGAGGGGGAGGGAAGCCCGGGCTCTCCCGGGCAGCCGCCGCCGCCTAAGCCAGCTTGGTCCGCAGCCAAACCCCACAGGAATGCAACGCGGTCACATGACCTCCGGCGGACGTGCAACTCCCTTCCCTCTCCAGGGACACCCTGCGCCATCTTGTACTGACGCAGTTACAATGGCAGGCATGAGTTGCTCCCCTCTCGCTCGTTTCCCGCTCCTCTCAGCACAGCCCCGGCACTATTCGGGAAGAAGCCCAGGCCTGGTCCTGCTTTTCTTTTCGCCAGCTCTTCGGGGACGCCCTGCCCGCGAAGTCCTCCCTGGCGCTGAGATCATGGCGCCCGTTTTCTCCCTTTGCCTCCTCCGGCAGCTCCCGACCCTGCCCAGCTGCGGCTGCCCTGCTGCAGGATGATGTCAGCGCCAGCCAATCAGGGCTCGCCGGGCCACCCGGGCCAGCCCGGCCATTGGCTGCCGAGCCGCTCCCGCCCCCCTCCTGACTCGGGCTGCGCCGCGGTTCGCTGCGGAGCTGCAGCCAAGGCACAAGTGCGGGGAGGGGAATAGGAGGGGAAGGGAAAAAAAAAACCCTACACAAAAAACCGACAACCAAACCCACCAAGACGCCAGCCGCCATTTCGCGCAACAACAGGCAGAACCCGAGCGAGCAGCCCCAGCCAAGCGCCCTAAGGAGAGAGAGAGAAAGAAACAAGAGACACACGCACAGAAGAGTTAAGACAGGAAAAAAAAATACCCATAGACTCCGCCATGATCACAAGAGGTTTAATCGCCCCCCCTCCTCCCTCAAACTTAATGCCCCGTTACAGCCGCCTCCTCTGCGTCCAACCAGCTAGCAGATCCCTTCACCTCGGCTCCCTCCTGCCGCAGCAGCAGCTGTTTAGAGCCCCAAACTCTCTGTGCCCAAGGTGTGGGGGGGACGCTAGTCTATGGCGCTGCTGCTAACTGCTTCTCCAGTCACCCGAAAGTGGCGGCTCCATCGAGGCAAGGTAGGAGCTGCCAGCCCAGCTTTTATCTGGTGCCCCGAGTTTGCGCACTGAAGAAGGCTCGCTCAGCCCCTGGTGGGCGTCGAACGAAACCCCAGCCGCCGCCTCCCCTCCCTCCATCAGCCGTATCGCTGGAGGGGCTGAAGCCGGGCAGGGGAGGCAGGGCGGCGTAGGGGTACAGCGAGAGCTGGGAGGAGATATGGTGGTTAGAAAGACGGGCTGCTTACGAATGGCCGGAGCTGTGTCTGCCCTGAAAGGCTGAGTAAGCTCCTGGCATTGGCAGCGCCCGCTGGTCTGGATGGAAGCACGCCATTCCTATTCCCCGAGCGCCGTTCCCTAACAAGCAAAGGAGGCTCGTTCTCTGCTTGTCTCATTCCCTGCAGAACAGAAATGCCTTCAGCGAATGCCGTCGCACTCGCTCTAAGGAAAGAAGCTTTCTCCCACTTGCCTTTGAGTCCTAAACGCTTCGGGGAAGATTCTCAGCCTCGAGTGTTTTACAGAAAGTTTCAGTCAAAACCTCCTGAGCAGGTCTGCAAAAATTCCCGCTCCTTTCTCGCTCCCCTCTTCCCCTTCCCTCAGGTAGTCCTTCTGAGTGTGTGAGATCCGGCGGGTCTGCCCGGCTTTTCGCGCAGTTTAGGCCGAAAATATGCTGTTAGAGATTCATAAAGAACACATATGCTGACAGCATCGACGGTCGTGAGGAAGAAGCCGGAGGCTGGGGGTGTGAGAGCGGCCGAGGAGGGAGTTTTGGCGTTTATTCCTCCGAGGATGCAGCTCTGACTCAGACACCCTCGCTCCCGCCCGCGCTCGGCCCCACAACAGGCCTGGACGGAGCCCCCGCCCCTCCCGCGCGGGCTGCCCCGCCGGGGCTGCGGATCGCCCCCGGCGCCAGCCCCCGCTGCCGCCGCCCCTCCTCCTCTGCCCTACTTCTCTCCTCACGGCCCCCCTGCCCAGCCCCTGCCGCAGTCTGGTGCCGCGGCCGCGCCCAGACCCCGGAGCCGTTCTGCGTGTTGTAAAATGGACTCTGAGGGCTCGGCGGGCGAGGGCTGCGCTCCCGGCCCGTAAGCAAAATGGCGGCTGTTTGGCTTCGCCTTGGTAACCCTGCCCCTGTCAGGCGGGGCGGGTGAACCCCGTGCAGGGGGAGGGAGGGGAGAGCGGACGCCATTTTCCCAGAGAGAGGCAGTGACATAGAAGGGAGCGTAGGAGGTTGGAGGGAGGGAGGCACGGGAGCAGCAGCGGCGGCAGCAGCAGTGGGGTTTGTACACAGGTTCCAGGGCAAAGGCGCCTTTGAGCTGGTCCCTGTAGGGTTCTGCGCACTGAGCTAGGTTTGGGGGGAGGGGGGGTCTCCTCTTTCCCTTTCTTTACTAGAGCCTGCTGAGGGCTGAGTCCTGCCTAGGGTAGGGATATCCGCAGTGGGGCTGTTGCATTGTTTTGGCTGGGATAGAGAAGGGGCTCAGCTGAGGGGTCCTGCTGCCTGGCCTGTGACCATTACAGGTGAGTCTTTGGTTATTTACCAGCATATTCTGCTGTGGGTGCTTTGGGGGAGGGGGGGGGGTGAAAAAAGAGTGAAATGCGACGGGAATGTCTCATTACCTTCGTTACGAGTATAACCCCTTCCCACCCTGAAATGTGTTTAATTTCTGTTTAAGTTGCCTTGAATTTGCTTTTCCTTTTGTGGGGTTTGGTTAAAAAATGGCAGGCTGTCGCTATATCTTATGAATATGGCGGGTTACTGTAACTGGAGGAGCTGAGGAGAATTTTTTGGCAGTTACGCCAGATTTATGCATTATGCTTGGAAAATGAGCCAAAAGGAGCTATTATGTGACAACACAGGCTTCCTTGGGCTGGCGGTTTTCAGAACGGGTTTGTGCGTTATTGGGACTGCGTATTGAGTTTTACGAAGCTTGGGGAAGCGTATTCTTTTCCTCCATCCTGTATATTTTTGCTTTGTGGTACTAAAATGGCTCGTTATAGGCCTAATCTCTTTGCCTTCCACACCCCCGCCTCCTTGCCTGCCTCCCTGTTAATATCTCCGCTTCGTGGTGTAACCTGGACAAACGGAGAGCTGTCCCCAGGAGTTTCTGTGCCAATTTAAAAGGGGATCATTCTCCCCACCCCCTTTCTCGAGGCTGTAAGTAGTTAGACGGGTGCACCCCTTTCTTGCTTTAGTTTCTGCATCCAGTGTTCGTGTTCCCTGGGTGGCATATTTCCTGAACCAGTAAGTGTTGGTGGGTTCGACCGTATTGCTGCAGACGCCGGCGAAGAGAAACAAACGGTTCACTGTGTACTACTAAATAGGGTAGAGAAACATAATATAGCCTGATTATAAAGGTCCTGTATTCCCCCATACTTGGCTATTAGGGAGTGTGCGGTGTCTGAAAGCCCTGAGGTCCCTATAATGCTACATACTACGTGTCGTCAAAAGCAGAAGTTCAGTGCTGCATCTAGATTTACGAATGTTTTAGTCTGTTTATTTACAGTAGCTTAAAGGAATAATAGCGAAGCATTTTTGTTACTCAGGTTCAGATCAGAGAACAGCAGGAGATATCCATGGCAGTACTTGCAATGCGTGATTAATTGGTTATCATCACTATACTTTTGAAGTTACTTTTTTAAAAATGTGGAGCAAATTTATTAATTTCCCTCTTTTGTCCTTTAGAGATTCTAAAAATGGCGGCCTCAGGCTGATGTTGTGGTAATCTAATCAGCTCGGGTCCTCCACACCCCATGCAGTGCGTTTGTCTGCAGCATATTAGTGTCTTACTATGTTAAAATGAAAAGGCTGTTCCCTTCAAATAACGTACAAAACAGCTCTTGACTTTACTGCGATTTAAAAATGTTGTGTTCCAGCTGATTAATTTTATTGGTTATGTGTGTGAAAGGCAAGTGAACGAGACCACTCTTGTCGGGGAGAAGGGGGGTGGAAAGAGGCAACAGACTCAAGCAGCTCCTTCGAGGGGTGTGTATGTGGTGCTGTAAGGTAGTATGTATGTCGGTTTAGTAAATTGGAAAGGCTCCTGCGTTTGATCGATACTGTACAGCTGTCTGTCCTACTAACGACGTAAAATCAGTAATATTTTTCAACGAGAGTCGTGAATTACGATCACTAAGACAGTCAGCTAAATTCTTTGTGGTAACACATTTGTGAACGTCACGTTCATCTTCCAGGAAATACCTTCACTGGACATCGGTGTAGTAATTCCATGTATTCATAGTTAGAGAATACAGAATGAATTTAAGGCAATAATGCACGCGAGATTATAACCTGTTACTTTATTTAAAGACACATAATTTCTTATGCTGCCATGTAATTTTGGCATTACTTTTTTTTTTCTTCAGTTTATTTCATATATTGCTATATCAATTGTATATGTGATAATACACATACAAGTACTGAGGTAAGGTGCGATTTGTAACGTCTAATTTTTTTCCTAAATGAAATATGAACCATTTAGTATCACCACTATAAATATGTTTGAGTGGGGGGAAGGGAGGTCACAAGGATTCATTATTTGGTAGTTGGTGTAGTGTACTCTGATATGTACTATAGCAGCTGCAAATTGTATGTTTTAAGCAACAATAACAAAAAATAAATTTTCACCTTTTTTTAATGCCTGTCTTTAGTCTTGTCCGTTAAATTAATGAGATATGAATTCCTATTCCAGTATATTCTAATATATATTAGAACCTTCTGGATTTAAGAAATCAAAAGTGAGGTATTGAAGTGACAAAGCTGTCTTCAATCTCTGACGAATTTTAATTTGAATACCATTTAGAAGCACTGATGTAGGATTTAAGGTATACTTGAAGTTGAACAGTAAGATAGACTTTTACGGTATTGTTAATGCATGCCTTTAGTGTGTTTTGAGGCCAAAGGCTGAGTGATTTCATTAATTCTTCAGTAATGCATGCTCCCATCATCTTTATTTATATAAATACAATTTTTTCTTCTAAGCTATGTCTTATTCTCTCTCTTTAAAAGTACATGAAAAAGACAAAGAATATATGGGACTTTATGGAAACCTTTTGCCTTTTTCTCTCCTTGCCTTCAGTTGAAGGCTCCTGTTCTTGATGCTATGCAGTCTGCAGCTCTTCATGGCTTCTGTCATATTCTCAAGCAGACATCACATCTGATTGACAATTAGAGGAAAATAACCTTGTACACTTTACAAAAAGTGTTTGGGGGAGGGTAATGAAATAACCCAAAAAATACTAATTTTCAAATTTTACAGTTTATTTTATGCACGAAGAACCTCTTGGGAATTTAGAGATCTTCCAGAGTTTTCCTGTATGAGTTTTAATGACTCAGTTTGCCTTCGTGACTCAGTTTCTCCATTTGTCTAAACAGATCGGTGATTTGTTTTAAGGAGATGAGACTACAAAACAAATTCTACCTTTATTTTTTAACTCCATTGATGTTTTTATTTATATATTCTTAAAGAATGAAATACCCTCCCACCTTCAAAACTAATATAAGCTTCTTGAAAGAAGGAAGGTCTGAAATCGAAATTCCTTCTATTTTAAGACATGTTTCTTTTCCACAAACATTGTGTCACAAATGCAATAATATGGATTGGAGTTATGAATCCATTTATGTATCTTAAAAATTTTCATATCCAAAGGAGAAATTTGTTTAATTACTTAGGCTTTTGGGTGAGTTACTTAGGCTTTTGGGTGAGTGTTTTTGCCATCTGGGAAATTCCAGAGGGGAAATAATACTGACTCTTTAGACTTAATCTAGGGAAAGTTTCTCTTAGGACTAAGTAACCTCTTCAGGTTACTTTGAGGTAATGCAACTCCTGATTTCTCTTGGACAGTTTCAGCATACAGAACTGTTAAAGTTCTGTAGGAAAGCAGCAGTAATATAGAAATCAATGTCACACTGAAGACTGAAGTGTTTCTCCAGTTCTGTTCTTGGTTTGACTAAGGACAGTCTTAACTTTGCATGCATGCTAATACTAATTTTAGTAAGGACTATTTGTGGGACTGAGTTAAGGAGTGGTGTATGTAATTGTAGAATCATGGTATTGTTCTAACTAGATTAATGTAAATGAAGGTTTAATGAAAGTATTTTGCTGTTGTCATGTGACATTCTAACAAAATTTAGTGGGAGGGGGCTAGATGGGTAAAGATATAAAATAGAACCCAATTCAGACTTATGCAGAGATCCTAAAGAAGTGCATCTATGTTATTTGCCTCATGACTTCCATACAAATGAACATTTGTGAATCTCTCAAAACCAGATTTTGTTGGACAGTATTTTTTCAACAGGTACACTGTTTAAGTGTTTCCACTGTGCAAATAGTTCTGATTTATTGCTGAGAGTGACACTTAAGGCGTCTCTGGGGAGAAAAAATTTCCACAGATGAGAAACCTGGATTAGGAAAAAAATCCTCAATTCTATGCTTCCAAATTCTGGATTATTGAAAATATTAATTGTAGTTGTATTTTGAATGGTGCAAGATGGATATTTCTATCTACTTCAGTGTTCGCATTTTCTTAGTAACAGAAGAGTTGTACCCACAAGACCTAATCTCTTTGAGGATCCAAAATTCTGCTCATGACCTTCACATTACAGAAAAAACCTGCAGTAGTTGTGTTCAAAGAAAACCTGCTGTTAACCTTTAAGGCATAACAAACAAGTACTTAAAAGAAACCTTTTCAAGGTTTCATTTACTTGCTAGAAGATACTGCGATTATATTTATTTCCTTTTGCAAATCTTAATGTAATAATGAAACAGGCAAGATTTAAACTGTGTTGGTAGTTAGAAAATTTTAATAAGGTTATCTCTAAACCTTTGAAGACAGTTTTATTGCATACAGTATATTTTTGAACATGCCTGACCTAAGTAGTTTTGTATCTTATTTTTCAAAATTAAAATATGGGTAAGAACTATAGTAAATCAGTGTCCAGTCAAGTTATGTGTTTCAAAAGTGAATGTGAAGAATATATTATAGTAGCACACAGATTGCATCCTGTGCAAGTAGAGTATGTTTGTTAATTTTGCATATTGTATTACCAGAGTGCTACCTCTTGTTTCATGTGATAGTTCATACACTGCTTAGATGGAGATCTGGTTCTGTAAAACCTAAGTGAGACTTTAAAGGGACCAGCAATTTTGCAAATCAGGCACTTCCAAAATAGTGTTGTTCCTAGTTTGAGAGTTTAAAATTAGCACTTGGATAGTTTAGATAGTAAAATTTCATATTGCAGGCTCAGGTTAAGGAAAGCTTTTTTATTTTATTCTCATTTGTAGTTGTGTTTTTTTTATTTTATGCCATCATAATCTTGGTAATCATTCACTTTTATATCTTCATCACAAAAGTAAATTGCCTTCAAGTTCAAAGACAAGATGATAAGACTAAATTTTAATGACATTATCGTACTTTTTATTGTAACTTAAGAAGGAAGCCATATAATCTGTTGTTGGCCCCCTTATCATATAATGGTGTGGACTTGGAAGGGACCTTCAAAACCACTTTGTTCCAGCGCCCGTGCCATGGGCAGGGACACCTTCCACCAGACCAGGGTGCTCAAAGCCTCATCAAAGTCTGGCCTTGAACTTCCAGGAATGAGACATGCACTGCTTCCCTGCACAATGTGATTCTAGTGCCTCAACACCCTCACTGTGAAGGATTTCTTCCTACTATCTAATCTGAATCTCTCATTTTTCAGTTTAAAACTGTTTGCCCTTGTCCTATTACTATCTACTCATGGAAAAAGTCCCTCTCCCTCTTTTTTATAAGCCCCTTCTAGGTACTGAAAGGCTTCATTAAGGAATTTGGAGCCTTCTCTTCTCCAGGCTGAATAACACCTGTTCTCTCAGCCTTTGTGGGAGAAGTGCTTTGGTCTCTGGATTGTCCCTGTGACCTCTTCTGGATCTGCTCTAACAGGTCCACTTCTTTCTTGTGTTGCAGACCCCAGAGCTTGACAAAGAGCTGCAGGTGGGATTTCTTGAGAGCGGAGTAGAGGGGCAGAATCACCTCCCTTGACCTGCTGCCCACACTGCTTTTGATGCAGCCCAAGGCATGGTTGAGTTTCTGAGCTGAGAGTGCACACCACCGAGTTGTGTCGTGCTGCTTGTAAACCAGCACCTGCAAGCCTCTGTCCTCCTCAGGGCTCTTTCTTCACCTATTCTCTGGCCAACCTGTACTTGTGCTTCCCGGACACAGGTGCAGCACCTTGCACTTGGCTGTACTGAACTTTGTGAGGTTCATACAGACCCACCTCTCGAGACTGTCAGGGTCCCTCTGGATGATATCCCTTCCCTCCAGCATGCTGGCCACACCACAGAGCTTCATGTCATTGACAGACTTGCTGAGAATGTGTTTAATCCGTGTCACCAGCAAGGATTTTAAACAGCCGTGGTCCCAATACCAGTTCATGAGGAATGCCACTCATCACTTGTCTCCACTTTGACAGCTTTTGCAGCTTGTACAAGTGCAGCCATGCGGCCAGTTCCTTATACACCAAATGGTCCATCCATCACATTCATGTGTCTCTCCATTTTAGAGTTAAAGATGTTGTGCAGAACAGTTATATATCAGTCACAGAAACTGATAAAACTAATAGCCTGTATTTGCCACTCAGGAATTTAAACTTCTATATAGAATGGTAGATTCTGGTCTTTTACCTTGAGGAGTTCTGAATATTTAAATTTGTTTGGTGTTCATTACTTTTTAACTCTTCTAAATTGATAGGACTGAAGATACTTCTTGACAGTTGGTGATGCTTTTAGCTTGCCTTGAGTAGACAGAGGGACCTGACTTCTAATTAGAATGGTTGTAGTGGGCCTGAGTTGAAAACTGTATCACAAAACAGATGATAGTCAAGTCTAGGTGGTTAATCCTGTTTTAACTATTGGTTTAAAGAAAATTTTCTAATAAGGAGTGGTTTTAGTCAGTTCTGCTTAAACTGAAGACTTGAGAATTACAGCAACTTATATATAACTTTTGAGGAAGATAGAGAGTGATTACACATCTCTTTTGGTTTCCAAACCTATCATTCTAGAACTGTGAAAGAAACATGAATACTTTATATATAATTCATAAACAATACAGTAGTTATTTTACCCGTGATAAGGGTTAGATTCCTCCCTTAAATGCTTTACCAAGTGATTCCACTGATTTTTTTTTTTCATTTGCTTAGGATAGGAATGTTTGATGCGAATCTTTATTATTATGAAGGGTTTTTATGAATGACTGTGTTGTGGGGTTCTTTTAAATGCTAGTTCCTTGTCTTACTCTCCAGTGATATCTTTTGTGCTGAAAGACAAAAGCCAGCACTGCTTTTTGTTCCCTTCTGTGTGGCAGTAGTAGTGAAAATTAAAGCTGTTTATTGAGCTTCCATCACTGGGCAGAATATCTTTGTGCTTATTTAAAAATCAGGTATTTTATGTCTCTGTTACTATAATTGAAAAATGTACGGAAGACTTCATTGAAAACACAAAGCTATGGAGTTAAAATGCATGGAATGGAAATTTCTTAATTCAAATAATACAGTTTTGCAAAATAATTGTAGTAAAAATAAATTCAGTTTTGTTTTCTTGAAAGTCGGAAGGATCTTTTGATCATACACTTCTGTAATTTTTTGTGTGTCCTTGAACATGAAATAGTCCCTCCATCTGTTCTCTCATTTTTTCTTGCCAGTATCCTCCCCAAGTTTTTGTAAAGAACATTGAAATACTGCCAAGTTGTTACGAAAAGATATAGTCCAGGTTGAACTGTAGTTAATGAGGTTCTTCTAACTGCCAGAAAGAATTAGAAGTTTATGTTTGAAAGAATGTGACTTTCTGACTTGCTTGTGTTTTGATTCCTAGGCATAGGTGTAGCAGTTATGTGAATGTCTACAAAATGCTTCCATGAGTAAAAGTAGAAGCACTGTTGAGCTATTTAGGTAAATAAAATGTCACACACAGATAGAAAAGAGGAGCTAGTTTTTGAAATCTACGTAAGTGAAAACATGTCAAAACAAAAATATGCTTAGCTGAAGTCAGACTTGAAATAAATAAAAAGAATTTACTTCTTCTGTAGTGGGTAGCTAATAATTGTAGTAGACTCCCAATCCTTATTGAGCTGCATAGAAAAAATTAATTAGCTTATTTGGGATCATGAAGCCTGAAATATATTTTTAGTATTGAAGGCAATGCCAGTATTTATTTTTAGCCACATATTTTTTCACCCCCAAAGTCTGTACTTCTTGGGAGGAATATTGGTGACTGAATTGCCATGACGGATACTGTTATATTTAATAAAAAATAAATAGGTTTAGCCCATACAGTTTAGACATGAATTTGGGTATTCTTACAGAATGTGGATTTGTATATACTTGCAGAAAGCCTTTATTTTTTTAGAAAGTTTGTCAAGAAAAATAGTGTAAGATAACAAATAAAATGTTTTCATTGAGAGTAATTGCTAAGTCACAGGCAGTTTGTCTAAGCTTAATCAACAGCTTTTTATCATTTTGTGCTAGATGAAGAAATACTCATTTGCAGTAAAGTAGCTGATGCAAAAAATGACATAAAGCCAAGATATTTTTACTGGGAAGCCACTTTATTATTGTTCCTAGCCTTTGCATTTTTCTTTAAAGGCATTTTACATTTTTCAGTGATAGACTATAACAGGCTAATGTTAGGAAGCTAATATATACTTCTCCAGGCAATATGCAATATTGCTATGAAAAAAATAATCTTACACCTCTTCATGTGCTGAACTTGATTTGTATTTCACTGTTCCTTGGCTCTCCAGCTCAAATAATTGGTGGTTTTTGAATGGCTAGGACTTTTTTTGTGTAATTTATTTTCAGAAGTATAGCAGGTGTTTAGTAAACAAGCAATTGGTAGTTAATTTTCAATCCTGGGTGTTGAGTTCTGCAAATAGAAAACCTAAAATCTGTAAGTGTGATGTGTGTTAGTATGTCTCTTTACTGTTTCTTTGATTGATTCTTCTTCAATAAACTAATCCTTATTCTTTCTGTAACTGCTTTTACCTTTATTTCCCTTCTACCACTCATTCTTTTTCTCTTCCTAGTCCCATATTTTGTCTAACTTCCACTGAGAGAAGAAAAGGAGTGAAGAGAGAGAAGAGGTAAGGTCAAGACTTCATGTTTAAGGGACTAGCATAAATATTTGAGGAAGAGACCTTGCTTTCACTCACAGGAGTAAGCAAGAGCAGCACTGTTGGACCAAATAGTAAAGGAAAATAGCTTGTGTCCAGTGGAAAGCAGCTTTAGTGTGTAGCAGAGGCTTGGCTAAACTGGCAGGCTGACTCTTGGTTTGTACTCAAAGCATGGCTTGCTCTCTGCAGGCTAGAGTCTGTGTAGTGCTTGCTATGACCTGTGTACTGATGAAAACCTTGTGACATGATGGAAGCTCAAGTTTTTTATGCATAAATCTTGGATACCATGAAAGAGACAGGGTTTTTTTCCCCTATTTTAGATACTAAAGTCTGACCAGTTCATAAAGTTTGGGTGTCATTCCAAATGTGACTGTGATCTTTATTGAGTGTAAAATCCTGTATTTGTCTCAGGCTGTTCATAAGCTGAAACAGGTTGCCCAGAGAAGTTGTGAATGTCCCATCATTGGAAGTGTTGAAGCCCAGGTTGGATGGGGAACCTGAGCAACCTGGTAGCAGAGGTGTCCCTGCCTGTGGCAGGGATGTTGGAACTGGATCATCTTTCATATCACATCAAACCCAAACCATTCTGTGATTCTCTGCTAGTAAATTTTGCTCATTGGCACTATTTTAAAAGCATAGTTGGAGGAGGAGTCTTACTTTGTAGTTGGTTGTAATAACAGTGTTTCCTAAATAAGTTGGTCTAATGATTAAGTAGGTCTGTGTCAGTACTACCAATAATGTGATAAAACAGAAATTTGACAGGGCTGGGAACTTAGTAGCCTTGAGCTCTCTGAAGCTTACTGAAAATCCAAAAGGAGGTGGTGGTAGCTATGAGCAATGTCCTGTGAGAAACAGGGAGAGGAAGCATAATGATTTTAGCCATTAGTCATGTGTGACTTCAAACCAGCCATAGCAAGTACTTTTTTGGGTTTTTGTCTGTGTGACAGGGTACATGAGAAAGAGGTTAGCTGGACATGATTACTGACAATGTGTAGGTGACCCTGAACAGCATAGGAGGATCATGAGGGGCTTGTGAGTGAGGCTAGAAGCAGTTAATATTGTGATGTGGAAGAAGATACTGCTGAGAGGGATATAGAGAGTATTAAATCAGTGTGAATGTTTGAGCACACGCTCCAAATACCAGATTTCTTCTAGAACAGGTTGTTTCTTCTATATGATTTGTAGGACTTGGTCATTAATTTGTCTTAATTTGTATATTTGAGTGTGCCTACTGTTTCTTATTTTTTCCTACTCCCCTTTTTTTGTTTCAGCACAGATTAGAAGTAAGCTGAGTTATCTGTTAGGTTACCACAGAAAGCAGCAAACAGTAGCCAAGGCCTGAATTTGGACTTGGAGTTGTTTATTAAGTCTGTGAAGTTCTTACTGCAGTGGTGTAACATCTGGAAGTTGGATATCCATCCTAATCTCTTAGGAAATCTGTACAGTTATGGAGCATGTTAGGGGAAACAGAGAAAACTTCCTTGTATGTAAGATTAGTCATTTATTCATGTATTCTGCTTCTAGGTCTGATTAAAGGCATGTTACGTCCTGAGAAACAGACAGCAATGAATAAATACTGATTACTTTATACATTTATTTTATGGAATGTGTGTATATGCTGCTTATTTTTTCCATATTTGTGTGTTGATAAAAGTATGTACCTATATAGACGTGCACAGTATAGTTCATTATTTGAATGATACCTAGAGTGTACTATTAAAATGCCAGTGTCTCTTGCTAATTTTAAAAATAGTCTCATTTCTTGTTAGACTTGTATGCTCAGAGCAGTAGTAGAAAGCAGCAGTTTAGAAGAGCATGATTTTATTTAATGAAATTTTCTTTAAATCTTCCCTCTTATTCCTTTCCAACTAAAAAGAAAGTTAAAAAATCAAACAAACCCAACAAACAAACAGAACCCAGCATACACCTCCCAAACCAAAAACAAACAGAAAAATTCCAAAGCAGGGAAAAACCTGTAGGTAGGAAAGCCAAGTAGTAAAGCTTAGTTTGTTGGCCTTGTGACAGTTCAGGACATTAGTTTTCACTCTCTGTTTGTCGAGTGTGACAAGCTATTGATAGTTGCATTTTTAGTTAGATTTCTACTGTATAGATTGTGCCAGGGCACAGGTGTATCAACTTTCTTGTGGTCAAGGGTGGTTCCCATGACCATGGGTTAAAATTATGGGCCTGTAAATCTGAAGGAAAGTATGACAAGAATTGCTTTTGCTCATGATTGCAAAATGTGTGTACACATATGATGTAATGGGAGGAAGGAGGAGAATGTTTAGATTGCATTCTCAATAAATGCAGCTCAGGCATAGAAGATGCATGGTGAGGTAATAAAATGCAATAAAACAGAATACTAACTTTTGGTCATCTGTTACTTGAGATGACTTTGTATAAACAAGTGACAATAAGATATGCAGGAGTCAGCAGAGGTCTGAAAGTAGTAATACAATATTGGGAATCTTTGCATCTTGGCTGAAAGACCTTATTGATATGGGAGACAGTAATTAGTTTTCTAGTGGTCCTTTGTAACTTTGGAGCCAACCTGTACTCACAGTATTGTGAATTTTCTACTGGGAGCAAATGGAAATTAAGAGTAGAACACTTCTACATTCAGATTGACTTGAAGTTACAACCAGGTTAGCATTTCATGATGGTTAAACTGAAAGGTCTTGCTTGACTCAAGACTGTCATGTTTGTGTGTTTTAACACTGATTTTTTTTTTTAATCTGTAAATCTTGTAACGCTTCTTCCTTGGTCAGTGCTTGGGTGGAAAATTGACTTTTTCAGCAATTTCATTTGTTGCTTCAAGTTGATTCCCTTAAGATTTGTACACATCTCATGAAAATGAGCCTTCATATATATATACTGTGTGTATTGTGATACTTAATATTGCTCCAGGAAATGGTTATTAATTTCTTGCCTGGATTTAAAGGTGTGAGGGGAGGGGTTTCCAAGTACTTGGAGTTTAGCAAAAGAGAGCCTCTTCTGTGCTTGTGTTGAGGGGGAATAAGCTTTTCCTAAGCATGGGGTGAACTGTCCATTGTTGGGTAAATTGGGAAACAATGTAACTTTTTGGGGGGGGGGGAACGACTGACAATTATTCCTGGCCCTTTCAGGTACTCAATTTACTACATATGGGAAAGTTACCGCTTTCATCTTTTTTGTATTTTGTAATGCACATTTCAAGTTACATAATTTTGCTTTTAAGGAAAGACAGTTGTCATATGTAGATAGGTTAGAAGGTTTTGATTAATTTTTCTTTAACTCTAGTTATGTGGATTTTGTGAAAATACAGAGTATAGGGATGGTAATTTGGTTAGTATATGAATACTTCTGTAGTGACATTAGTTAAGGACTTCATGGTAAAGTTGTATGCGTCAGTTTAAAATCTAAATAATTATTTATCTTAAACCAGCACTGTTGTGTCTAATAAAATAGCCTAATTATAGGCTAATTAGAATTAGATTTTTTTCTCCTTAAACCTCTGTGTTTAGGAAGATCCTGGTAATTTGCTTTGCAGAGCCATTCTGTGATGAAATCTCCCAAATCTTGAAACATCTAAACCATCTAATAACTTTTTTTTTTATTTTTGTAATTGTTGATGGGTGTTAACTGCAGAGAAAAATATTGAAGAACTTTACATGTACACAAAATTCATAAAAACAGAAACAAAAAGATTTAGTGATTTTGTAATGCCAAGTGATGTGAGAAACTTGAACTGATCTAGGAATCCATGTACTTAAGTTAATGTAGTCTTCTGTGTATGTGGGAAAATTCTTATATTTGAGATAGGATATAATTTAACTGTAAGCTTAATTCATGGTTCCACTTACATCCCTTTATAAATTAGAAAACAAATGCTAAGTTTCAAGTTGCTTTGAATCTGTTCCTAACTTCTATAGTAAACGTATTTTTTCTAACTTCCGCATACTTTTTGTATTTGTCACATGACAAGAGAATCTGGAAATTGTTCGTGGGAAGGGAAAAACAAGGAACAGTGACACTGTGTGTAAAAAGTTGTCAGAGATGTGAAGAAAAATAGCAGAAACAGCTTTTATTAATTTTTTTCCTCTTTGGTTTTTGTAGTATTAGACATAAGCATTGTTTAAAAACCTCCCAACAAACTAGAAACCCTCATCATATTGTAATAATAATACTACTTTAAGTATTATAAGTAGTTACGCTGTCTTGATATATTAATGTCGCTTTAGGATATTTTTTTATGTTTAAGACAAATAAATTGTCACTGGTGTTGCCACCATCTCTTACTGATTTTTATGAAAAGTTTTGTATGTGCACCTAGACAAGAGCTTTAATATTCTTAGGCATACAGCGTAGGGTCTAGCAGGTTTAACACTACTGATGTAATTTCAGCAGAACACACCCTTACGTTCTGATTCGAGAGCTGAGCTTTCTATATTTGGGGGTTTTTCCTCCTTTGTGTACCAGTGGCAAAGTTAAGTTTTTTTCTCCTGATGTGACACAAGTGATCTTAGCAGGACATGAGAGAAGGGAAACATGTGGTCTCTGCTAGACCACAGAATAATGTTGTTTTAGTGGAATACCTCAGGGATAATGTATAAGTTATTTCCTGTTCCTTAAAGCATAAATTGTATTCTCTGTACAAAGCCACAGAGATAAATATTTTGGAATGTATTACGGTCTTACACTTCTGGTTTTTAAATACGATTAATTTATACAAAAAAGGGTCCTGGTGTCATAAACAAAGTGGATCATAAGAAGTATGGTGAGGCTTCAGGTATTTAAGACATGATGCAGTTGTTGAGTCAGAAAGCTCCTGTGTATTCTCTAGAGACATAGAGAAGTGCCATTAAAAGTGTAAACCATTAGGAGTGAATGGTGAAGTGTGATGAGTGTGAAGAGGTTGATCTTGCACAAGATAATTGTGTCAACCAGATTGAACAGAAATTTGTCTGGGTTTTGAGAGGAACATTTTATTATTAGGGCAAGATAAACTTTTTTACTGCAAAAAAAAGCAAAATTTATTTGAATAAGGGATTTTTTTTATTATTCTAGAATAAAGCTATAGCGTGATTATGAGAAAATTTGGTGAATTTAAGAAATTGCCAAAATGCTTTAAGAGCTTAGAGTGTACTATTACTAATGGAGTAGACTAGAACAAAATTGTTGGTAATTAAGGTACAATAGATGAGCCACTTTGCCCAGTAAAGAGCTGATCAATGAACTTTGGACTAGCAGTTTTTATATGGTGGCTTTTAACTCTGTGACCCTGAAATTTAATGGAGAAACCGGTGTGGTCTTCCTATCTTACAAATTCATGTACTGCTTGAGGAAAGACTTTCTTAAACAGTAAGTTGTGAAATGAATGTACCTGTGAAAACAGTTTCTTAAAGGCCATGGATGACAGTTTGTCAGAGTTCTGAAAGAATAATTACTTGAAATAGATGGATACTTGCAGGAGTTGGAAAGTACCAAATCATGACAGCAGATAGTATTTTATGACTCATGTAAAATACCAAGCTTCAAAGGATAAGCAATCTCTTCATAGATAAAATTCCCCAGTGGTTGTGTTATTTTCTTTCTGAACTTATAAAAATACTGGGAATACTAGTATGTCATGACAATGCTTCAGATTCTGACATGGTGGAAAATAACTATTTTCCATCATTCCAAATTTAACATCACTGTAGGGATCATAATTGTATGGCCTATATATAAGGTCACAGTTTTGTTTAATAAGTGGGTGTAGTGTTATTAATTTATCCTAGATCTCCCCCCACTCTCATTACGGGCATTTGTTGATGATGGCTACTCATAAATAATCAGCAATGTTTGTTTGAATTAACTTGGCCAAGTAGGTATTGCAAACCAGTGACTGCCTTCATTCCCTACTGAATATAGGCAAAGGGGAAGCTTTAGAGAGGTCTGTGTGTGTGATGAAGAGGGTAGTAAAAACCAGTGAGTTAGTATTGCAATCGTGTTCCACTTCCTTTTAGATAAAATCTTTTTAATGTTCTTCAGGAAAAAAATCTTGATTCCTCAAGTTTCTGACCTTATTCAGTGTAGAT
Source organism: Serinus canaria (assembly GCF_022539315.1). NCBI lineage: Eukaryota > Metazoa > Chordata > Aves > Passeriformes > Fringillidae > Serinus > Serinus canaria. Next base: position 12,978,930 of record NC_066314.1, read on the forward strand.
CAGGTTATTAGAATTTTTTTCTGAATTCAGACAAAGCTGTATTTGAAAAACTTGCCATAGGGCAGGAAGTTGATTCTGGTTGAGTCGTCAGTCCGTCGTCCTTCCCCCCCGCTTTTTGTTTTGGGGGGGGGGGGGGGTTGGGGAGTTGGTTTTTTTGTTTGTTTGTTTGTTTTTGATTATTTTTGGGGGGGGGGGTTAGCATGAATGGTGATGTATTTGCATTGTCATGAATGGGGGCATGCATCAGCCCTTGATTTTCAATCTATATGTAGCTATAAAACATGCATGGCTCTTTTTCTGCATAATGTTTTTTTTAAAAGCCTCAAATATCACTTGATTCTCAGATTTGGTAAGCAGATCTCTTTTCTGTGTCGACAGTGGAGGTCACTTGAATCTGTGCTGATTGGGTAGCCTCAGTTGTTTTATGTAAGTTTGAAGATGTCACAGCCCATGAGACAGCTTTCTAAATGTGTTCCTCACTTCCATCAGTCTCCAGGGCATTTTTGTCTGTGTTATCTTACAGCTGATGCTCTACCTGGTCAGAAGTGTTTAAAGAAAATGTTTTAAGAAAAACCACATCACCAACAAAATCAAGTTTAAGTGCAAGAAACACCTTTCTAAGTGGGGATCTTCAGCCCAGACAATGTTGTCTAATATGTCTTTTAGACCTACATTGAACCACTAAAGGTGTTTTTTAAGAATTACCTAATACTAGGCATAAAGCAAAAACTCCATTCTGCTGATGATTTGGTAGCATAGGTCACACTGCAGGGAGTACTGGAACAGCAATTAACCCTAGGCTAGCTGATTTACCTGGATTTAGAAAATTCATGGTTTCTTTTAAGTTATTGGGTAATTTTTTTACTTTTTCAGAAGATGGGGACTAAATGGTGAGTCTATGATTCCTTTAAGTTGTAGGTTCTGCTTACAGGATTCTGCCCTATGAGTAGAGTTAGCTATGGTGGGAAAATGAGTACTCAGTTAAACTGTTAGAGGGGCTTATGGTTTTTTCAAGCCTTCTACTGAAAATATTCTATAACTGCTTTTGATTTGACATACTTTTCTTGCTACTTATTATTGAAAATAGTTTATTTTTCTTAATTTTTTTGCATAGCTAGTGATGCAGTTTGTTACTTGTGATATTTAGTAAGAAAACACTCAGTATTTAAATGAGGAAAGCAAAATATTCCAATGGCTACTTGGCCCAATGGCTTTCTACCTCATTGTATTTGGTGTCTCACATAATAGGACCAAAACACCTTTTGCTGTCTAGAAGGAGAGTGAACTAGCTGTAGGTTTAGGCACTTCAGACATCTTGGCATGTTCTTAAGTTAATTGCCAATCTTCCCTAGTGTTAAAAAATTTAGGAAGTTAGATGAAGACTTGCTGCCATCTCGTACTTTAGAGATGTCTTGTACATGCCACTTTGTCATCTAGAAGGGGCTGACCTAATCAATAAAAGAAGACAATTCAGATTCAATTCACAGTGTTTATCTGAATTCCATTTCTCACTGCTGGCTTGCGCTTTTGGTCATCATAGTGTTTGGCAAGGATAATATGTTGAAATGAAGTTCAACCAGGATAGAAGCTGGGTTCTACACCTGGAATGGGGTAACTGTGGATGTATGGACAGACTGGGAATGAGAGGCTGGAAAGCAGCACCCACAGCAAGGGACCTGGGGGGTCCTGGTCGGTGACTAGCTGAACATGAGTCAGCAGTGCCCTGGCTGCCAGGAGAGCCACCTGTGTCCTGGGGACATCAGGCACAGCATCACCAGCTGGGCAAGGGAGGGAATTGCCCTGCTCTGCTCTGCTCTGCAATGGGGTGGCCTCATCTCGAGCGCTGGGGGGCTGTTTTGGGCACTACAATATAGAAAAGATATTAAACTATTAGAGAGTGTCCAAAGATGGTGAAGGACCTTGAGGAGAAAGCTGTATGAGGAGTGGCTGAGGTCACTTGTTCTGTTCAGCCTGGAGGAGACTGAGGGGAGACCTCACTGCAGTTACAACTTCCTCATGAGGGGAAGAGGAGGGACAGACATTGATCTCTTCTCTGTGGTGACCAGTGACAGGATCTGAGGGAGTGGCCTGAAGTTGTGCTGGTGGGAGGTTTAGGTTCAGCATTAGGGAAAGGTTATTCACCCAGAGGGTGGTTGGGCTCTGAACAGGCTCCCCAGGGAAGTGGTCACAGCACCAGCCTGACAGAGTTCATGAAGGGGTTGAACAGTGTTCTCTGGCCATATGGGTTGATTCTTGGGAATGGTGCCATGCATGGCCAGGAATTGGTCTTGATGATCCTGGTGGGTTCCTTCCAACTTGGCACATTTTGTGATTCTGTGAAAATACATTGATGTCAAAATTACTGTGCTCATGTAGACATCAGCTAAGATACAGCATTTTGTGGTTCGAGGGGGGTGTCTTTATTAGGCACAGTATATGCTTCACTGCAAAGTGGTTTGTGGTCTTGCAACTTTGACGTTTTGGTAGGAGTTTGCAATTATTCATTATGTAACTACTGACAATACTGTGCTGTTTTACTTAAATTACCTAATCACATGTAAAACCTGGTCTATATTAGTGTATAAAAGTGCATTAATTTACTAATTTGTGAATAGCTGAGAGATGTTCACATTTCTGTTGTACTTGGTTGGGTGTTCTGCCCTATGTAGTAAGGGAAGTGGGGGACTGGTAGTAACTGGCATACAGGTTGGATCCTACATTCACTCGTGTGAGTCGAGCAGATTGTAGTTTGCTCTACAGTTAAAAACTACTACTGATTATTTTTATTTTACTCCTTTAAAAAAACATCCCTTCCAAAAATGGCACTGAGTGGGCATAGTATCTTCTAATGTTTTAAAATGGAAAACATTTCCTATAATTATTGTGAATTATTAGAATTATTTTGTTTTTAAAAAAAATACTAAATGTTAGTGAAGATATTAGGTTTTTTTTAAGTGCAAACCAAAAGGGAACAGTTCTGGCTAAGACTTACTTGCAAATTCTCTAACTAGGTTTCTGTGGAAAGGTACAGCAACTAAGCTTTGACGACACAGGGCCAGTCTCTGGCACTTCCCAGATTGTGCTGGGGTTTTTAATTAGAAATTTGGATAACTGTCCATTTGTAATATATTGAAGTTCAGGTGTTAAGATCATTACACTCTTTTAAGATGTTTATTTTAGAGAAGATTGAATGTTCTCCTTTTGCTTGTGTAAAATAAAACTAGTGAAGAACTAATTGTGACAGATATAAATGGCAAAATTTTTAAGATAAAATTAATACTTGATGTGAAATTGCCTGACTTAATCTCCTGCATGTTGTGTTTTGTTTTTGACAGGGTTTGTGGATGCACTTAGATGTTTGCAATGAGCACTGTGGCTGGCATGCCCCAGTGTTTTGGATACCAATGCATAGGACTCCGTAGTAATCGAATTTATCAGAAACGAACGTCATGAGCATAGTGATCCCATTGGGGGTTGACACAGCAGATACTTCTTATTTGGAAATGGCTGCAGGCTCAGAGTAAGTATGTGAACATAATTTGTAGGTTCTCCTACCTGTTTTTTAATTACTATAATTTTTTTCCTTCCTGGCCGTTTTTTGAATACAGTTGGAGAAAACTTAGGAGTTTCCTTAGTTTTGTTGAATTTTTAATTACTTAAATTGATAACTGTCACTTCATTATGTCAGTTTCTTTCACTTTAGGAAGAGCAGAGGAGAGAAGCTAAATGTTTATACAAATGCATGTTTTTCTTGCTTATCAGACTGACAAATAAGGATGCTGCGTGGTTTACTTCTCATACTTCAAATATTTTGCCTTTTCAGTTTCTTTTTTTAACTACATGTAAAACATTTTTTTGATTTTGCACGTTAGAAAGGTAAAATAGTTTGGTGCATTAAACTGCAAGAAAGTAGTAGTAATCAAGACAAGGGTGCATTTCTTAATGAAAATTGAAGGCCTAGCTGAAATGCTAATACCATGTCTTCACAAAAGTATTTCTAATTGTAAAGCTAGTAGAAAATAATTTAGTAACTGTGCATAAAGGGTTACAAAAGAGCCAGTGAAATCATGCATTCAGTAAACTCTGGCTTTGCACCAAATATTGTAGTGTAGTGAGATTCTGGGTTTTGGGGGATGGGGAAGGGTGACTTGTGGGGTTTTTTTTTAGGGTTGGGGTGAAGCTGTTGTTGTGCATGTGTGGTTTTTTGTGTTGTGGTTCTTTTCTATTTTTTTCCCCCTGGTCTCCTGTACAGTATTGATGGGCTAAGGTTTAGGAATTGTTGATCTCTGACTGCATACTTTTCTTGTCAGACAAACCTTTCTCTGTGTTTAGCACACAATGTTTAAGAAGCAAGTGGTTTTTCTAAACTTTGAAAGAAAGTTTTAGGAGAACTCTAGAACAGCTTTTTAAAGGAATTTTTCTCTGCTGTGCTTCCAGTTATATATGAGGCTATTCTGGATTAGTGCTATTTATTTGAAGAGAACCAAGAATTTACAATTCAACATTTTTTGTTCCATTAAATTTTTAAAGTTGTTTTATCTTTTCATATTATAAATACTCTTATCCTTGGTGCAGAAAATTTTTGACTGTAGTGAACCATTCACATTTCTTTTCATTCTTTTCCTTTGCTTTTCTTTTATGTTTAGAGAGGGTCATGATTCCTGAGGTTGCTGACATTCCTTGCCGACACAGCATGTCATGCTGAAATTAAAATAAATAAATTTAGTTGTCAGTATAAACAAGATAGAGTTCACAGTGTGTTATTTGCTTGATACTGTGGCAGAGCGACCCAGTTAGGAGCTGCTTTTCTTCAGATGTTAAGTGGCTGTTACCACTTAGATTAATTCTTGTCATCTCTGCCGTACTCACACTGAAATGTGTTGCATGATTGGCGTATGCTGATTTAAAAGCCATGTTACTGTCACAAGAAGTGTGACACAAAGGCGTGTCCCTAATCTACCAGCTTACACGGTTGTAAATCTTTCCTATCGCAATCCGTGTGGCTTAGTCTGTTTTCTTGTACATTTTCTTCTAGAGGGTAGCATGTTGGATGTGGGGTGTATTAGTACCAGTCCTAGATGGTCTTTGAGCAAGTTCGGGGGTTTTCCCAGGAGGGAGGAGCTAGAATTTTTCCACTGTGAATGGCAGGTCGGATATTGCTTCATCAGTTGCTGAAGCATGGGCAAACACAAGAATGGGGGAGTGGCAAACTTGATTATGCAGAAGAAGCTTAGGGTAAGGCTCTTTGTGTAGTGCAGTTTCCTAGTGCTGAAAGATTTTTCCTTATGTTTCGAACCAAGGCATAAGCCAATTAGAAGAGGATATGTTTTATATGACTAATAGTTCCACATAATATTTTAATAATTGTAGCAAATTGCTGTGTGTAGAATAGCCTACTAAGAGGTTTAAGGATCTTAAAAATGGGGTAAAATAGTTTGTTTCTTAGGTTACATGCACTTAAGCAGGGTCTCCAGATGGATCTTTGTGTCATCGTAGTCAAAACATGCATACTTGGCCTTTATGATCTTACTAAAGATGGGGATTTGTGACTTCTTAGTGGTAAGGTCCTTGTACTTGAAGGCAGAACAAGCCATTTCTGAAGGTTCAAAATATGCTTCCTGGCTTCAGAGAGTGCTTGTGTAGCTTAGAGCGTAAGTGTAAGCTACACATTGGGAAATGCCATTGATGGTACTGCTTTTCTGGTTATATCCATACTTGTTTTTAGGGAGAAGGCCTGTGTAATAAATCTCACAATCACAGTGTACAGATCACTGTACTGAGCTCAGTATCCAGGAGAAAGAGACCATTGGTGCAGTCTTACATACAGATAGTATCGGGCCAGCCTGTACTTGTAGGGCCTGCTACAAGGTGCTTAGGTAGCAGAACCCACTCCCTGGTAGAGAAGCAGTCCTTGGTTTTTGTTGTCTAGGTATTGAAGCCTGTCAAATGTCTGGTTAGATGAAGTGTCTTGAAATAGAAAATGTTGTTTCTCATGCAAAATATATTGTATTCTTTTAGCTGAGATGGCCTTCAGATAGATACTGTTCAGGTGTGCTGGTACAAACAGAAAACAAACTTAAACTCCTTAAAAAGTTAGACCTGTCAAACTGGATTGTGGAAGATTGATGTTGCTGAGAGGTTGCATTTGGAGTTCAGATACATGTTCAGGAAGTACTCCTAGTATGCTTAGCTCAGAGCCTAAAGGTTGGATACCCCATCTGTCTTTGAGCACTTTAGCTACATTTTGTTTCCTGCTCGAATATATACATATTTATGGCAGTGGTTGATGGCCCCAAAATCTAACTGACTGTATTAGTCAAAAATTGTGTGCTTTTTTAAAATTTTCTTTTCTTTTTTTTTTTTTAATTTATTACTAAATGGTCAGAAACAAAACAGTGTTTAAAAGGAGTTGAGTGCAGGAGATGATGTTTTAGAGACGAATTTGAATCCTTTGAATCGTTGCAGGTTGATTTCCTTAATACAAGTTAACTAACTATAAAAGTATAATGACGGAGGTTTTGTAAATTAGCTGGTCTCCCGTGTTGCTTTTAGTTTCTCAGTAATGCCATCTGCTGGCAATATGCAGAATATTTTGTTTCCATTTTAGATATGAACAGTAGGAAATGACTCAGAACATGAAGTTGTTTCACTTGCTAAATGAAAATTCTCTCAAGGTTTTTTTTTTTCTTAAATATGGGCATCTTTGCTTTCTTAACTGATTTTAGAAAATACTGTTTTTCTGTTTTTAAGGTACAGGAATATCTTAAATCACTGTAGCCCAAGAGCATGTGGAGAGCTTTTGTGCAGAGCTTTTTGTTTTGTTCCCTGTGAACATTTTGCACAGATCTGAATTGCTGACCACAACACTTAACAGATATATGTGATATTTTAGCAAAATATGGTCACTTTATCACAGTGTTTGTTTGTTTAGGAAATAATATTAACATTTTGATCAAGCTTCATATATCCTGTGTTGTAATACAAACATTGCAGTTTGGATGAAAACCAAAAATACAGTAAATATCTTTTAGTTGCAGTAAGACAGCAGTTGTTTGAGGTGAAGCTGGAAAATGTGGTATGATCAGAGGACTGACAGTCTTAGTACCTCAGTCTCTGACAGAATTGGATAATGTCCAAAATACAAGCAAGGAAAGCCTTACAGTGTTTTCACAGATCTGAATGCTTACGTGTTTTCCTCCTGAAAAGTTGCTTTCTGGGATGGCTGTAGGAATGCCAATGGTGAAATGAGGGGGATGTTTGTCTGTAGTACAGTAGTTAGTGCCTTGCTGCTTGGGCCCTGGTACTTGAGCCCAAAAAATGTAAAAGTTGGTTTTTAAATTAGGTAGCATCTCATGCTTTACTCATCTGTACAATTAAATATTTTGCCAAGAGGCATTTCTTCTCAGAGCTGTGCAGTTCTGAGATGCCTATTTCAGAAGAAGGGTTTGACCTTTGAGCAGACAGGAGTGTAGAGGGCATCTTTTCTGTTTGAGGTCATGCACATGGTTGGCAAAACCAGGAGTGATAAGGAGTTCAGTAACCTGCTTGTCAAAGTTGATTTTGTCTGTGGCTCTCTGGAAGAATGGTGCTCATTCTGTACTGTTTTATGGCACCTGTATCACTTTCCTGTTGACTGTAAAGCAAACCTATAATGGTTAATTTCTAGCTTAAGTGAATGCTCTTGGATCTCCTTCCCATAGTTTTTGGTTTCTTCCCCACTTCCCCAGCCCAGTGCAATGGGTAAATAGAACAGTAACAGTTACATTCAGAGCTCTAGTTAGCATCTGTTATAACTGAAAGTAGTGCCTGTGCCTGGATAAGCATTTAGAAAAAGTTTTACTGAAAGCTGATTGTGCTCCAGTTTTTTTTAATAGTTGCCTTTCTGTATCACCTGATTTTGCTCCCACCATTTTTCTGGTTTTCCTTGTTCAAGTAAAGATGTGATTTTTTCTTAGTAACACTGTTCTCTGAATCTGTTTTATGAGTGTTAAAACAGTTGGTGATAAATTAATGTTTCTGAAAGCTCTACACTTTTGCTTCCCAACACTGTTATGCCTCTAAATATTAAATTTTGTTCTCTTAAGTGGTTTATAAATGGCTGCAGTAATAAGAAATGGATGTAGGGTGTTGGGTGTATTGTCTTGCCTCAAATGTTGAAAGGGACCTGAACTATCTTTTTGACTATTGTAGTCAGATGATGAAATACACAACCTCTCTTTTAGGACACTTTCATTCTGGTATCTTTCACTGAATGTTCCTGTGTTTAAGTAGCTGGTATTTAGGTCATAGTAATATTATTTTTAATGAAGGAAACTCTGCTAAATTAATCCAGGATGGATTGTACCAGAATCCCCTCCTCCCTGTCCTTAGTAAGCCTTCTTGTTCTGAAAAGAGTATTTTTCAGCAAGGCTTAGGTTGAGCATTGAACACAGGGGATAAGAGTACCTCTGCTACTGCTTGTCCCATTCAGGAAAGGTGGAGGAATAGCAGTAGAAGCAACACAGCGGTCAAGACATTCTTGTTCCTGGAGAAGCTAATTTCTGCCACAGTCATGATGGATGTGTAGGTAATGCCTCATTCACTGGCATTTTAGGTGGCTGGATCATCACAAGGATTACTGGAGCACAGAAAAGATGTGTGATTACTGCACGGATGTGTTGGTAAATAAGTAAAAGCGAATTGGTTGTAAAGGCACAGTTTTTTCATCTTTTGTCTTTATTTTAGTCACGAGCTGAAGTTCTGAGCTTCTTCTAGGATCTAATTATAACAAACTCCAAATAAAATTGTGTTTTCAAGTTGTGAGTGTAAGAGAATAAATAAGGATTTTTCTGGGTTTATGAGGTAACGAAGAGCAAGTGCTGTCAGATTTGGTTTGTCTTATGCTAGTCAGAAGTTGTATTTTTTAACGTTAGTACTTCAAATTATTTTTTGTGCTCATGTGTTAGTTCACTCTCTCAAAAAAAGGCAGCTGATGACTGTTGGACACCGTAATCTTTTTAAAAATTTTTTTTTCTTTGGACTCTAGAAACTAAAGCCCTCCCCCAGAATAGTTTCTTCTTAAGCAGTTTTTTATCATTGGGGTAGTAACCTCACATGGGAAAAAGCTCTTAAGAAGAAATGGGCCACCAAACCCAATAGTAGGACACTTTCAAAGAGATGTGAAAATACCGCATTTTGTTCAGAAAGTTAGTGATTAATTATATCCTTTCCAAAAGGTAACAAATATAATTTTCTGGTGTCCTTTTAAAAGAAACTAGTATTGCTTCATGGCACAGTAAAAATGCCTCTATTAATGTGTAAAAAAAAATCCCATCAGTATCTATTTTAATTTAAGATTCAGAAACGCCAAGATTACTTTAAAAATTAGTTCAAGGGATTAGTAAGATATGTGACAGACAATAGAATTCACACATAACAAAAATAAAATTAGAAAACTGAACCAGACCTGATTTGTAGTGTGAATCAAGTCCACTTCAATTCTAAATGTTGATATTTTATGGTGCCTTTTTTTGTTTAAAATAAACCCACTTTAGTAATCTGGATTCATTTATCTTAGTGTTTTTAAATCATATGGTGCAATGAAAAAACTGCAGGTTATCTCAGTCATGCTCACATGAACAACTGCTCGAGAAAGGCTATGAAGATGTAATTTTTTTGGGCTCAAATAGTTCTTCCTGTTCTAGTATTCCTTTATCTTTCTTCTTTTGTATTGTGGTTTAGTGCATATAAGCCATAGTTTGTATATTGAAGAAAGCACCGCCTTTGATATAAAATCTTGTCTTGCAAATGGTTATCACCTTTTTCTTTCTGTTTGAAGATAACTAAGTAGAAACTGCCTTGTTTAGATAATTTGTCCTAGTTAGATTTCTGCTTGTAGGAGCAGTCAGTGCGGTAGTGCCCCGCCACTGCCGCTGCGTGTCGCTGCAGAGCTCGATGGTTGTGCAGCCCCCGGAATGCAGCATCAGTCCTCGGGCAGAATTCCCTTTGGCAGCTTCTGTTACTGCTCAATCAGGGGGCTACCGGGGGCTTGCAGGTTTGTTGCTGTCCCCATACACTGCTCTAAACAGAATCAGCAGGAAATTAATTAGAAGTCGTGCAGCAAGTGCCTTCAATTTATTAATATAAACTACACAGTAATTGCATTTGTTCTTCTTCTGTCTTTTGCCTTGCAGACCAGAATCTGTAGAAGCTAGCCCTGTGGTAGTTGAAAAATCGAACAGTTATCCGCACCAGTTGTATACCAGCGGCTCACATTCACACAGTTACATTGGTTTGCCCTATGCAGTAAGTTTTGTGCTAAGTATTCTGTACAAAATACATTATGTAAAAATTTGCTGGTTTTATCTGGAAAAACTAATGTATGCATATCTTTATATATCTTATTGGGAGTTGGGTAAATTGGATAAAAATGGTCTACCAGAAGCAGAACATAGTGCACTTAAATGTACAACATAGTTGAGAAGTTAGAAAATGAGATTAAATTGGGATATATAATATAAATATAGAATTTAAAATATTTTAAATATATAAAGTTGGGATATAAAAAGATAAAATTTTAACCTTTTACTACAAAATTAAGCCTGAAGTTCTTTGCCAAATGAATTCTTACGTTTTGGCTTGAATAACCATCAGTGTGTGAGCATTTACAATTAATCACCTTTTCACAAAATTCTAGGACCATAACTATGGTGCTCGGCCTCCTCCAACGCCTCCAGCTTCTCCTCCTCCATCAGTGCTTATAAGCAAGAATGAAGTAGGCATATTTACCACTCCCAACTTTGATGAAACCTCCAGTGCTACTACCATCAGTACATCGGAGGATGGAAGCTATGGAACAGATATTACCAGATGCATTTGTGGCTTTACACATGATGATGGATATATGATCTGTTGTGACAAATGCAGGTAATGCATATTAAAAAAAATAAAAAGTAAAAATAACTTAAGGCTGCACTGAAAGTAAATGTAACTAAATCGTGTTTTAATTACGATGAGTCGCAAGAAATTTCCTTCCATCAAAAAATCCTTGAAGGTTGTGTGTTTTTCTAATAGGCAACATAGTTAAGGTCAGTGATTATTTTATAATTTAATTCCAGTCAGTCTTGACTCCTCATGAATTTGGTCATGCATTTGCTTGTTCAGTGCTGCTTAATAAGGGTATACCTTTTTCCCCTCTAAAAGGGATGTCTGTGCTGCTCTGTCCCAAGTTATTTGTTAGTGGGGTAAAATGAAGACCTAGGCAATACTTAATGTACATGTACTGAGTAATAAAGCATCTTGGTGAATTATGTATATGTAAATCAAAGAACTTGAAGGATGCAAAATTATATCAAAGAAACTTCTTGAGTATTGGTTTCTCTGTGCGTGATCTTTCTGATTACTCTTCATTTTTCAAAGGATTTGGTTAATAAGTATGAAAAGACTAACCTAGTTTCTTAGTGAAGAAGCAGAAGTTAAATATTTAGACATCTGAGTTTATGCTTAAGCACCTTCTTGATCACAGTATAATAAGATACTGCTTTTGAATACTTGGAATTGAAAAAATAAGATTAGAAGTTTTTAGAGCTGATACACTTAGCAGGAGAAGACAAATGTTGTGTTTCTACTCAATATTAGCCTGTATTCTTACATTTAGTTAATGAATGCTGCTGGATTTGTTATAAATTTGTCTATTTATAAAACAATAGTCATAGCTAGTTAAAATATTAATTTGAGCTCCTTTCTTCTGTTACGTAACAAGCTTGTTAGTAATTTTTGATGGTCTTAAATTCTGATAATCTTGCTCATTCTTTTGAAATGTATCAAGATGTTCTTGTAGCAGTGGAGTTGTAGGCAGTCACCAGTTAGGTGTAGAGTCTTTTTCCTTTGAAAAAGAAATTCTCTGTGAGGAGTTGTGAATTTACCACAACTCTTTCCAAGTGGGAAGATAATTATTTTTGTGTCCCTCATCCTTCTAGCAATGTAGGGCTGAGTGTAAACTAGTGTTTTATGTTAGCCTTCAGTCTAGTAAGCAGTCTCTTCCCTGAATCTGGGAAAAAGTCAAAGCTCTTTCTGTGCTGTTCAACCAGTTTATAACAGGGTGTATAAAAATGTGTGCTTATTTTTTTTCTTAAAATATATAAGGAAATCAAACTGTACCTTAGTGTATATTTCTTTATATAGAATTATTTTATGTACCCATTTCTAAAAGGGAATTGAATCCTTCTGTTTAAAACCAAACCACTTGTTGCTATGTAAATAGTAAGTCTTGTTGCTGAGGGTATTTGTCTCTATCTTGTTCTCTATTGTGATAATTTACCATTTTATTTCTGATGTTGGAGAAAAATTTCCAAGAGAGAAAATGAGTCAGCTAGCAGAGTGGTGGCAAAGATAGTGATTGAGATGTAGTTTTAAGCAGTATTCAATCTGAGTAAAGATGACAATGAAAAAAAAGAGCCCTTTACTTTCTCTGTGTATTGTGCATGCAATTTTAAAATTGAACTTTAAAGTTGGTGTTTTGCTTTGGTGTTTCCATAGTGTCTGGCAGCACATTGACTGTATGGGGATTGACAGACAGCATATTCCTGACATATATCTGTGTGAACGTTGCCAACCCAGGTGAGTAGTTTGGTTGATTTTGAACTCTAAAATGGAATGGAACAGTGCACAACTGCTATTTTTCTAAGTATCTGAACATGTAGTTACTTTACTGTTTATTCTGTAATAGTCAATGGGAAATTATAGAGGTCTATTTTAATACTTAAATGCACTGATTTATTTTCTAATTTCAGGAGTTTAGATAAAGAAAGAGCAGTGCTGTTGCAACGAAGGAAACGAGAAAATATGTCAGGTGAGTAAAATTTAAAGGTCTTTTCTTAGTAAAGGTGATAATATAAATCTAAATTATATATAAAGACTTCAGAACACTTACATGGTTCCCACAGTTTTGAGAGCCTTCAGCATAAAAGGTTCAGTAAATCACTGCCTTTTACTTGACTGTATTGTTACCAAGATAACATAATATCAGAATTGTCATAGCTCCACCTGTTTTATTAATGGTTTACAGCACTGTGGGATTTTTCTAGCAGTGCAGAATAATTCAATCTGTTCAACAGTGTTGGAGTTTATTAGTAAGCAGTGTTGCTTTTATAATAACTGTAACTCCTTTGACTAAGGTGCTGAAAATAAAGTGGAAAAGCTTTACGTTTCTTCTTTTGGAATGAGGGAGGGTTTCTAAGACTACTTTCATTCTGGAAAAAAGTTTCAGGAAGAAATCCTAATTCTTACATGTTGGATGTAGATTGGGTGTTTTGATATGGCTCTGGGTTTTTTTGGACAATGGGAAAAGTTGTTAAACCAAGCCGATACAGTGGGGTAGTAACGATGTTTTGGGGGCTTTTTGCCTTTGATAACCAAGGTGGCGTGTAGTGCAAATACCTATTTCAGTCTGGGTATTTTATGCAAATAGTTCTTGAACTTGTTCACAGGATTTCAAAACTCATCTGGCCTAACTTGTTAGGAGTTCTGTCTGGCCATTACCAAAGCGTGTTGTAGAATTCTTGGTTGACAGCTGGTACTTTCAAGCTCTATTACAGAAGTAATAACTTGGGAGGAGGTCATCCTCCTTAAATGTACATGGTTTACTTCCAGATCATGTCTCTGAGGTAATGGAGTGTGTGTGTATTTTAAGATTTCTTTTAAAATTACCATGTAGATACGGTCCTGCTGCCCACTTCATACGGCTTCAGAAAGTCTGAGGGGTGTGTGGCACAACTGTGCTTCTTGGTGCAGTTGACACTTGGTGTTGTCTGGTACTATGTTGCCTAAAGTCTTTTAAAGGTGTTAATGACCTACTTACAAAACCACGATCATTTTTTTGTTTTGTCTGTTTTCATTTTAACAAAACCAAGCTTATTTTATAGAGTTTTGGTTGACCTACCAGGTTAACCAAATTTAAATTCTAAACATTTTTGGATATTAAAATTATTTTTGTTTATTCTTTTGAAATAGTAGAACAAGTAGATTTATAAGTCATTTGGAGTTAATGAGTTCACTGACTGGTCTGATAATACTTTGAGGTTGAACTTGAATTTTCATAACAAATAGGGAAAGTTGATGATCTGAGCTATTTAAATAATCTCTTGGGATTTGCAGACACACTATCTGATCATTTACTGTAAACTTAAGGGAGGAGAGATTAAAAATCTTAGGAGGATCTGATGAGATCTTACCTTTGAAGTTCATGTTTAACCCTCCTCAGTCTTGATGATCAGTGTTCTAAATGTGTTACATGAATTCAGTAGGAAAGGAAATACTAAATGGTAAAGCAAAAGTATCAAAACAGTTAAAAAGGCAAATTCTGGTTCTCTTTAATCTAAAATGTGATCAAAGTGCAGTATTGATTACTGTGATTTATAATACATAACTTCAATGTCTGTGCTTAAACCTCTTAATTTCTATTTAGCTTGGGTGAATGTAGCTTATGTTGACTGCTGTACAGTTTGGTTGGACTTAGTGATTTTGGGTATAAACTGAGACATGTGAGACGTTAGTAAAATGGGCAGTTTTCACAGATGATTTCAAGTAGGAAAAGCAAAAGTGGCATCAATTTGAATGGATCATTTCAATGGTTTAGATACTCCAACAGAATGTTACTTTTAACTTAATTACTAGTAATTTACAGGTGTTTGATAAAAAGTAAGTGTATAATTTGGATGCTCTTTGAATAAGTCTGTATATATAGGGCTTTTCACTTAAATATGAGAATTCTTTAGAGTAAAATGTTTCTGTTGTAAAGATTTCTTAAGAGTTGCTGGCTTAGCTGTGTTTCATCCAAAGGTTAACAGTGGGGAGAAGGTAGTAGATTGATTGGTTTGCTTCAAGAAAAGAGCTTCTAATTGAACATTTCATGATAGAAAATTGTGTGTAAGCTTTTATGTGTAATCACATCATCACTTTTTCTAGCAAAGTTTTTAGCCCATTGTTGTGGGTCCTGTGGTTGTATGAGATGGTGTTGATTTTGTTTTTCTGGTATAAAACAGTTCTGATGCAGCTTATTGTGCAGTGGATTACCGACTGTGGTTCAGTGAACTGAGCACCTTTGTTAAGCCAGTACTCAGTTGTATACTGGATATTTTGGGTTTCACCAGGGGGTTTGTTTCGGGTTTTTTGGGTGGGCTTTTTTTGGTGGGTTTTGTTAGTTTGTTTTTTATTTTTTGAGATAAAATATCTAGATGTGTAACTTAAACAAGGATGTTGCTTTAAGCTGCTTGATCTAGAAATTGATGCTGTCAAGATCACTTGCTGCTTATGGGTAAATGAATCTGGGCCCAGAACTTGTGAAATTTGGAGAGTTGTGTCTTTGCTTCTGACATGCAAACTCAATATGTCCCCTTAGAGTGCTTTACCAAGGCTCTTCAAAGTGAAAGCAGGTTATGTAGGTTAGAAAGGAGTGTCTCAAAACAACTCTATGTAATTATATGTTCAGCTGAGGTAATTATTCTTTACAGTAAGTTAGAGCACAGTGTAGACAGCAATACTAAGATGTTGCTTCCCTAAGAAAGACAGTGTTTTCTGGGGTTTGGGACAAGGGGGAGAGGCATGTGGCTGTGATGTCATGATTCTGTAGGCACTAATGTATGGACTACAGACACTGACAATTTTAAGTTTCTGTTCTGGGGTTTTTGTATCTCAAGCATTGGTTATTCTGCAATTTATTCTTCTTTGATTAGACATTTCTTCTTTCCTTGTGCTTTTTATGCTCATTTAGAAAATATTCTTAGCAAAGATGTTAACAAATTCAGAAAACATCAATTCCTAGCTTATGAAGTATAATTATGTGCCTGATACGGTGTTCAAAAGAGTAACCAAGATGGTTAATTGGGATTGTTTGCTATGCACAGAAGAATCCTGTTAAGGAATATTGTGCAGGAAAAATCCTGAGTAACCAGTACCTGGAGTTCTTTATTTAGTAAAGAGGGTTTTGAGAATTAGGACTGCTGAGTGCACTGATTAAAGCAACATCCTTCTGAGAGCAGAAGGAACGTTTTCTCTGCTCTCATAATAAGTATTTGTAAAGCCTGCTTCTGTGACATATGAGAAAGTTTTGCTTAGCATGAAGTGTATTTACTGAATGCAGAATATTTGGAAAAGCTGCTAAAATCTGAGAGGCCTTTACTGAGCACATGCAAACAACAGTCTCTTATCTGTGTGCATCATCTCTTTTCCAATCCTCCCCATCCTTCACAGCCTTTCATCTTGACAGAACTAGGGTAATCCTGTTTCAGGTCAGGATATGTGTTTGTCTGACATAAATGCTGATGTATGCTAGATTTCAGGCTTTGGCCTTTAGGTCTCTGAGAGCCCAGCACAAAGAAACAGTATCTGTCAGTTTATGTCTGATTGTCTCTTTTCTCTTCCTGAGTAGCAGAATGTTACTGTTAGGGGATTTTGACTACAACAGGCTTTCGGCTAAATTGACATATTAACCCCGAAAAAGACACTTGACAGTGCAAATTGCAGCTGAAATAGTTGATTATGTCTGGGACAAGTGATTAATTAATAAAGCTTCACAAGAAAAGCTGGTCAGTCATTAATTTTAATCCCTTCTAGAATACAGTCATCTGAGAGAATCCAAATGCTGTATTACAAGTAAAAGCTACATATAAGTGAATGTGTTAACAGATTTTTTTAACCTTTTTTGTTCTGATTCTAATTTTGTTTAAAATGGAATATGGTCAATAATTCTATTCAAAGAATGTAATTTAATCCGGTACGTTTTTCTTACCTTGCATTACAAACCTGTCTTAATTACCAGTTTCTCATTAGTCCTTCATTTTTATGCTGTTGCAACTGTTGGTGAATTTTGCATATGAGTGCTTGGAGCATTTGTCATTATGAATTTCTGTGTTTTGGAGACAGATGTAGAGTAGCTCGTGAGTGTTCTTTCTGCAGTACTTAATTATTTACAGAGTATTCTTTGTTTTAAAGATGGGGACACCAGTGCAACAGAGAGTGGTGATGAGGTTCCTGTGGAACTGTATACAGCTTATCAACACACACCAACGACAATTACTTTAACTGCTACAAGAGTTACAAAAGTCAATGATAAGAAGAGGAAAAAAAGTGGAGAGAAAGAACAGAACATTGCAAAATGCAAAAAAGTAAGTGAATGTAATTTCTCTTACTACTTTGTGTTATAAATTATAGCTGTGTGACATTTCTTAGCAAGAGACACTGATTTAAAAATCAGGGATTTGGGTACCTGGTTTTAGCTTGAAATGTATTACTCTGCAGTAAATGATAGTCTTTCTGGGTGCCTGACCCCTGTGACTCCTCCTTATATTCTGCCTGGGCATGTTCAGTTTTATAATTGAGGCAGAATCTCACCACAGGAATTGTATTTACTGGACCATTTAAAATAGTTAGAGGTGGTGCCATAACAGGCTTTGGGTTACCTGAAGAAGAATTCCTTGGAAGTCTTCATTTGTGGTGGTTTTAAGTACGGAAACACTTGCCATCAGTTGTCCTCATGTGACTCCATTTATTTGAGTAGAAATTGTGTGGAAGTATGCTGTTATGAAGCTAGCTGCTAAACTAATCAGAGTAAAAAATACTGACATTATGCTGTTTAGCTACAGATGTGTAAACAGTATAATATGTGAAGATAAAAAATTTGTGATGAAGTACATGGAACTTCCTAAATAAGTGGGAACTTCCTAAATAAGTGGTTTTCGTAGTTCATTTCCTTGGCTTAGATAAGAAATTTGTTCTTTAAAACTTCAAAGTCAGGATAAGTTATTGATGTCTTTTTGGAAATCTTTAGTAAAATGTTTCCTTTTGATTGAATAATTCTTAATACAAATCTGTTGCCATGTATTCTTCTTTTACCTCTGATATTTTGGCTTGGATTCTGAAATTCTGGAGAATCAAGTTGTAATGTGAGAGAAAGGTAGAGGTAGCTGACTACTGTGCACTTAGGAATGCTGAATGGTTTTCAAAATACATTTTGTGAGATGTAAACTCTTACCTTCTTGAAATTTCAGCTTAGTTTGTTCTGTTGTTTTCATCTTTCATGTTTAATTGAAAAGTTGTTCATTAATAGGTTTTCAATTCCTTAAGAGACTTTGTATTTCCTCCAGTGAATATGAATATCTTAATTTTATTCCAGGCATTTCGAGAAGGATCCAGGAAATCTTCAAGAGTAAAGGTAATATGATTTTGCTTGGGTTTTTTTTTTTCAGACCTTAACTGTACGTTACTTAAATAATAAGCATCAAGACTATAATTGGGGCTATACACTAAGAACTACAATATTCCCTTCTTGGTAACTAATACATTACATATGCATCACAGTGATTTTAAATTAAGGTATGAGCACTACATCTTTGTCCTGCAAAATTAACTGAAATTAGTGCAGATTTTCATTTCAAGAGCCAGTGGATTAATTGGAGCTCATGTGTGCTATGCAAGGGAGTAAAATTGAGTGAACGCCTCATTTGAATTTAGTGGCTCCAGCTTTTCATAACTGTTTAGCAGTGAAATAGTGAAATGACTGTATTGAATTTGAAAGCTAAGTTAGTAGTTCTGCTCTGTCAAACTTCCATCTACACCTCGTGGGACTCCTGTATATCTGGCAGGATTTTACTCACTGGTACTGGCATAGTCTGAGGGTATCATATTGGGATGTCTGCTTTGTAAGATTGAAATATTACAGCAGTCTTTAAATTTTCTGTGACATAAAAATGTGCATGGTGTGAGAACTAGGTATTTCCATAGTTCGTTCATGCTTGGAATATAGAAAAAAAAGTGGGATGCAATTTATGCTTCAAATATCTAAGATGTGCCTTGGGAGCAGTGAAGATGGAATTGGGGAAGAAAAATCTCTAATTTTGTGGGGGTTTTAATATGGTGCTTGTAAGGTTCCATTGTTTTTTTCATGGTTGTCTTAGCATCACACCTTTGAAATGCTATTTGTGTGTATGGTCTTCTTCATGCACAAAAGAAATGTAACCAGGTAAATTGAATTGCTGAACTACTTGTGTTTTATTAATGTTTAATAGTGTTTCTGCTCAGGTGGATAGAAAAGGGAGCGTTGGCTGGCTGCTGCTGTCCATAAGGAGCTTTGGTTGGCTGCAGCCTGGCTGCTGCTTGTGAGGTCTGGAGGTACAATGGCACTTTCTTTAAAAGTGAAAGGATCTGAAGCACTGCAGAAGGAAATTGTATAGTGAGGAGCAGATAAGGAGAGAAAAATTTTATGTGCAAAGCCTGTAACATTAGGGTCACAACCTTAATGTAGCAGGTGTACAATAAGTAAAGTTTAGTAAGTTATGCAGCAGAAGAAAAGATACAGCATGATCTTTGAAGTTGGAAGGGGAATATCAGTTCTGTGTATTACAGGATAAAAGCTGGAGTTCTCTGTATTTGCATATATTCACGAAAGTTGAGTGGGCAGGGAGATCTGACCCTCCAACTCCTGCACTTAGATTCGTGATGCAGTGCAGTTGTGGGAGGAAACAATGTCACTCTCCATTCTCTTCCCACTAAGAGCAGGAATCACTGTTGAGGAGGGAAAGCATTCCTGAACTCGAGTGATACTTATTAAATAATAAAGTTCTTAAAAGGACAAATGTAATGGGACTGAATCTAACTCAATGTTTTTAAGCAATACAAAGTTTTATGCTAGACTTGCTAAAGAAACCCAACCCATAAATCAGTGGCATACCTTTGCCCATCATTTTGTGTCTTGTTATAGAATGTTTCTTTTTATTTTAGTATCTTGCCTTCTAATATCTGGTCACTTACTTCAATTTTTAGGGCACAGCTCCAGAGATTGATCCTACTGACAGTTCGAACTTTGGATGGGAAACTAAAATCAAGGCATGGATGGATCGTTATGAAGAAGCAAATAATAACCAATACAGTGAAGGTGTCCAGAGGGAGGCACAAAAAATAGCTCTCAGATTAGGCAATGGAAATGACAAAAAAGAAGTCAGCACCAGCAATCTGATTTTCAAACCTCCAGTAGAGGTAATGAGCTGTGCCTTGTTGTGTTACTGCATGCTGTGTTTGTGTCATGACATTAGATGCCTTAAAAAAACCCCAACCAACCAAGAAACCCCAAACCAAAACAAAACAAAAAAAAAGTCAGAGGAAAAAAACACAAAAAAAGGTACTTCACATTCACTTTTTGTTCCTTGTCTCACCAGATTTGAGCATCAGTATTTTAACATATTTTTCAGATTTTTATACATTCTATACCACCCTGGTTATGTTTACATTTGCATATCATTTATCCTAAAAAGTAGCTAAGGTGTTAGTTTCAGCCTGAACATTGCGTTGCCCTTAGACTGTCTCTTGACACACAGTCAGCTTTAGTCAACTTTGCTGCTGTTTCTCTTTGAAAGATATCTGGAGTGGTTAGAGTAGAAAGAACCACTGGAACTGAATTTTTTTTTTTCCCCTACTATGTGTATCAAGATGTTCATTGTCTAAATTTTTCTTAAGGTCTGGTAGGTGTTCTGGATGTTCATGGGTGGTACTTCTGATACTGATTCTTTTTTAGCTCGTGATCCTGTAATTTCTAGTTTATGAAGAAATTGTGCAATGTTTTTTTTCTAGCCTTATTTATCAGTAACTTACCAGTTACTTAACAGTCTTAAAATCAGAACCATATAAAAAACTTAGCATTTTGTAGCAGAAATCTTGAGGAGTAGTTACTGTAGCAGATTAATGGAAGCATCTTTGCTTCTTTTTCTCAAAGACCATCATGGCATATGGGACACCCTCCTTAGAGGAATATCCCTACTTACAGAGCCTTTTGCCTACATAGAGGCTACTTCCTTTTTCATTGGTGATGACAGTTATGAGAGGTGTGAGTTCACTAATTGCCAGGGTATGTATTGGTTTTTAATTAAAGCCATCCTTCCATCTAAAGATATGAAAATGAATTTGGAAATTCTGTCAGGATTCTTTTTTTTTTTTTCAGATTATAATGTTATTTTCCTGTTCTCTTTTTTTTTTTAATGAGTTGTGACTGTTGTTTTATGTCTGCATGTTTTGTTTTGTTCAAAGGAATTGAAGTTTTTTGAAAGTTGTGCAAAACAATGCAGCAATTCATCCTAGTCATGGTGAGAGTTAAGTGCCCTAAAGGCTATAGTACTTGAATTGTAAAAACATGAATATGTTGGTTTTCAGCCATGTCCTGGAGAGCTAGGACCACAGCATTCCAGTGTCTAAATTGATAACTAGTAGCATTTCTAGGAGAGCAAGACAGCTTGGTCAGTTCAGTCTGGAGGTTTAATTACAAAAAGAAGGGGCTTTTTTAGTTCATATAAAATTGTTTAATAGTTGAGAAAACACAATATGCTATTAATGGAAAAATGGTAGAAAGTAAAAATTCCTAAATGAATCTATGTCTTTACAGAGTTATGTGCAAAAAAACAAGAAAATTTTAAAGGCTGCCAAAGACTTGCCTCCCGATGCACTTATTATTGAATACAGAGGAAAGTTCATGCTGAGAGAACAATTTGAAGCTAATGGATATTTCTTTAAAAGGTTTGTTCATTCTTAATGTTTCAGTCAAGTGATTGTTTAAATGATGTTTGCCAAACTGTTGCTTCAAGTACAAGTGGATCTTAGTTACCAGCAGTGTCTTGTATTTTACTTTGTCTGATTAAAAGTAGTGACAGCTGGAAGTTTTTCTGTCCCTTTCTCTTCTGGATATCCTTACAGATTTGTTCAGGAGCTAGTTTTTTCTTTTTTGTTCCTCCCTGATTATAGAATTCCTGCATGCTCAGTTGGGTGGTTGAACACCTTAAACCAGGAAATAAGACAGGTTCTGCCATTGTAAAGTAATGAATATGTTAATGGTAAAGGCTTTATCTTTTGTGAGAGAAATGGATTTTAAGTCCATGAGGCTGAGAATGAAATTGGACACAGGTCAGCTTGGAGCTGTTTTAGTGCCAGAGTTCTCTAGTTAGTTTACTGAGCAGTGTGTGACTGCTTCCTTCTTCCTGTGGATTGGTTTTGATGCTGCCACTAACTGCATGAACACACCTCCTCGGGAATTTGTAGAAGGCCTGTTGGGGGAAGATAGAACACCCAGCTTTTGCTCAGTAAAGATAGAAGGGTTGATTCCTTGGCACTTGGAATAGCAGAATTTAAAGCATGACTTCATAAAGTATTTGGAGGCCCCTTTCCTTCAGGAGGGTTGGTGCTAGTGATGCTGCAGGTCTTAGGCAGGGATGTGGTGGTCGTACTCTTCAAAAAAATCATGTGGCATATAAATTTCTGAGTTTCACTTTGGGACCTGTCATAAAAAAGTTTAAGAAATTTGAAAAACTTTAACTGTGTGTCTTCCATGTCTAGTGCTTGGTGTGTTAATGTTCTCCCTGTAGATCCTATGCAGATGATACAGGGGACTGTAACTCCATCTTGAGGTATTCTGAGAATATATGTGGGGAATGTACCTGTTAAAATCATGAAGCTTAAACATAAACATGTCATTCCTGGGTTAACCTCCAAATTTGGTGTATTGTACCAAGCATCATGTTACAAAGCTGACTGATAAGGAGAATAAGCACTGTTTAGCATCTTCAGAAATTATGAAATTCCCAATTTTCTTGTGTGTTTTTCAGGCCATACCCGTTTGTTTTGTTTTACTCCAAATTCCATGGGCTAGAAATGTGTGTTGATGCAAGGACTTTTGGAAATGAAGCTCGATTTATCAGGCGTTCGTGTACACCAAATGCAGAGGTGAGCACGTTTAGGAAGTTAAACTAGGTTTATCTTGCTTAGGAATCTTCTTTTCCATGAGATTCCTGGTAATTTGAGCAATCCCTACAATTTTTATACAAGAACTTGAAAGTAATTTGTGATAATATAATAACATTCTCTTGACTACAGGTGAGGCATGTAATTGAAGATGGAACAATTCATCTTTATATTTACTCCATCCATAACATTCCAAAGGGAGCAGAGATTACCATAGCATTTGATTTTGATTATGGAAATTGGTAAGTGTTTGAGAATGCTGTTCTAAAATACTTCTAATGCTCAGTAAGTTACTTTGCAATTCAGAATGGCTTTGGTTTTGCATCATTACCTTCTTGCATGTTTTAATAACACAAAGCTCCTTTGTTCATTGTAAATACAGTGCCTGTGTGTGTGTGGGCAGAGTTGTGTATTTTTATTACTGCATTTCTGTGGCCTGCTCTTAAACCAGCTTGGATGCAGTGCTGTGCAGACATGCCTTTGCTGCTTGACCTGAACTGCATGTGACTACAGAGTACGTGCGTTAATCAGCACGGGTTCAGACTGTCTCAAGATACTGGGCACTGTTAAGAGTTGTAGAAATACTCCTTCTAAAAATACGTAGTAGTTGTGTTTAGTACCTGAAACAACTGACAGCCTCTTTCAGTTGAACATGTTTGAATTTCCTGTGTATTCAAGGGGAGCTTAAAATTGTGCAAAGTGACTCTGAGTTTGGGATGCTCGTGCTGTAAACTGTGTCTGCCCTTTTTGCATATAAAATGAACTGACTTCATGCGTCTGTTTTGTGGTGGTATATTTCCACCTAGGATTATACTCAGGTTTTAGATGTCTTTAGGCCTTCAAGCAGAATACTAACCTTGCATTTAAAAGAATTCTTTGTGGCAAAGCTAAAGAATTAACCAGTAGAAAAGGTTTTTGAGTTATAGTGGTGTTGTATATTGTGGTGAAAACTTGAGTCACCTGGATTTTAACATGGTTGGTTTGCATTATAGCACATGTTTAATGTGAAATATCAGTGATTTAGTATTGAAGGGTATTATTGCTGTACAACCTAATCAAATATGCGTTCTTGCATTTAATTACTTGCAGTAAATACAAAGTGGATTGTGCTTGCCTCAAAGAAAATCCTGAGTGTCCAGTTCTCAGACGTTCCGAGCCTACAGAAAACATCAATACTGGATATGAAACTAGAAGGAAAAAGGGAAAGAAAGAGAAAGATGTTTCAAGAGAGAAAGAGACTCAAAATCAGAACATCACATTGGATTGTGAAGGAGCAGCCACCAAAATAAAAATTGCAGATAATAAACAGAGGAAGCTCTCTCCCCTAAGGCTGTCCATTTCTAATAATCAGGTACTGACACAAAGATGCTCAGAAATAAAAGCTCTTAAATATAGGTACTCTCCTTTTATATAGCTACTAAAGGAATTTTAACTAGTCACTGAAAAGCAAATGTGGAGATTTATCAAAAGTCAGAATGATGGATAAGCTGTTTAGAATTTTATATATTATTTTCAGTTTTCTTTAATATTCATTTGTAATTAAAGCTGTGTTGGACCTTTTTCCTCTGAATGTCTTTGTGACTTGCTGATGTGAAGGCCTCATGTCATGGTTTTAGGAGCTTCTAGTCTAATACCAGTCCATCTTGAAGTGCCTTTTGGTTAGTTTGCCCATGTTACTCAGAAGTATTTTCAACATAGCATTACATAGCCCTGCTCTTAAAACAGAACTCCAGCCCAGAATACTGAGTGTTGACTGCAACTCCATTTTTAATGGAACTCTACAGCTCTGTGTTTAATTCAGTTGGGAGGAAGAAAGTGTGTTTTGAAACTAAATGTGTAGGTAGTATGGTAAAGCTGTCTGGTAATGTACTGTGGTAGTAATTTTTAAATTAGTCTTTTTTTTTAATATGTCACTTTGAAAGAACTGTTGGGAGGGGTCCATGACATAAATTACTAATTTTGCAGAGCAGCTATTAATGATAACTGTTCAACATTATTAGATTGTTACCTTATTAAATGTCTACATTTTTTCATTTTGAGGGTAGTGGTGATGGTTTTTTAAATATATGATGGTTTTTTGATGATGATTTAGGGGCAGAGAAAAGGGAGTTCCTCTGGGAGGGAGAAATACCTCTTTCTTTTAACATCATTTTAGAACTCAAAGAAGTAAGGTAAAAATGAGCATACTGACACCCAGTTTTCCTAAGATGATAAATAGCTTAAAAATGCTTGGAAGTCCAGGAGATTTGCATGTGACTTGCAAATTATGGTCTCCAGCGAGGAAGTATTTTAACCTTCTCATCTTGAGAGTGATTTTTATTTGTGTTTTGTGTCATGTTTTCGAGAAATGATAGCTGATATATGGATTCTTCTCCTAATCTTTTAATGTAATATACAGTGCTTATATAGAACATTCACAGGAGAACTTGTATTATTTTTCAAAATTGAAGAGTAGGAATTGTGGGAAGAATAAAGCTGTTAAAAGTACATTAACATTTTCCCATATACTTTCTTTAGGGTAGCATCAAATATATCACCCCAGGAAAAAGCTACTATTTGCCTGGTCTCTGTGTTTATATATATGTTTTATGACAAACTCTGAATCTTTTTCTAGTCCTTTATGTAAACGTGAAATTATTGCATATAGGACTAGTGAACACTTAATTAGTTTCAAAGATACACTTTCCTGCTTGTTTTTTCTTTCAAAACAGGAAACAGTTGTTAGTTAGGTAGCTTTTGTGTTTCCATATGATGTGGCACCGTCATTTTATATATATATATATTCAAATGGAAAATGTGACTTCAGTTGAGTACACTTCAGAGCTGAGCAAAACTTTGGTGTAATTGATAACATCTACTTTGGCATTCATTCTGTTTCACTAAAAGTAATACTTTTTGTGAGTGGATGATATAAGGCTCCTAACTGTTTAACTGATTATAAAGTGGTTAGAGCAGTGGCCATTGTTAGTGTCCAAAAGTTTCCTTTGTTTCAAAGGTTTAATTCTGATACTACTTTTTGCTGAGTGGGATAAGGGAGTGGGGATGGAACACTTTTCATCCTGATTTGTTGATTTGGTTACTTCTCATGTAGTGATCTGAGGATTGAGTTCTTTGTAGGTTTTAGTTGACTCTAATTTGCAAGAGTAGAATTTCTGTAAAACAGTAATTTCCATTTTGCAGGAGCCAGATTTTATTGATGATATAGAAGAAAAAACTCCCATTAGCAATGAAGTAGAAATGGAATCAGAGGAGCAGATTGCAGAAAGAAAAAGGAAGATGGTAAGTTGGGAAGCAAGTAGCTGCCTAAAAGGCATCATTAAGGTTTAGTGACACCTGCTCTTCCCATGCTAATTGCTGCCTTTTTGTGGGCTTGTAGGATCTGCGCATGTGCAAAGTCAGATCCTTACATGAACTTAGCCTTAAAATGCAAGGCTTGCTATTTGAGAACAGTTCATCTGGGTTCATCACTGCATTCTGACAAAAATCTGCTTTTATCTTCAATTGTCTATCATTTTTTTAGTGTCTTTAGATAATTTCTGCAATGCCTGGTTTAGATCTCATTATTTGCTCTTTATTATTGCTTGTTATTTGTAATGGCCATTTGTATAGCTAGCATTGGGAATCAAGATTTTCCCCTATTTTATTTGAATTCCCTACTTGAATAAAAAGTTTCAGAAATCCTAATTTTCGGATTTTGGTAGAACAGTGTTAATAAAACTAGCATCTTAAAATCTGCCTTTTTTTGTTAAGTATTCAAAAAATCAGGCAAGTTCTTAAATTCAGAGTAGGATTTTCTTGTTTGTCAAGCTGGTATGGATGCAAGCTTTTCTTCAGAAGTCTAGTATTTGCAGTGATTGTAACACATATCCCTTTAATCTGAGCTTCTGCTGAACTTGATCTTCATGTCAGACATATACTGAACGTGTGTAGAAGTCCTTGAAAAGCAGGAGCAAGAGTAATTACATATTTATATGTATATGGAAGATAATGACTAAAACTGAATATGATTATTGTTAAATCCATCAGACGAGAGAAGAACGGAAAATGGAAGCTATCCTGCAAGCTTTTGCCAGACTAGAAAAAAGAGAAAAAAGAAGAGAACAGGCTTTGGAAAGAATCAGCACAGCAAAAACGGAGGTTAAATCAGAATGCAAGGAAGCACAGATTCTCAATGATGCTGAATTTATTCAGGTAGTTATCTGGGGCTTTATTTTAAAGCTAGCTTTTAACATTGCATATTTTATCAGTTTGGATGGCAAGCTGCATGTTAAGATGTATGATTTTTTTTTTTCTCTGAACTCAAATACACGTAACCAAAATGTTCTTTTACATTACATTTTATTATCCTGAATTTTTTTCCGGATAAGATACATAGAGAATTCTTTAATGAAGAATTTTAGTTACGTGAATTTATGCAAACGTACACACACACACACATACCCTCTGTGTAATTCAGTCTGTCTTTGAAGTTCAGGATAGAACATTTATCAGTGTTGACTTTAGCCACAGGAGGTGACTGTTCTTGGGCACCCTCTGTAACCAATGGAGAGCCATTTTTTTCTTCACTGGGTTTTTCAGGAACACATAGTAATATAATCTTTGTTATTTTAAAGGAAATGAGTTAGTAAAGTCTGGGGGTTTTTTTCTGTGTTCTTGCAGATGATATTTAATGTTTTATAAACAGTTTTTAACTCTTAGCGGATTCTTCTTTGTTTGCAAATACTCATATAACGATTCTCAATCTAGGTTGTTTCCCTGAGCTATGTGTGTCAGCATTCTCTTAAGACAAAGCTAAACACCTAGTAAACTATGAATTGCCAAAGGAATATTGGACTGAAAGACATCATGATATAAGCAGTTGATTTCTAGCTTATGGATGAATGGATGTCAGTTCTTACACAGATCTGTCATGATCTGACTGGTGATGGGTGTGTGTGAACACTGCTGATGATACAGCACGTGCTTGGGAGGAAACTACAGGAAATCCTGTCATTTGCCTTCAAGAAGGAGAGAATTATTGTCGTTCTGACATCAAAAATGAGATTAAGACTTATTCTGTAAAAGAAGAGGGAACAGACTTCTTTTTTTCCCCTAAGAAAAATAAGTAGCTCTAAACGTGTATGGGATCTGTTTACTTGACTTTTGTCTTGTCCCAGGAACCGGCAAAAGAAGAAACTGCCACCAAGCCCACCCCAGCCAAAGTTAATAGAACTAAACAGAGGAAAAGCTTCTCCCGGAGTAGAACTCACATCGGACAGCAGCGCAGGCGGCACAGGACTGTCAGCATGTGTTCAGATATCCAGCCCTCCTCTCCTGATGTGGAAGTAACTTCACAGCATAACGAAACTGAGAATGCAGCACTGGTAGCTGAGCCTGAAACAGAAACTGTTGTTACAGAAATGGTTACTGAAACAGAAGCTCCAGCACTTAGTAAATGCCCTACAAAGTATCCAAAAACAAAGAAGGTAAGTTTCTTGATGGACGAGGAAAATATAGACCTCAACAGAATTTTTAAAAAATTATAGGCTGCTTCATCAGTGTGCAACTGTATGTATGGGTTGTTTTTAAAATGTTTACTCATTTCTTGAAAAATCACCATTGTAGTCACTCACTGGTACTAGATCAAAATGTGTGTAACATTGTGTGGTGGAAGTTAGCTTGGATTTAAGACACTTCCAAAATACATCTTCAGAGCAATTTTGGAACAAAATGTTTTCTCAATGAGCTTTCTAAATTGATTGAAATAATATACATAGCCAAAATATAATTAAAGCTGAATTGAAAGAAAAACCCGAGGAAATAAAAGTTGCCTTTCTTCCTTTGTTCACTATATGCTTCAGATAGCAAACAGTAATCTCCAGGGAACTCACTAACTCCTAGTACTTCTCAGATGTCTGTTCTGAAGTCAGTGAATCTAAACACCCCAAGTGTGTATGTGCATGGAGGGAAAATTCTTTAATCTTAAATGCTTTGCTTTTGAATTTCTTTCCGTTAGACTGCATTGCAAAAAAGTTGTACGAAATGGTACAATATTAAAAGGCAATCAGAAATCTTAAATCTGCAAGCGCAGCTAAAGCAGTACAGCTTTCTGCTTTAAACTTCACAGAATGCATTTAGAAGTATTTGTAGTGTGATTTACAAGAAGTCCTGAAAATTTTAATCAGTAGAGGAAAAGGTGGTGGGCGGAAGTCCTAGATCAAAATTTCTTGTCAAAAGAAAAATAACATTTTTAAGATGATTTTCTGTCTTAAACCCCCAAACATAATTTAGATTGGCTTTTTCCAAAAGGTACCTGAGTCATTCTGTAACATTGTTTATTTGCATCACTGTTACATTCTTGTGGTGGGGAACACTTCTTCCTTTCTTGCCTGTTGCATAGCAGAAAAGAAGACAGAAATGTTTAATACTCTGAAACAGCAAAAAAGTGCAGTAAAATTCAGGCTTCAGGTATCAGTGAAATGTCTCTGCATTGCATCCAGTGTACCCTAAGTGCAGAGAAGGTCTTGCTTTAAAAATTATTAAAATAAAAATGGGTTTTTAAAAGATAAAATAAAATGTATTTTGATAATTTGTGTTAAAGTCTTAATATCATACTAATAATATTTAATGTTGCATGCCCTTAATTTTGAATCAGTGTAAAATCTAGGAGGTTAGTTTATCTGTTAATAAAAACTAAAATCTACTGGCATATTTTTTTAAAAACACTGAACTAGCTAGGAAAGACTAGCCTTTTTAGACCAGTGTGTCTTTGTGTTAAATTACA
The DNA here is from genome assembly GCF_022539315.1 of Serinus canaria. NCBI lineage: Eukaryota > Metazoa > Chordata > Aves > Passeriformes > Fringillidae > Serinus > Serinus canaria. The sequence goes on from NC_066314.1 coordinate 13,008,445, forward strand.
CCACATTTACTGCTACAGTTAAAGAGTGTTGAAGGCAGCTGCCTGACATGTTGACTGAGGCGCAGTCCTGACAGTATGGAAATCTGATGAGCAGCTTCTTTAACTTTGCTCTGTTAGCTGTTTCTCCTCAGCCTGGATACTCAGGCACAAATCTAAATTTTGTTTTAGAATTCTGTTACTAAATTGACATCCTAAATACTGTTGATCTGGGCACTTGTATTGTAATGTTCAGTGAGAATTAAATGCAAAAGAACTAAGTGTAGTTTACTGCAAAAGAAAATAACTAAACAACCCTGCCCCTCCCCCAAACTCATGTGTAAGCAAATCTGTACTGATTTCTTATGCTGTTCCCATGATTTCACTAAAACTGAGCTTGTTCTTACCAGGTATTCTTAAACTTGGAGCCTGGTAACAAACTGTATCTGGTTTGTGCAGTAGTTAACTAGGTGAATAATTGAACTAAACACTTCTAAAAAGCCACTGGTAAACACACTCATAAAACACTAATTTTTTTTTTTTCCTCTCTCTCTGTTTAGCACTTGGTTAGTGAATGGTTAAGTGAAAAGAGTGATAAAGCCGGGAAGCCTACAGACACTCTACCAGAAAGGCCTCTACGCATAACCACGGACCCTGAAGTTCTGGCTACCCAGCTGAATTCTTTGCCTGGTCTCACTTACAGTCCACACGTGTATTCAACTCCAAAGCACTATATCCGTTTTACTTCTCCATTCCTTTCAGAAAAGAGAAGGAAAAAAGAACCTGTGGAAAACATTACTGGCTCTTGTAAGAAGGTAATGCTTCCTTTTGTTACAGTGTTCGATCCCATATTAATTAAAAAGAGGTCTTTATTTACTAGCATAAATTCAGGCAGAAAAAGGCTGTTTAACAACTGAGTCATGCTACACATTTTGAAATGTTTATCATTGAAGTTTTAAGTTGGTAATTAGAACTTCTTTGTTTTTTACAGCGTTGGTTGAAGCAGGCTTTGGAAGAAGAAAACTCAACAACGATTGATAGATTTAATTCACCATCACAAGAGAGATCTAGAAGTCCAGCCATCAATGGTGAACATAAAAGTCCTTTATTACTGAACGACAGCTGTTCCTTGACAGGTGTGAAGCTTTTGTAAATACACTACATAAGAGCTATGATCAAGTAGCTGATTGTGGAGCACTGTGTTTTTAAATTGATGACTTGATGAAAATTCCAGGGGTATCTGCATGTTTTCCTGATACTTTCTTTGAAAGAAATGCTTAGTTGCATAGTGCCTGGGAGTTTTTCCCCCTTTAATGTACAATAGATAAGAAACCATTATGTATCCTAGCATTTACAGTCAACAAAAGATTAATGGTTTTGGTATTAGTATGAAGAGGTCAGGTTATAAATTTAATTTTCTATGCTTTCTATATACTTAGAATGCCTTTAAACCTCAGTAGACCAATGTAGCACGCAGGGGGAAAAGCTGTGTAATCTTTTAGGTGTAATAGAAAATTGGAGTGCACTAAAACAAGACTTGCTGAACAGACTTAAAAAAGCATCGAAGTTGACTTTGCCTTCTCTGGAGACATAGGCAGTTCTTCCCAGCATCCTAGCACACAGAATTCACTTACTGATGTGTTTGTAGGCTGTTAAGAGTTTATTTTTCAGGAAGCCTGTAGGCTGTTAAAAGTTCATCTATCAGCAAGCCTGCCCTTCAGAGATTTTTTTGATCTTAGAATTCTTTAATTTCAAATTCGCAATTTCATTACTTAAAGTACTTAAACAAGTATGATTGTTATGTCTAGAAATCATGTAACTTTTTTCTAATTTTAATACAGATTTAACCACACCACTAAAAAAACGAAGACTGTATCAGCTGTTGGAGTCTGCTTTCTCAGAAACCTCCACACCTACTCCTTCTCCCTATGCCACACCAACCCATGCTGACATCACTGCCTCCGAGCCATCATTGTTTGCTACTCCTCCCAGGGTGAAAACAGAAGATGAAGCTTGTCGAAATGGTTACAAACCCATCTATTCACCAGTTACTCCTGTAACTCCATGTATACATGGAAATACCATGCACTTTGAGGTGAGATTTATAATGAATTTTTGAGCATTCAGAGAAAGTGTTCAGACATTGCAGTATAAATCAGTATTTTGTACTCCTGCTACAAAATGAGGGGGAGGTATTTCTCTAGGCTGAAAAATTGACTTGCAATTTCTTCTTGTTTATTTAGAATATTTCCTCACCTGACAGTTCCCCAGAAATAAAAAGGAGAGCTTACAGTCAAGAGGTAAGGAAATTAGCAAAACCTGCAAATGTATCATTGCAAGTTCCTGAGAATTTGAAGGCTTTACTTGCTTACTCCTTCATATTTCCACTTTACCTGTTATATTTTCTATTTTAAACTGGTTTCTCTCTGTATCACTTAAAAATTGTGATTTGGATCAGGATCACCATCTGTAATGGAAAGGAGTAACTACTGCAATTTATTTGTAAATAGGAACAGAGAGAGAACACTTTGCTTTCCAGACTGTAGTTAGATTCAGATGAATATTTCTCCTTACTACCAGCATTTCTTAATTGTTTCTGTTGATCCCAGTTATGCTCAAAGTGAAAAAACGGAGCAGAAGGTTATTAAGTCAGCATAGGTGGTGGATTAGTTGAAGAGCAAGTGCTGTTGGAATATGTCTGGGTATTCCTAGCCTGCAGGGGGCATGTGTCCTGCCATGGAGCTTCATCCTAAAATTCAGAAGTGTCTTGGAAAAACTTCTCCTTCCTTCTCCTTCTTGGAAATAGACATAAATATGTCAAAATAGGTGTTTTGACACTGAGGAGGATTGCTTTTATGTTGAAGCAAGTGCTTTCTTGCTTCCTGGCCTGGGACTTGCTCCTTTTGAAGCTCTTGCCCTTCCTCTGCCAGTCATAAATAAAACCTGGCACTTAATGTTTATTTTTACTTTGGTTAATGTACATTTTATTAAAATGCTTTACCATAATATGTGGAAATAGTAGAACTAAGAGTCTGGCTGTAGAATTGTTTCTTAAAAATGGATAAATTTGTGCTACTAGAAGGCCTTTAATCCCATTTGAAGGCACATCTGAATGTCAAATAGGTTTGCTGGAGTGTGAAAAAATAGTTACATGTTTTTTCTTCATGTAGGGTTATGACAGAGCATCGATTCTAGCACTGAATTCCTTCAGAAATTCCAACCTGACAGAAATGGGCCTGCAAGAAATAAAGACTATTGGATATTCTAGTCCAAGGAATAGGACTGATGTCACACGGCAGTGCACTGGAGAAATGGAATCTGTGTCAGACCTCCAGCTGGGACTCGAAGTAATTGAGCAAAGTGCACTGCATAAAAACCTGGAAGCCCCCACACATGATAGGACTGATTCAAACAGCCAATTAGAAACTGCTCATTGTGGACGGGGCACAATTTATTCTTCCTGGGTAAAAAGTCCTGACAGGACAGGTGTAAATTTCTCAATGAATTCTAATTTGAGGGACTTGACCCCTTCACATCAGTTGGAGGTAGGAGGTGGATTCAGAATAAACGAGTCAAAGTGCCTGATTCAAGACGATGCAAGAGGCATGTTCATGGAAGCATCTGTTTTTTGTACTTCAGAAGATGGAATTGCACCTGGCTTTGGAAGGACTGTCAATAACGACAATTTGATGGATGGAAATTGCACACCCCAGAACCCTCCACAAAAGAAAAAGGTTATACATTTAAGAATCATTTGGTCTGTCTTCCATTGTCTGCTAATGATGTTTCTATAACAGAAAGAACCCCAATGTAATAAAAACCAACTCATATTTACATACTACGGTGTAGTAGATATTCAGGAGAAGTAATGATGGGCAAAGAGCAAAGCTGCATAAAACTATTAGTAAATTTATTTTTTCATCGTAAAAGATACAAATTCTATTTCATATGAATGAATTGCCCAATAAATAATTGCTTTTCAGGTTTGAAAATGGTTGCTTATGCTGCCTGGTGTTACAGTACTCTTATGCAGAATATATGCTAGCATCATAGAGACCACATACTGTGAACATCTGTTATGAATTACTGCAAGAAGTTGCAAGAATAGATTTACGTTACTCAGACTTGAAAGTTAAAACTGTACGAAAATCCTTAGTTCCAAGAAATATTTTTCTTGGCTTAATTGGGTTTTTTTGGTTTTTTGGTTGTGGGTTTTGGGTTTTTTTTTTGTTTTTTCGTTTTTGGTTGGTTTTTTTTTTGTTTTTTTTTTTTTGTTTGTTTTTTGTTTGAAAAATAAGCTCAATCTAAATTTGCTACTCTCGTGGAACAGTTGTTGTAGTTAAGTGAGGTTGTCATGGGTAGCTCAAACCAGGATTGCAGGTTACTTTGTGTAATTCTTAGACTGCATTGTACTGTCAGGTTGACTCCCTTTGCAGAAAGAATGACAAAGATGAAAGGCAGTGGTCTCCAGTGTACCAGCTTGCCTGTTCTGGCTCATCACAGACTCTAGTAATATTTCTTATTTCAAAGGTGTGATTAATTTTCTTTACAGAACTAGTGATGAGGAGGGTGGGGTTTTCTGCATGTGTACATGCCTGCACACTGGGGTTTGGTGTTTTTTGGTTACGTTGCAGCCCCTTGTAGATTCCTGCTGCTCTGGGGCAGCCTGCTGTAGAGCACTGAGGAGTCTTCCTTCAGTAGTTCTTCATCAGAACTGGATTTTTGTTTACTTGCTTCAAGCTGAGACATAAATGGAACAATATTGTAGGAGCTCTGATCTTACCTGGTCACAGCCCTGAGAATTTGATAGATTGTGTGTATGTTACTGTAGCCCTGCTATTTTGGCATATATGAAAAGAAAACATAAACTAAAATTCCTGTAACTTGACAGTCTTCTTTTTCTGAAGGCTAAATTAGACTTCACAAATCCCAGCAGCACTTAGTATTTCAGTAACCCTCCCCACATCCCTTGCTGGCAAGGATTGTTTCAGGTTGTTACTGCTGAGAGTTTACGCAACGCTAATCCTTCACTAAAGAAAGGTATGGCTGCCCCCTTCACCCCCCAGTTCCAGGATTCCTGTCTAAAAGTCTCAGTTTGAAGAAACAGCCAGAGCAAATTGCATCTGTACCCCGAAAGAGAAGGGGGTTTAGGATTTCTGAGGACACACAAAAATTTGAAACCTTAGACAGTATAAAAAGAGAGGTGGTGGGCTAGATCCCACCTAAGGTGAAAGGTGAGAATTCAGGAATTTTGTAGGAGACTCATAAAAGCCTTTTCCCTACCGTCATGTAAGACAGCAGTATCCTTAGGAAGGTGTTTGTAGGATGTTTTTGCATATTTCTGTGGTTTTGTGGACACTTGCTCCTGTTTTCTCTTACTATTGCACAAGTCTTTTATCAATAGAGACCTGTACATTGTGGCCACACTACATGGGTTTCTTAACATTTAAGCTTTCTTTAAAGCAGTATTCTTTAGGGGGTCACTGTCACATGATATGGAAATAATACAAAATTATTTGAAAGTGAGATCAGTTCTTAACCTGAACTTTTTTATGCAAAATCAGTGGTTTTTCACTGATTTTTTTCCCCTGACATATGGATGGGTCTCAGATAGATCTGTTTGAACGCAAACAAACAAAACCCCTTAGGACTGGAAACAGCAGCTGCTTTGGTTTTTCTCTCTGTTTTGAAACATATGTCCAGTTTTATTGCGGATTAAGCTAGTTAAACATTAATTTTTTCATTATTGCACTTTAGTTTGTTGGTTCAGATGTTGTCTAGTTCAGAGCAGGATGTTGATAACTAGAAGAAAATTTATAGACATTAAATGTAATTTTTACCAAACTAGTGTAGTTACTGAATAAAGTAGGTCTGAAGGTTAATATTTCAGCTTTGTAATTCAAATCCTGAAGATTCATGGTGAAAACATTTGAGCAGGTAATTTTTTCACTGAAGGCAATTTACTAACCACCAAAACTGGTTTTTGGTGGTTAGATCGAACTTTGGTGTAGTGATTGTATATGCATAATACATTAAATAGGAACCAAGTGTCATTTTTTTTAGTAAGAGTTAGCTTAAAAATATGTTCTTAATCAGTCTGTCTTCAAGGGCAGTAAAGACAAATTCAGAATAAATGGGAAAAGTAAGTTGCAAATTCAGGATGTTAAAAAAAGGCATGAAGATGCCTTAGAAGAGCTTAGTGAATCCTTTGATATATGATGCAGAAGAGTAGTGGGTTCTCATTCCAGGGAGTCAGTCTGAGACCTGGATGTGACATCTCTTGAAATTAGCTTTACTAGATCAGTGTAATAGTAAAATTCTGCAGTTTCAGGAGAAACTGTACAGCCAACAGAATGACTTCAGCAGTGGACCTTTTGCTGATCTGTGTCATCTGCTTCTTCTCTGAGGCAGAACAACACATAATACTTCTCTTGGCAGAAGCATTTTTTAATATCACCTTTACAGTTGGTAATAGCTCAGTACTTTGTAAATTCCACTGCAGCTGTGGTGAAATATCTTGAATTAATTTTTCCTTTTTTTTTTGAACCAGTTACATGGTATGTATAACTGAAATATATAGTGCATGTAATAGAAACTGTGAGAAAGAAAATGAACAAAACTTCTTTTCTAATGTTTGTTTGTGGGTTGTTTTTTCTCCTTAGGTGTCCTTGTTAGAATACCGTAAGAGGCAGCGTGAAGCTCGAAAAAGTGGCTCAAAGACAGACAGCTTCCCCCTGGTTACTGTATCTCCTCATGCTGCTGGTGGAGGAAATACAAGTAGCAATAATGGTGCTACTGATGGGTATAACAACAGTGGTGAAAATGGGGAGCAAACTGATAACACTGCAAGCCTGCCTTTACCACTGCCAACTACTGTTTATAATGCAGCTCCAGAAGACACTGGCAACAACTGTGCAGTTAAGGAATCTTCCTCCAGTGAGAAGAGTGAACCAGAAGTTCAGTGGTAAGCCACAAAACTACAGGATTCAAGTTTAATTTGGAATAATTATTTATATGAATCTAAGTCTTTGGTATTTGAAATCTGTTTTTCATTAAGACTGCTGTTGCAGGTTACTGACTGGAAGCTTTTCTTCCAGCTTACTGAAGAGTTGTCTTACCTTTTATCTCAGAAATACAGCAGACATCTCATAATAATTCAATTACGAGAAGAATTACCCAGAAGATACTTATTAAATTATTTTAATATATCTTCTAATGGCAAAATAGATATTGGTTTGAGCATTTCTGTCCTTGTATTTCTACTGCTTTGTCTGTGAGATGAAGAGAAATCTTCATGTTAAATCTGAAAGCCTTTCCAAAAAGTACTGTAGGGCATAAGGTGCAACAGGAGAAAAATCTATGCTGATTAGCAAAGGCTTCTGGAAGTCCTTAGGAGGTTTGGTTTTTAATCATGGCTAGGACATGTGCGGGATGTTTGCTGTTGCCTAATTGCCCTGTGAGGGGCTGAATGCAGCCTGGCCAGCAGCTCCTGCTCAGGTGGGATCATGTGGTGACATAGCATTGTTGGTGTTTGCTCAGTGGTTCCCTTGTTTGCAGACCACATGGGCAGTGTGTGCAATGCCAGATGCTCCAAACAATCCCAGATCCTGAGGAGAGGTAGAGTGTAGATGGGGAGAATATGGAGTGACTTCAGTCTGTGTAAAACACTGCACAGTTTTTTCACTGAGTTTTGGTAGCTTTAAAATAAATGGTCAACTGTGGTGACACTGTCTCCAAAAGATTAGTAGTGCAAAATAAATCCTGCTGATGTTCTTTATACTGTACTGATGGTGTAACTGTAGTAAGGATGAACTATGGGCTTAGGAGTTGAACATCCTTCCACTCAGATACTCCAGCTATTCCAGAGAAGAAGATTTTGTAAAGCCAGTTGACAGGAGAACATAAGTGCAGTCTTCAGTGTTCCACTGAAAAGTGGCTGTTAAGTTCACTGTGCAGAATTTACTGCCCTAAATTGTAGAAACAGGCTGCCCTAAATTGTAGAAACATTCTTCAATTCACTACTTAGATTTTGCAGAGCAGCACCAAGGCTTATTCTAGTGCAGCAGTACTGTAAAGTGATGCCATATATCCCTGCCAGAAAGGAAAATAGTTTTGTGGAGTGCTGTCACTTACGATGTTCTTGGTCAGGTTGTGATTGAGAGAGGTAATGGATTATAAGAGAGATGTGACTGTCACTGCATACCCACTCTCTCGCAATTCAAGTTTAGAAGTTCAAATGGAGATTTGTAGTGGTACACATTTTACAGCTGTGCATCCGTTATTAAAGGGCAGAGTCTTAACAACAACCAGACAAGATGACTACTTCCAATTCTGGATAAAGACAGTTTTCTGCAAATTGAGACTATGAACAAGTAACCGTGACCTTTATTTTTTTTCACTTTTCAGTTGCTTAGACAAAAACCCACAGATCTACAGATACTTCCTTAATAAGAGAAAATACCAGTTTTTTAATGTAACATGGTTGCAGGAAATTACTGTATTTAAAGTGGGAGAAAATAGATAAAAACCACTTAAGTAATAAATATTCCTTATGCACAACCAGTTATTTGGTTGTTACATGTAGCCAACACTGTAGACTTTCTCTGACTCAGTATTTGCATATACCTTGTCCTGAATTTGGACCATGGGAGTACATCCTCATAAATTTAAAATGGCCTTCTCTTGCAGGACTGCATCAACCTCTGTGGAACAAGTGAGAGAACGAAGTTATCAGAGAGCTTTACTTCTCAGTGATCATAGGAAAGACAAGGACAGTGGTGAGTTGACTTATTGTTTTGAAGATACATAAGTCTAACCAGTTCCCCGTGGTAATCTGTAATAATTCTAATACTGTGTTTGGGTCTGCTTCATCTGTAGGGGGAGAATCACCTTGTAGGCCATGCTCACCGTCTCATGTTCAGTCTCCATCTCATTCAAATCTCATTTCCCAGTTGCAGCTTAAGGCCCCTTCTTTCACTGAAATTATGAAAGGTCAGTAAGCAGATGACCTTGTATGACACTTGACATATTCAATGGTCTAAAAACAGCTTTAATAGCTCTTTTAAAGTCAAATATAAAGTGCTTAGTGATTTCTGCAAAAGATTTGATTTTCTCACTTTGATATTTATGTCTGCTTTATTTCTGTAGAACCTGATTCTGAAAATCCAGAGCCAACTTCTGAATGTCCGTCCCCAGATACTTCACAAAGGACTTGTAAGAGTCCATCAAAAGCAAGCAAGGTAATGCAAGGTGTTTGCACAATATGCATAGGAATAGCTCCATCCGTCTCTGATTCACCTTTAAAAATGTTAATTGTAGCATTTACTACTTTGGTGACATATACACATCTTCATCTATCTGTGCAGCAATTTAACATAGGTACACATTTGCAAAAATATTTGTCCATATACACTAAAAAGTGGGTTTATATGCTGTGCTTTTGGTAGGTGTACATGTTTATGGATGAGAGAAGAGATTTGTATCAGTGCTGTTCTGAGGTGTGAATGCTGAAGAACTGGCACTCAGAACCAACAGCAGTGATGTGACTTACCCTTAAGAGGACGTTGCTCTTGCTCTGCAAGGGTTTGGTATTGTTTTGCAGTCAGGGCTCTGATGATATGGAGAAGGATGTTGAGTAGTGAAGTGATTCAGGTTGTCTTATTTAGTCTGTTTGCTTTCACTACCCCAGCTTTCAAATGTTAAGTCACTCTATAAATTGCTTTATTCCTGTAAGTGGTCTTCTCTGGAATTACTTCTTTCAGATTCAGAAATCTAAAACTTTTAACAAAGAATGGATTCAGACTTTGACCTAATGGATCATATTTCTGTTACAACTTTAAAATACACTTTAGTAGTCTTTGACTGGGAGGAATTATTGATATATACTTGATAAAAATAGTACCTTCTCAAGCTTACTCTGTTACTGATGTTTTTCTCACATCAAATATATATCCTGCATCTCAGCACTTCTTTTCAGTCTGGGGAGGAGAGTGTTCTGAGATGTTCTTTTTGTTTATTGCATGCATGGTTGAATATTTCAAACATCGAGCACTGACTGCCTTTCTTTCCATTCCAGCCCTCTTCACCGAGTCCTGTACTTTCAGCACAGCCACTTGGGAAAACACCCACAAAACCAGATTCGCACTGGGAAACTGCAGCTAATGCACCCGAGACTGAAAATGCGAATCATCCAAAATCTGAGCTGCAGCAGAAACAGCTGACAAACAACGTCCAAGCACTTTCAAAAACTCATCCATCTCAGTCACATCTGCGCAGCTCTGCTGAGCAACTTTCACATTCACAGAAGTTGCCTTCCGCACCTTTGAAGTTGCATTGCCCCCCTTCGCCTCACGTAGAAAATCCCCCCAAGTCTTCTACCCCTCATGCGCCTGTGCAGCACGGTTACCTTTCACCAAAGCCTCACTCACAGCAGCTGGGATCTCCATACAGACCTCATCATCCACAGTCACCTCAAGTTGGAACACCCCAGAGAGAAACACACAGGAACTTCTACCCGGCGGCACAGACCCTCCAGCCCAATAATCAGGCGCAGGCTAGCGGCCCCCTCTTCACGCAGACAACATCAGGACAATCTTCAGCTTCCTACAGCCAGTTTAACCAACAAAATTTGAACAGCAACGCGCCACCTCCCCCACCCCCTCCACCCCCTTCTTCCACCTACTATCAAAGCCAGCAGCCCTCTGGAAACTTCCAGAGCTACAGCCAGCTGAAGGGCAGCATACCCCAACAGACTGTGTTTTCATCTGGACCAAATCAAGCACTTCCTGGCACTGCGGGTCAGCAAACGGTGCCAGGCCACCACGTAGCTGCAGGGCATTTTTTGTCCTCTCAGAACCCCAGTATTCATCACCAGGCATCGGCATCTGCTGCTCCTCCTCCTCCTCCACCACCACCTGCTCCAGGACCCCACCTTGTCCAGCAGCAAAGTACTCATCAGCAGCACTCTGTAGCACATGTTGTCGGTCCAGTTCATGCCATGGCAGTGGCTCCTGGATCACACATTCATTCTCAAGCTGCTGGTCACCATTTGCCACCGCCACCTCCACCACCAGGTCCTCTCCCCCACCACCAACCTCCCCATCCTTCGTCGGGACACCAAGGTTTGCAAGCACAACACCAGCACGTTGTAAACTCGGCACCGCCTCCCCCGCCGCCCCCTCCCGCCAGCGTTATGGGCTCGGGGCACCACCCCTCATCAGCACAAGGGTTACACCATCCATCTCATCAAGGACCCCCCCATTTCCCTTCCAATGCTCACACAAGCGTCTCCTCCTATTCCTCTCAAGCGCCACATCACACAACGTTAGGACCTGGACCTCAACATCAGCCTGCTGGCACAGGACCTCATTGCCCACTCCCTGGTCAGGGTCCTCACATCCCACCTCAAGGACCAAACAGTATTGCAACGCCTACTGCTTCCGGGTTCTGCCCTCACCCCGGCTCCGTGACCCTTCCCCACGGAGTGCAAGGGCAGCAGCAGGCCTCGCCCGTGCCAGGACAGATCCCCATTCACAGAGCACAGGTGCCACCCACCTTCCAGAACAATTACCATGGGTCAGGGTGGCATTAAAACAGATCCCTTTAGTTATAAACATTTTTAAAATGTTCTGTAATATAAACTGTGTATATTTAATATGTACCTGTTCAAGGTACTTTTTAAAGCTTGTACATGATACTTTGTATAAAAGCAAACACCAGTGCTCTTCCATTGTATCCTTTCCATTTTTTGCTTTTTAAAATTCCTGAAAATGTGCTGTTAAGCCAGTATTAGGTATTTCTTTTTATTTTGTAAGTGGACATTCCAGCTGTTTTTTCTGGCAGTAGGTTTGATGCTGCATAATGTTTAAAATTTTATTGTTGCAGTTAAATTCATTTAGTGAAAGTTTTCTATATTACTTTTATACATATGTAATTATATAAGTACACAGGCTAAGTGATGGCACTAACAATTTTTTTTCCATTTTCTGTCAACAGTTTTTTGTGTGCATAGAGATAGGAAACAATGCAATACAGATTTTTATAGTTTTGGTGTGGACATGGCTTTTTGTTTCATCAGTTATTTGCAGAAATTGTAATTTAATGTATAGACTGTTTCTAATGTCTGAGACGAGTGCTGTAAATACTGTATTTCTTTGGCTTGTAAAGTTGCTTAAAGCTTCTTTCATTTGATATAGTATTGTATATAATAAGTCTTTTGCAAAAAAAAGGTGTGATCTTTGTGAAAGTAGTACAGTATATGATCTTTAATTTTTTTTTTTAATATACTGTCACATTGCAGCACTGGTTGGGCATTTTAATTCATGTTAATAAATCACAATTATGTCAGTTTTACCTACTTGTCCTGAAAGGGTGCTGTATCAGCAGGAAAGTGGCCTTAAGTCTCTGATCTCCCCTGCTTCTTTTGACACTCTTCACTTCTCTGCTGTTTCCAGCTGTGGCGTCACTTCTGTAGCAGACAGATGTGGAACAGCCTGGATGGGGGGATTCTTTCCCCTGCTCCATTCAGAGGTTGAGGAATAATCACCCTGAGCACAGCACAGGCTTGGGTCAGTTTAGCAAGAGGGTCAGCAGGGGCACTGATGGGCATTTTTATGCTAGAGGTGACCTTGGTTCCTGAGCAGGGAAGCACCTGCCTGCTGCAGTACCTTCCTGGTGGGAGGAGCCGCGTAGCAGTTTGGGTTTTCCTAAGGGAAGTGAGTTCTTCCTGCTGCTGCAAGCAGTGCTAAGATGGTGCTGTTGTGCTCCTCAGTGCAGTTATTCTGTCAGGGGGTGAGGCTGTCCTTTCATCTCAGCAGGAACTGCTCTCAGTCCTGCTCGCACAACAGGTGCTCAGCGGCGCCACCTCTGACCAGAGAGGAGAACACCCATGTGTGAGGAACGCTGAAACAGCACAGGAGCAAAAGTGGCTGCTGCCACCCACTAAAAAAAGTGGTAATTCTTTTTAACATGTAAAAAAGAAAAAGGGGGCCACTAAATTCTAATTTGCATCTAACTACAGAAAAATCGTGCTAGTTAAAACCATACACTAGAAATGCTTTCCTGACCTGCTAGCTCTGCAGGGCGCACACTGGAGGTCACATTTTACAGTAGCAGCTATAGTGTAGGAGAGCATAAGGCTATCAAAACCAGAAAAAAACCCAAAGACACTGATTGTGATGTGCATCATTCTGTCTAGCCCAGCATTCAGACTTGTTTGTCTGCCCCTCTTCCATACCTTCAAGAAGTGCCAGAATCATTTTGAATACAAGAGAACGTTAAATACCCCTCTCTACTTGGCAAGGTCTTAGTGCAGGATAGGGAGCTGCTGCACTGGGGAGCAGAACAGGATGAGGCCTGGCCAGGGCTCCCCAGTGCTGCTGAAGTACCAAGGCCAAGCAGAGGGCAGAGCTGTGCCAGCCTTGGGCTGCCCCTGGCACTTTTCATTCCAGTGCCAGCATTCTCTGTGTAGTCAAGAATGCATTTGTAACTGGTTGCAGCCACCAGGCACGACAGAGCTGGGCTGGGTGTGAAGCTGATTGTAATTTTTACCTCCAGCTGAGTCCATTGTGGCATCATCCTGAGCAGCGTTGTCCTTGCAGCCACTAAAAGCAGTTCCAGGATGCGGGTGAAGGGACTTGGTCCTGAAACCCAACTGCCGTGGGGGCCTCAGCATTGGACAAGAGAGTTTCTCACTGCGGTGCCTTGGCAGTTCTCTGGAGGAGTGGCTGCCCCAGCTTGGGACAGGACAATCATTCCCTTGTTTACAGGACTTGCTACGGAACAGCTGGTAGGAAAGATGCTTTTTTTTTTTTTGGTCACATTTCACCCAGCAAACCACTCCCACCCACAGCCCCTCCTGCCACAGGGCCTGTGGGGCTGCTCTGACCAACACCAGGTGATGTGTTCCATAAATGAACATGGAAAGCTGCCTTTCTCTGGCCAGGACAGGCCAGCCCCCACCTCCCACCCCTCCAGCACCCCCACAGCTGAGTCGTGGCTAGGCAAAGATTCCAATGACCAGCAACATTGTCTGAAAAAACAAAACACTTTAATTAGACAACTGCAAGCACCTCAAACAACTGGTTATTGTTACAGCATGGGGCTATCTTCTCACAATCTAGTTATTGCAAAGGCATGTGAATAAATTTTATATGGACAAAGTCAAGAAAAAAGTGGCACTGTAGTTACATGAAGATCAGGAGTAAGCTTACATTCATCCCACTGACTTCTAAAAGAGGCCCAAACACACCTCCGTACTGTACATTCTAAAATCTGTATTGCCTATAAGCTTCAGCCTATGCAGCTTTTTTTCCTAGGAAACACATAATTGTTGCGTGCAACTTACAATGGGCAGTCGTATGTCTACGGATGGGAAAGAAGAAAGCTAGTGCAATTTGTTTTAGAAACATGTAAAGCTATGAATGGAATGAGCATGATCTTGCTTCTTGGATTATTTTACCCACTGCACTGTAAATATCTGCAGCTATATCCTTCCTTAACTGATGCCAAGCACACACTTTTATTATAAAAGATCAGTAATTCTACACAGAGAGTGGTTCTCATGCTCTACTTTTAATTTTTTTTCTTTTTCTTAAGGTATAGTACAACTTACAGTGCTTATAAAAAGGCAACACCATATGGTACCATGTCTTCACTATCACATTGTAAGGGAAATTGCTATTTTTCTTTTCTTAAAAGCACTTAAAATAGGCAAAAGTTCTAAAAGGGAGTGCTAAATGATAATGCATACTTTATTAGAAAGAAGTCTAGCCTTCCTTTAAAGTGCTGTTTGGGGAATGAAATCCTGTAAACCAGAGCCACTTTGTTTAAAACCCAATGAACAGGAACTGCTACAGAATAGAAAGTTTACACAATTCCTTAAAGCAGTTTAAAGTCCACTACATGCAATTGGTTTGCTATAAAGCTCTCTAAAACTTAGTCGCTTTACTCTGAAATTGAGTCCCCAGTCCCATATTTAAATGGAAATAAACATTTACAGGGTGCATTTACATACACTATAATACAAGAATGACATCCCTTTGCCAGAAGATAAAATTGTACAATTCCTTGCCGTAACTCAGTTCTGACTTGATAAATTTCTTACACTCGTAAATTATATAATATGCATCAGCTAAAATATTTTTTTTTCATAAATAGTTACAAAACTTGCCAAAACACATGGGGGGAAGTTTCTTTTGTTCAAAAATCTGACATCTGAATGTCACACAACACAAGAAACAATGCTTAAAGACACGTTAAGTGTTTTCTGAAGAAAGTGGGTGAGTAAACTACTAGCTGAGGACAAAAAGACTACCCTTCCCCAAGAACACAGTGCACAAAAAGCAAAATGTCAAACAGTACCTCAAGCAAAATAAAGGTCTGAGGATTGAAGCCAGCTCACGTGTGATCCTGCTAAAGATTTTGTGACAGTCACCATTTAGGTCCAACGCATTGGAAAGTAGTTGCTGGCTTTTTTTTTTTTTTTTTTACAGCTGGAAGATTCTGCTAAGAATTCAGCCATGGATGCCTAAGGCATTCTCCAGCTGAAGCACGTTTCTCTGGGACCATTTCTAGCATGGGGATCAGGAAATCTGTAAACTGTGCAGCATCTTCATGAGGCCAACCATACTTCTCCACAAGCACATCAAAAAGACTCCAAGGTTTCAACTTGGTAATGTGTCGGAGTTCTCCTGCAAACAGAAATATTGATGGCATTAGAAAAACACTTGGTTACTCGTGTCAGCAACTAATCCCTGTTCCGTTTCTCTCCCACTCTGCCTTCACAGCACCTTCACCAGGCTGGCAATCACTGTTTAGAAGGGCAGCGCACACCAAGCTTGCTCGAGGTCCTCAAAGGAGATGGGTATGTTCCATGTCCAAGCCAAAAACTGTTCCTACAGCCATCAGCACGTTACACGTGGACTCCAGTGATGTTGTCTGCGGACTTCACTCTCCTGTGCACACAGGCACTCATTCACACTCATGCTCCCACCATGGCTAAACCACACTGCAGGCCTCTCCTTCTTAATCAGCCAAGGAACTCAAATTTCACAGAATCTGCTCCTATCCCAAGATGGAGGTCTCAGAAACACAGGTTCTTGCCTCACCATGTGACATTTGCCAGCAGTGCAGCAGAGCACTGATTCATTCCTAACCAAGCCAAGCAGAGGTTTGGTGCTCCAAAGATCCTGCTCCATCTCCCAGGCAAATACCCCCAGAAAGGCTGGTCTGAGTCTTTACTGAGAGGGAAGCACCTGCTGCTGCCCAGGTCTCTTTCAACCAACCACCAACAAAAATGGTGGCAGCAGCTGCAGGACTGGAGCTGCCCCCAAGAGGGGCGACTTCTGCCAACCTAGCAATGCATCCCAGACCAAAAGGAAGGAGGTGAGAATCATTCTGCCATTCAAACCAGCAACACTACCCAGGTCTGTCCATGGGTCATCCAGCATGATGGGGAAGACTCTTCAGTTTCCTGCTCCACCACTGCATAGGAATGAGGCCCAAAGCCGTGAGATGTGCCAAGAGGTATGTGGTGAAGGGATTACTGTGGGCACGAGAGGGACAAGCAGCTGCCAGGCCAAATGACCCTCACTGCTGCCATCAGGATACTGAGCTGTCACCTTGCACTAGACCCACAGCCTTCGCAATCCAGGCCCTCAATATCCCTCATTTACATGTGGTGTGGCTGCCCCCTCACCATTCAGGATGGCAGTAACAGGGAATTTCACTACAGTCACACCTCCACTTCTCCCAGAAGTGTAAATCTGACATGGGACATCCTCCTTGGATGGAGGATGAGAATAGGACCCCACCCTGCAGACAAGTCAATGGGCTTGCTCCTCTCTCCTCCCCAAAGCAGGGACATCTCTCTGGTAACATCTGCCTTCTGACTCTGCCAGACCACAGCCAGGAACATCTGTGTGTAGTGCACTTACACTCTATAGATCCAGTGCATTTATCACCAGCAGTCTAATGAATCTATGGCCTCTTGCTGCAACAAATTACACTGGCCATAAATCTGTGTATGTGAAAGTTCCTTCTGAATGTGGCCAGACTTAAGAGTGCCTGACCTGTTCTAATCAGTAATTAAGCCCTGCCACACCCAACCCCTCTGTTCTCTGGGGACCAGCCAAAACCCGAGGGCAGCTGTTTTCTGCCAAATTTCTATACTCTTAATGCAATCCATCTTCAGCATGTGTATAAGCCAGACAGTCTCCACTGGCCACTGCAAAAAGCACTTGAGAGACCCCCATGGTGCTTCTGCACTCAGAAGAGTGATGGGGTCTCACCCAATACAGGAAGCTGAACAGGCTTCACAAGCTCACTTCACCACCTGGCATGGGGGCATCCAGGACACACTACTTGTAAGCCAAGTGGTTTGTCAGTGGGGTGCTTTGTCCCTGGCTGTAACCTACTGCCCATAAAATGCCATCTGACATCAGCTCACAGGCCAGAGTTTCTACACATCCCTGTAGCTAGGGAAGTTCCAGGGCTGGAGAAGTAACCCATCTCCATCTGACTGCCCCAGGGGCTGAACATCTCAGTGCAATGGATTAAAAAGCCCCAAAGGCTCAGCAGGCCCTGCTTCTGCTGCCTCAGCCCCCAGCAGTAGGTCCTAGACAGAGTGAAGTGCCTGAAAAAGCAGCTCTCCAGCTGCTGTCACAAAGTCCCCACAAGAGCAAGCGTGCAAACAATCCATCACCCAAGCAGCAGAAACAGGAACTCGAGGTGTGGTACCCACAGGGAGGAATTCCAGCAGAGGCCACCTTCTGGTTTGTGTGTGAACACTCACAGTGCAGGCATGTCCCACCAGTACCCCCAGACACACAAAGGCTCTGCTTTGGGGCCACAACCTCCCCCCACAATAGGAAGGGCAGCCCACCTTGGAGCAGCATATTCATTTCCAGGCTCACTCTCAGTCCTTTAAATCTTTGTGCAACCCTGAAACTTAACTGCTGAAAATCTTACCTTTTGGAAGGTTTCCAAAAGAGTGTATTGGTGACTGCTTACAAGAACAGGTAGTAAATTATGTAACAGGAATGCATGAAATCAAATTACTGTCCAAAAGTGATAGAAAAATGACTTGTTACTGACTGCAAGCAAAAAATTACTAGGTAAAAAATCGTGTCCATGGTTTCTCCAGCTCCCAGCATTCACTGCAAGGGCTGCTGTAATCATGTACCAAATAAGGCTCAGCTCTGAGGGAGGGTGGGTGGGTGTTCCCATTCAGTACTGTCTTCATCTCTGCACTCACATTTTGTCATTTCCAGCATCTTTCCCCTCTCAGACCTGGTAAGGGAAGGAGAGTTCTTGCTCTTTGAGTACTCCTCATTTTGTGAATGCCCATGCTAAGGCCAGCACAATACTCAGCAGTTTTTTTGTTAAGGAACAAACTGTTTTAGCACTATGGCTGAAGTTTTCCACGAGAAATTCTGTGAAGATTGTAAAAGCACTTAAGAAGACAGGATTCAGTGAAAAGTATCTGTGCAAGGACCACACCTAAACTAATGCTTCAGTTTTCAGTAACGATCATGATGCTAACTATAGAAACAAAATAAAGTAAAAGAAAATTAACACAAAGTGTTAATTTTGAAGTGGACACAAGTCTTAGGAACAATTTTTATGTGGGTCCTTCTCATTTCCATCTAAAGAGTGAGAAGAGCACAGGAAAAGTGGTGTCTGCCACTCACATTTTCACCTATTTCAAGATGTTTGTACCATGTAGCTGGAGGAAAGCAAGGCTGTATCTATATTTAAAGGAAGAATTTAAAAAGCACAAGCCCCACCAGTCTGACACCATCTGTATTCAGGGCATTAGCATGAAGTTTCAAAGAAGTGCTAAAAATGTAATACTGAGAGCTTCCTCAAAGAAGCTCTTTATTTGGATTTTTGATAGTGAAGCACACAGGAGATAACCTGCAGAGGACAACGGAGCTGTCAGAGCTGTAAATCTCCTGTTGCCAAAGCAGAGGTAGCAATGATGTCTCTGAAATAGGAAATGTTAAGCCAGAAGGAAATTACTAAAAAAAATTTCTGAAGGACCAGGGGAGAAAAATGCTATTTAAAGCTGTCTCTGCTGACCGTAATACAAAAAAACCCAGAGCTAGTCTATAAAATCTGTCAAAGACAAATTTAAGAGGTGTCACCAAGCAAGAGGAGGATGGATTACTGAACAGTAAGACATGGATAATGTGAACAACCGGGGAAGCAGCAATGGGATATAATCTGCTGCTATGACATGATCCCAAGAACTAATTCAAGGACTGGTGGTGCAGTGGTGGAAGTGAGGAGCGTGGAGGGAGCCCTCCCTCCCTTCCAGGACATGACAATGAGTGCTTCTCATTGCTCAGCTTCCAAAGGGCAAGGCCAGCACCTGGCCAACATCTTGCAGAAGTTTAGCTCACAAGGAAACAGGACTAGCAAATAGCAGAAGAAAAATAGAAGGGACCAGGGTCTAGGAATAACAAAAGGATTTTACGTTTTAATGCCAAAACACATTAATAATTCTTACAGTCAAAACAGCTTCCATGAAGACACTGAAGAAAAGGACTCCCTGGAGTCCTTTACTGGGTTCAATCAAGATGAGACCCTATAAAAATATGTGAGCATTTGTGTTACAGTGTCAATCAAGATGAGACCCTATAAAAATAAGTGAGCATTTGTGTTAATAGTATAAGAAGTAACTTAAAAATGCTTTTCCTCTTTTAAATGCATCCTCCTATTTGAAAGTCTAAAAATGCTTCAGGCAATTACTGAGAAAGGACTTGATCCTCTGAACTCTTTAAGTTACTAGCATCTTTTTATTTCTGCCTGGGACTTCAGTAGCACAATTCAAATGTTTACAGCACCTCTATAGGTCAAACTTGCTCATGGACAGGAGCAAAACTCAAAGTGATTTTCACCCAAGACTGATGTTTTTGAAACAGGAACTCAAAGCAAGATTTCTAAGCCCACCCTTAGACCACAGCTAGAAATTGTCCCAAGAGCCCCAGGCCTGTACCACAAGGCTTCTGATCTCCAGTGCTCAAGCCACAAGCAGATGAGTACAAAATGCAGCAGCTTGCTGGCCAACTCTGAAGCCTACCTCTCATACCCTGCCAGCCCACCACACACAAATCCCAGCTGGGGACACCAGAGGCTGGCAGCACTGGGGTGTCCAGGGAAAAGGGTGCCTGATGCATAGAAAAGATGCTCAAGGAAGCAGGACACTTGGCACCTCCAGTTTTGTTCCACAAACATTTCAGCTTCCCCAGCCTGCAACAGTAGAATAACTGGTACGATCTGAAAAAGCAGCTTGGTTTGTTACTCCTTTGTCTTGCATCTGAGATTCTCTGGTTTAAGCAGAAACAGGTGGGATCCAAGTCTACTTAATCTTCCACAGCAAACTCGCACTTATATGTTGTGTGGTTGGTGAACAAAGCCTTTAATCCTACCTTAAATCCCACCCTGAGGACGCAAGAGGCACTCCCAGTGCCTCTGAGGAATGTCACTGACATTTTGGCCCTAGAGGATAACAGTGACACTCTGCAGTTGAAGATGCTCATGGAAGCACCAGAGACTCCACATCACAGGAATTTTACGAACTGCCCTCTCCTGTGCACTGCCAACACTGCAGTTACGGAGTAACTGCTAAGTCATTTTACATCTCTGTCACATCATGAGAAAACGCCAACCTATCTGCTGTAAGGTGAAAAGTAGAAATGTGAGATACACTCCAGCAGCTGCAATCCCTGTCTGGAGGTGCTGCTGTATCTCCTGCCCAGCCCTCTTACTGCTTGATACATTTCCAGACCTGTGGGCCTCATGGACATCTCAGTTGCCAGGAGACTGAAGCCCACTGACACAGGCCCCCTCTCTCTGCCTGCTGAGGCACCCAGCTCCTGAAGCTCACTGCCTGCTGTGCAGGGAAGCCCTTGTTTTAAAGCCACCCTCTGCAAATTTCACTGCCTTTCCCCCAGCTCTTACATGGGGAGTGCTGGCAAACAGCAGCTTGCCTTCAGCTTATCCACTGGCTTTCTGATTATGTAAACCTTTACTCCACACTCCAAAGCCCCAGGAATCTCGGCCTCCCCCCTAGATCATCACTGCTGCCCTTCTCTGCACTGCAACACCATTAGCAGCCTCCTTAAGGACACGGAGGCACAGGGAGTCCCTGCTGCAGCAGGAATATCCAGCACAGAGCAGGAGGGAGGGTGAATCACTGCTGGGAGGGCATGGCAGGGTGAATCACTGATTGTGCTCAGCCTCACTATCCTGAGCTCCAGAGCCGCCAGCTCAGCCCCCAGACACCGACACCTCACTGCAGCCACGGGCAGGGCAACCCCCAGCTCTGTCAGCAGCAAAGTGCCCTCCCCAGCTGTGGCTGACAGCCATGGGTGCTCCCCCACCATGTAACAGGATGCTCCTGCTCCTGTCCCTCCACACAGCACGGGCTGTCTCATAACCGAGGGGATGGAGCACACCTGAGGCATCACCACATTCTCCCACGAGTCAAAACCTGCCTTGAAGAGCAGCCTGGGCCAAGTTCCATCTGCTCTGCCTGCTCCCTGGGTGTGACAGCAGCCACACAGCTCAGTGTCCACTGCCCAGGTATTCCCTTCCTGCCTCTGTCATTCCTTACCAGTAGCACCTGCTGGACCACTAGCTAGGATCCAAAGCTGCTGACAGATGATTTTTCACCACACTAAAAGCTATGCATCACACTTACAGGAACATTAGACAACAGATTCACACAGACACTTGTTAACATCCACACTTTGCTGAGTACATGCCCAAATGAATTTGAAATGAAATACTGAAATGAACACCTCAAATTGGGGCTTTTCCCAGAAAGCCAAGTTTACATCACAGTTCTTCTTTAGTAAGTGCTCTCCATTTAAATGGATCTATTTCTTCAGTACCCGTAAATGAACATTTTCTCCTTTTGGATAGTATTATGCTTTAAATTAGCGTTGCATAAATACCGTTACCTTTTTTGGTGAAAAACTCCTTGGAATATTTCCCCAACATAGCGTATTTTCGAGGGATTTTTCCCAGCAGTTCAATGATCAATGCTATGTGGTCTGCATTGGAGAACATTGCCAGCAAAACAGAAACATACAACAGTTTAATCAGTACATTGCATGCACACACTAACACTGGCCCGGTACAGACAGAAATAGATTGATCCTGGTGAAAAACACACGTGCACACTGCTCACTCAGTGGCTACTTTGGAAAGATGCTTTCAGCAAAACTTCCTTCTCAAAACAACGAGTGCCAGCTGCCACAAACAAGTTTTGCCATGAAATTTAAAATGTACCAATAGTTATTTTTCAGAACATTTGGGTTAAAAAAAAAAAAATTGTCAGAGATTTCTGGGAATTTTGCTTTTTCAAAATGAAAATTTTGTTGTGTGATTTCAGGAAATGCTCCTCGCTGGGACATGATACAACCAGCAACAGCAATTCCACTTCTGTCTGCATCACGGCACCTTTCAAAAAGAAGAGGTACTACCTCTGCGATTGAAGAATTCCCGAGAATATTTTCCAGATAGAGCAAAGTGCCTTGGGATATTGCCTAGCAGCTCTATGATGTGTGCTATGTGGTCTATGAGGGAGAGAAAAAAAGGATACGGGGGTGGAAGGGGCAGGGAAAGGATGGGATAAAAAAGAAGAGGAAAGAAACTGGAATTAGTAAAAAATCAGAAATAGTTTCAAATCAACAATGTTTGCAGCAAATCCATGCAGAGGTTTCCAGGATCAGCAGAGCTCTGGCATCATTAGTAGCATTTAGGAACAATGAATGATGCCAACATTACCACTGCAAAGAGCATTTACAAGCAAACAAGCATGAAAATGGACAGGTATACAGATGGAAGCAGGAGTTAACTCTGATTTAAAAAAAAATAATTAGTAATTGCCTAATACAAATAAAAATACACAATGTAAACATTATTCCAGTGTCACTCTTGTAAAGAGAATACTAGAATAAAATTCAAATTTGTCGTTTCTTTTCTAAACTAAAATGCTATTTTCAATCAGGTTTCCACACATATGCAATCTTACAAGAAGGGTAGTTTAATTCCTTCAGG
This sequence comes from Serinus canaria, assembly GCF_022539315.1. Classification (NCBI taxonomy): domain Eukaryota; kingdom Metazoa; phylum Chordata; class Aves; order Passeriformes; family Fringillidae; genus Serinus; species Serinus canaria. The sequence goes on from NC_066314.1 coordinate 13,031,491, forward strand.
CAGTTGTTAAGTAGATGAATATCTGCAGAAGGCAGTTTTTGCCCACCCACTGCTAGTGGTGGAACTTAAAACTAAAAAGAAAAAAAATCATATTTATATTCTGAAAACAATGTGTATGAACAGTTCTACTCAAAACAAATACAAAACTTAAACCCCACTGTAAGCTCACTGGAAATTTAAGAGAAGGTGTATGAAAATATGAAGAAACTCTTACAATACCTCAAAAGAGTCATACCTTCATCCCTGGAATAGTCTTCACCAGAGTGTGGCTCAAACAAGTAATCTCCAGTCGCTAGCTCAAACGCCTACAACGTAACAGACACAGTCATGGGTACTGCAGAAATAACGCTTTCCATCAAAAGGTGTCAGCACAACATCACAGCTATCTCAGAAACCAGAGGGAATTCACACTCAAAGCTACAGCCTGTGACTGGATCTGAGGAGCAGCCACTTACCTGGGGACATTGTTCCTGCAGAGCAGCAGCAGCAGCAGCAGCAGCACACACCCAGGCTCTGCAGAGCCCCATGTCCAGCCCCCGCCCACCCCCATGCACTGCTGCCCCTCCAGCGAGGATGAAGGAAGGAAATCACACAGGGCTGGAGTGCAGCCCCTCCCTGCAGCCCCTGGGGAGCCCTGGCAGAGCTGCCAGGCTCCCAAGGGTCTGGCAGTGCTGCACTGAGCCAGGCTTAAACACAGCCTCACCCACTCGTGTGCAGTGTGGTGATTGTGCCAAGTACCTGAACACATCAGACATTTCAAAATATAATAATAATATATATAAATAATACAATATAATATGTATAACAAGAGCTACACATGTATCTGATGGGTATTTACCTGTCAGACTGCATGTTGGAGGCTGAACTAGAAGTCTGAATCACAAATAAAATCCATTTAAGACTATAACTAATCACTTGAAATTAGCCAACAAAAAATCCATTTATGACTATAATTAAATAAAACTTGAATTAGCTTCTTGGATGACTCTAAATCTGAAAGAGTTTTTTTTAATACTCCAATGGTGGGAGTAAATGGTGAGATAGATACTGATGGGGAATCCAGAACAGACACGGGGACATGAGATCCCCTCAGGGCAGGCAATGCTTCCATGGGACACTTGCTCTGTGTTAGGTGAGGGCAAAACTGACTTTCTCTGTATGGGTGTAATGAATATGAAAAGCTGCAAAGCCCTGAGGCAACTATGAGAGCCCCTACTTGTGCCCAGACATGGATTCATCTGGTCTAATTTGCTAAACTAGTCTCTTTCAGCTCTGGCTCACCAATTGCCCAAGCAGCCACAGGAATCTAATTCCTTCCAGGTGGTTTAAACATCAAACTATTTTCCATGTCTAAGACATGGGAAAACAACTGATCCAGAAAAGCATTCCAAAAACCAGGCAGACCCTCCTAGCACAATTCTAGGATGGGATGCCACTCTATCAAAACATTTACTACAAAATACTTGTCTACTTGTCTCCTGAAAATAGACACTTTTCTGTTCCAATTTACAAACTGGAGTTGTTAAATCACCTGTAAATTTAGCCTATTTACGAGCACTTGGCTTCTTCAAGCTGTGAACTGCAGTGCCATCCAAGTGGGCTACAGCCAACATAACTCACTGCATTCACACATGGCAGCCAAGAAAACAGGAACACCCCTTGCTGACATTTCTGCTGATCCTATGAACAGGCCTTTAACTTCTAAAGTTACTATCACTAATAAACAGTCATTCACGACTTTCCTTATTCCACTCTTAGCGCAGGATTGACAGTTTGCATTTTACAGCTGAAAAAAATTGGATGACTTCATAAAATACCAGGTTTCTAAACAGAAATAAATGTTAAGAGCAGGCAGAAGTGATCACTGGGATAGATCTCTGAACACACCACAGAGAACATTGTTATTCTCCTGAGATGAGACAAAGACCCAAGTGTCCCCTCTGTATCTCATGGCAATGTATTTATTCATAGGAAGAGCTGGACCAGCTTTCCCAGGAGAGCACACTCCAACGGGGCTGATTCCCAAGGACATTGAGAAACTCTCTGCTATTACTCACAGATCCCTGGAGAAGAATGGAAATGGAGCTGCATTTAGCCACAAGGGTAGACTACACAAGAATATAGTTTCTGTCCAGAAAATGAAGTATTAATACCTCGATATGTCTGTGTGGGACTAAAAAGATTGAACTGAAAAACTGTGAAAACTGCTTATAGAGAAGCACAAGAGGTAAGCATGCTGCTGTGATACTCTGAATTTCAGATCAGTTTGTGTATTGCAAGAGCTGAAAATTCCCATAGATTTGGGATATTTTTTTTGTACACCACCCTCTCACTGAACAAAAACTACAGCTTTTGAAAATGACAATGATGCTTCTCTTTTCCTTTCTGTACAGCTCTGACTGCATGCCCAGGATGGGCTGAGGCCACAGCACTTCACACATTTCATTTTCTGACTCTCCCTAAAGGCCTCTAAGAACAAAACCACTTCTGACTCACATGCACACAAGGACAGCCCAGAGGCAGGTGCTGTGGTAAGCATTTGTAATGATGGTTCTTAGCATCCATGGAAGACAATGTCTCATAGGTTTAACTGTGGCAACCTGGTACTATGTTCCCAGCTACTTTCAGGACAGACTGGCTACACAGGGCAAGATTAATGAAATTAATTTGTCCTCATATAAAAAAGAATAAAACCCAAATCAAGGTTTTTGTCATGAAGAATCAGCGCTAGAGATACATTATAAACACATAAACAGCTGTAAGAAGGACAATCCCATCTCTGGATTGTGTAAGAGTTTTTCTGCTCTTTAAAGCACTCTCCAAAGGGGTGGTGCACTGGAAAGCCCATGCTGTCATGGAGTGGGAGCTGCTGGAAGAGCAGATCTCTGCTGCTGCAGACTGAGAGCCACAGCTCTGGCTGTGGAACCCCTGCTGCTCTGGGATTCCTGGGCACCCTCAGTACTTACCCACACTTTACACCCACCTGTAGGCACATACAACCCCCAGACCCCACAAGGGAGGTCACTGACACTCTGTGATGACTCAAGGGCAGCACAGTGACCATGGATCTGGTCTGCCCAGCTGTGACCAGTCTGGGGTCACTGGTGGGAGAGTGACCCTGTCAAAGTGGGGAAAGGTCAGGGAGGACCTGAGGCACTGGGGGGCTGAGCAGAGGATGCAGGAGGGGAGGCTGGCAGGGCTGGCTTTGCTCAGGTGGGAGAAGGGATTTAATTGCTGCACTCCACTGCCTGAAGGCAAAAGTGGAGAAAAAATGTTACACTCTCCCTCATGAAAGGACAACACAGGCAGCAAGATGGGAAATTCCAATCAAACATGAGGGGAAAAATTCTTTGGTGAGACTGCCTGAGTACTGGGACAAGCTGCTCAGAAAGGCTCTGGAAATGCCATTCTTACAAGCACATCCTGAGGTACGTACCCCTCAAATGGACATGGCACCCAGTGACCTCATCTACCTTTGATAACAACCCTTGTTCAAGAAGGAGGCAGATACCAGAGATCACTTTAAACCCAAATTTGTCTATAATTTCCATGATGCTCCAAATACAGACTAACTATATTTACTTACTTTCCCTTTGAAAGTAATAATTTCTAAGAACAAGTTTCTTGACAGAAGCTCCAACTTAAAAATACCACGATTTTTTTACTGAATGTTGACATTTACCTCAAGACAAGTCAGCATTTCATTTATTATATGGAGATAAAAAATTAGATACATCACACTCAACATATGGCACAGAAGCCCAAGGCAACCATCCATCTTTACTGAGTGTTCTGGCAATTTCTACTTACCACTTTCCTAAGGTTCTCACAGAAAACCAGTCTAGACTGCTTTTCTCCATCTGCAGATGGTGAACCTCCCATATAAATGGTTACACTGCTGTTTTATAGGCTCTGAAGAGGCTCTATTGCTTTCCTGCCACAGGATTGTATGTGAACCTAGCACAGCACAGAACTGGTGGCATCGCTGTATAATGGACCCATATCTAAACACACAATTGGAAATAGCTACATTTTCACTGTGTGACAGCTGTGTACTCAATCTGGTGATTGAAAAATGGATGCATGCCTAGGGAAAGCTCTCTGGGAGAGGACTGGAAGAACAATTCACTTGGACTGCATCAGCCTCTCTGAATTGAAGCCCCAGCTGAAAAAGAACAACAAGCTATAGGCCAGAATTATTATTTTGACAGATGAGATGCAGCTCTTGGCCAGAGCTTCTACCCAGCTGAAATGAAGAGATGTGAATGTGAAGACTGTAACTGCTTTAAAAACAGGCTTGGTTTTAAGACTGTTCCAGAGGTCAGTGGGAGCACGGAAAGAAGATCAGAAAGCCTTCTGAGATACACACACCAGCTGACAGTTTGTTCTCCCACGGACATCTCCCTCTGAAAAGCCAGGCAATGGGAAGAGTATGAAAGGCATTTTGCATGGTTAGTGCTTGGTAAGAAAGGCCAAACATATAAACCAGAGACTTGCATGGGATGCTTGGAAAGGCATCAGGGTCATTTTACTTGCTGTACTCCAATCTTGAAATCATGCATACTGAGTGGTTGTTTTGGAAAGTCAGCTCCTCTGGGAAATCATTTTCTTTTGAGTGTTTCAGGTTGTCCACCCACCACCTTCAAAAAGGGTGTACAGCGAGTAATAACAGCATTCTGTACTGTATCTGCCTACTGAAAAATACGTGCATAGCAACTTCAGCTTCTTCTCCCCTTGAAACCACATTTCTGATTTTCAATTTTTCCTCAAAATACTGCTTCTCTACAGACTGAAGCTTGTCATCACACCTTTGGTATGTGCCACTCACACATACTGACATGATGATACTCATGATCCCATGGAGACATGATCATGTTTTCCCTGCTTACAACAGTGAAGAGTAGTTAAGGACAGTTACCTCTGCACTCCACACTGGAGAACAGCATACAAAGAAATAAACTGGGGGCACAAGTCTGCAATGCACCCACAAGCACTTACATGTAGGTTTAATTTTAACACAACTTAGGATATCCTGTTCATTCTCCTTTCTGTTCCTCTGAGTTCTCTCACATGAACAGAAATGGCCATGAATAAACCCCACTGCTGTAAACTTGCTTGCCTTGTACTAGCACATCCTTTGTTTTGTAAGCTCTTTGTCTGTCCCCTTTCCATCACACCTGTAGTGTTTTCTTTCATCATCTGTATTCTCTTTGGGGAGATAAAATACCAAGTACAATTTTCACCTTCTCTGACTTCCTGCTATCTATAGCTGTCATCTGTATGCTAGGCCTTATTTCAAAGAGAGGATATTGCAGCAATCACAACTGTCCACAAAAGACACCTCAGAAAAGTGTTAAAAACTTAAAAAGCCTTGTTCATGTCCCAGCCTGTGATACAGTCATCTCTTCCCAGCAGCTCAAACCAAAGGCAATGAACAAAAGTCAGATGATGAGATTCATCACTTCAGGTGCTTTTCCTGTCTCCAATCCAAGGAGACTGGAACAAGGAAAAGCAGCAGTGGAATCATGGTGCTTGCAGTCATTTCCAGAAGCAATACAAAAGGATGCTGTCTGCCAGTACTAACTCCCTTATCTTGCCAGGATTTCTTGGCAGCAGCAGTGGAGTACTGTGTTCTGTGTTTTCTGGGATTTAGGAAATGCTAAATCACTCAGAGTCTGTTCAGTTTCTGCTCTAAAGAAAGTAACCCGCTCAATACTGTTAATGTGGAAATTCAAACCAATACAACTAAATCATCAAGAATGTTGTCAATCCTGTCAAAGGTACTGCTGCCTCCAAATCTATTCCCTTTTTTTGGGTGAAAATTAGAGATGCACCTCCCTGCTGGCAGAATTTAATTAGGGCTTAGTACAGGAAGGGAACATCTAGAATTTAGTAAATGTGGAGAGATTCCCAGTGTCTAGTTCTCCATGAGAGCAGCTGAGTATTCCACATAAATAGGCCATATTGTTAAAAGAAAAATAAAAGGGCACTGTACAATCTCCTTAACCAAACTTATGCATGTCCAGCAAATGGCAGCATCATTCCAACCAGGATCACCAAAGTCTAGAGAGAAAAATTTAAGTTACACTTTGTGGAATTCTTTGCCAAGCACTGAACAAGCAAACAACTCCACCATGGTCTGCAAAAGCCCACTGACATCCAAGCCCTTTCACAGCACTTCATGAATGCTCTGCACTGATTAGAAGCCTCCAAAACATGCATCATCCTCTTTCTTCCCTTCTTTCATTTGTTTTTCTCTGAGCAACTCTGCAACTCAGATCACCTGAGCAGAGGACTGGTTCTGGGCTGAGGATATTCCCACTCATCCTTTAAACCCGATTCAAAGAATTTTGGGGCACAAGAACTGGGCCATGCCAAACTATCTAAAATTAGAAGATTCAGCTCACAGGCTGCTGGCTTGCAATGCAACTTATTCACTGACATAACACCAAAGAAACAGCACTGCAAGATTATTAGCATTGAGTTATTTTGCCCTCTTTTGCTGTTTTGGTAGAGCCCTTACAGGGCTCCCAGCACAAGAAATCCTGATCAGAAACTGGTCAGCCCTATACTAAAGTCAATATGAATAAAACAGGACTTTTCTTTCCTGGAAGCTGCACCAAAACCATCACACTCCTGGCTAGAGGAAGCCATCTCAAACTAACTGAGGCCAGGTAAGGAATGCTCTCCATTCAGACACAATGCACCATGTCCCAGAAGATTCCTAAGGGGATATTCTGGAGGTTGCTGTGCACACAGGAACACAGATGCTTTGCATGCTCAGGGCCTGTTTATCAGAGGCCTTATTTAAAAACTTCATCTTCATCCTTATTATTAAAGACTCTGTAAAATGGACTGGCAAATGGTATGATGGAAAAAGACATTCTACTGCTGCTGAGATAAAACACAATCTTCTGTGCTTAACACACTTTATGCCATAAATACAGGCCAATAGAAGAACCAGTAGCATGGTCAGTGCTATCCTCAGTGAGAAAATTATTTCATTAGCAAGCAAAAGGCAGTGAAAACCTTGGGCTCAAATGGAGATCTATAAAGCACAAGATCAAGTTAAGACCCCAGGTGAATCCTGGTACCAAGCATTCCAAATCATCCTTCATATAAACCAGGACACAAAGATTTGTGAGTTTTGTATACACAAAAATACACACACATTTTACATACACATTTTCCAGGACCTGCTTTAGCCCACTGTACTTTTGAACTTGTTCCATGACAGCAAAATTAAACCCTACAAACACTAAGTTCAAAGAAAGGCCCTTTTTTGCTGTTTTTTAAATGGAGATGTGAGCTAGAATATCTGACACAGTGGTGGATACAAAATACATGGAGAAAATCTTCTACTTTGCAAGCTAAGCAGTGTTCATGTGTGCTTGGTGCTGTCACATTAGGTAAAGTATGGATGGATGGAAACTTGCCAAGGAAAAGTAATGGAAAAGCTGCTGGACCACTCATTTAGCACAGCACTGCTTCCAAAAATGCCCTTAATGACTCAGGACTTGTACAAGCAAAGTCGTTTCTGCTCTCCTTTGGGAGTCCTGGACATCAAGGCTAACAGGGTATCTAAGCTGTAATTTGTCTGAAAATAAACACCACCTGCTCCAGCAGACAATCCCTTTGAAAACACAGCAAACATGGAAAAGAGTGAATTAAATATGAAACAATAGCAAGATAACCTAGAAGGGCATCTTCTGAACCAAATCTGGGTACAACAAGGAAACCAAACTTGAGAAAACAAGTGGAGCCGTAGAGGCATTAAAACACTTTGGCACTTCACAGCTCTTGACTGCCTTAGGATCTGGAGAGGTTCACATCCTAATTTCCAAAGACAGCCTAAATAAATTTGGGAGTTTGCAGTTCCACATCAGGAATGCTTTCCTGGCTGTTAATCTCTATTACAAGTCCTCTGCAGAAAGAGGTATTAAGGCCTTCAAGGCAATCCCTACCTCAGAGCTGTTTTCCATCTGATACAGGATCAGCATCCCCAATGCTCTGACCCATTTTCTCAGCCACACAGCAATGCAAACAGATTCTAGGGGTTTTTAAATGATGAATTTTTTCTATGAGCTTGAGAGGCTGCTCTCTATTTTTTACACAACTATACCATGATGATAATTGTATTCAACAATTGTACGTAAGTGCTGTAATGTTATAAAATTTCTTAAGGGCAAAAACCTAAAGACTGTGACAGAAGACAGAATTACAGCACTTCTGCCTCAAATGCTTTACTATCTGCAAGGCTTATATAACAAAAAAGCAGAGGTACATTTTTCTCTTTAAAATAATGAAATTTCATACAGAATTGTGAATCTGAGTTAAGGAACCTCCAGTGGCAGTGATGCTTTAGGCCTTTTCCTTTCCCTGAGTTTGAAGAAAGCAGTAACACTTATATAACACAGAGGAGAAGTTGTAATAGGCTGGGCAACCCCAAGTATTGCAAGAATATTATATTCCTTAGATGTGATATTGCTATTTAGTACCCCACTATCTTTAAATACAGTTCTAGGCAGAACTCAGCCTCCTTCATGTCTTTAGCTACAAGACTAAAAGACTATATAAGACTATAAAATTAGCAGTGATAGCTACAACTTAAAGATGAATGCAGGGTGTCCAATAAAATAAAAGGTTATCAAGTTCAACAGAGGTTTACAAAATACTAGGTAAGAGAAAAAAGTCTTTATAATGACTTTATAGTCAGTTAAGACAAGAATAACTTAAGGAATTAAAGAACAAACTGTGCAATATTTTATATGCTTTGTTTTCAGTGTAAAAGAAAATTCTCCATTTTGTCCCCAAACAGAAGAGTAAGTTTGGAAATGGATGGGTTTGCTGTGTACTAAAGAAAAAGCTAGGATTAAACTCCAGAGCAGACATACTTTAGTTTCACTTATGGGTTAGCTACTTCCAACACATGGCTTGATGAACTTATAATATCTGTAGGATTTTATGTTCCTTTCAATCCTCCTCCTCCTCCTCTCCCTCCGAGCTGTGTAATTCTTCTTATCACCCACGCCTGCAAACTGTGTCTAGTATTTGAGTCTTCTCCTCCTCCTCCTCCTCACACACTTACTCTTATCAGACATGTATTTGTAAAATATAAAGATTTTATTAAGTTTTCACTTTTAAAATAGGCAAAGGTATTTCTAAATGTGTTTTTTTGGATATACATACTATCTTAAATGAGGAGATGCATGCAGCTTGTTCATCCTCAAAGAGATATTAGGGTGTTTCAGAAAAGTGCATGATTAAGTTTTCACTTTTTCTGTTCTATAAAGACCCTTTAAAAGCTGTAATTTCAGTTGTCTTAAAACTAATTCTTCAGAATGTTACCCCATATTTTCCGCCAATAAACTAAATTCCTTCTCTTGAAAGTTTAGAACCAAGCCTAATCCAACCCATGTTTTCACTGCACTTGGCACCAATTTAAAGTATTTCCCTGTTTTGCTACTTTACACAAGAAAAGGGAATGCAATCACAGCTAACAGTAGCCCAGGTTCTAAGACTGGAATGAAACAAACAGTTGTACTTTGTCAGTTACATTTCTGTCATTCAGAATAGACATATATTTCTTCTCTAAACTTGCATGTGTCTGACTACAAGTTTAAAATGCATCACATGAAAATTAGATTTGCTCTCCAAAATATTTCGTTTTGATTAAGGATTGAGAAATTGAAAGAAAGGGAAGAAATCATCAGCAGCTATCTGATACACCATTATTTATGATAATATATTTGTGTCAAAACATCAAAAACATCCCCATCAGGTTTCCTCACTAAATAAAAAACTGCTTTAGGAGCTTTACTCTTGTAAAATACACATTGCATTGTTCTTACCATACATGCTGTACTCCAGATATCAGCAGGTGTACTGTAACCTGCTCCTATTAAAACCTCTATGGATCTGTACTGTCTTGTCTGGATGTCTTCTGTGAAGTGTTTGTGCTAAAATAGAAAGAACCACATTAATGGGAAAAAAAGGACTATAAAAAGACCTGTTCTAAATAGTGAACAGCTACAATGATGTAGTTACACTTACCACCCAGCAGGCATTCCCCAGGTCAGCAATTTTAACTCTAATTTTATCTGCATTTCTTGGGTCCAGGGGATTCACCAGTAAGTCAGCAGCTCGAGTTTTTGCTAACACAAGCAAAATGCAGAACAGTTAGAATGTTAAGCCTACTATTCATTCTCTCTAAGCAGTTTTGCCTTGACACTTTGTTCAGCACTGACATACACTGAAGACATGAAAATAATTTGTTGAATGTTAAAAGAAATTAAAGCAACATAAATAGGATTTCTTCCCCCGATTTCTAAATATCCTTGTACATTTCAAGTGCAAATTTCTTGCTTTTTTCAGCAGCCAAATGACTATTACTACAATAACCAGAGGAACTGCTATGCAAAACCTGTGTATGTTTCCCAGAACATATTCAGACAGAAAATGTGAAAACTTGGGACTCCAAGAACTCACCCAGCACACACATGAAAGATTTGTTCTTGGAACAGTTTGGTTGAGAAAATAAATCCTGCACTTCCATGCCTGGCCACAGCAAATAAAATCTGGCTGAATTCTTCCTTTTTTTTTTTTTTTCTTTTTTTTTTTTTCTTTTTTTTTTGGGTAAACCTATCCCAAGAGGTAAAAGACTCACCAAAACCTGGCTAATTTGAGAGCCTAGGGGGCTGTCACCCTTTTCACAAATAATTCAGCACTTAAAGTTCTCTGAAGGTCCTATTTGTATCAATTATGAAACAGACTAAAAAGGCAGAACTTTGATTAATCTTGCAATCTTTAGAGGCTCTTGGGACACTGAAACCTTAACACCAGTAGAGGTGCTGCTTTTCTCTGTTTTGACATTCCACCTGCCAGCTCCTAAACTGGGAAGAAAGCAGATGACTTAAAAGTAGAAGACAGAAGCAGGTATCACAAATCACAGGGAAGCACAGGACTGGTCTCTGTTTCCTTGTCCCAAAGCTACAAGGTGTAAATTGGAAACTGAAGGTAAGACAAGAAAGAGGTACTAGATCCAAAAAGAACTTTTGACTGCAGAGACCTGATAAACTGGTGAAAGCCTTGAAGAGGAAAATACACCAGACATGGGACAAGGACAAAACTGCTGGATGTCTAATGGGGAATTAGGAGTGACTGAAATCAGATGGAGATCTTCCACTGCTGGCACAGGAAGCCTGAATGGGTCATCAGAGCACTGAATTTTACCCAACCAGAAAAGAAAGTGGCAGGGGTCCACTGGAACAGAGAGGGAATGAAAATACAGGAGTAAATAGCAAAAAGCAGAGGGAGCAGTGACCTCAACAAACAGTCCCCTAAAAAAGCTGGAATGGAGCCCAAGACTCAAGTTTATAAAGAGCATCAACCTAAGGACAGAAGTAAAACACCCAAAAGATAGGAACTAGTAAGACAAGTAAGCTTAATACTAAAGTCTTCCCTTAAAAACAAGCTGCATAGTACAGTGCAATTTTTTTAACACAATCACATGCATTACTGAAGAAATAACAGGATCTTTCCCAGTTCAGAAGTCTTTGGGAAAAAAAGAAAAAGACAATCCTGGATAAATCCTTCCCACACGTGTTGTTGAAGGACTGCAGTAAATAAAGTCAAATGAAGAGGGGAAAAAAGTCCCATGACTAAGACATTTGAATATGGCATTACACAACAGCTTTCTTCAACCTTTTCCTAAGAGAAGGACCTGAGCAGGCAACAGGGAAGTGCCTATACATTTGTGTTTTTCTAAAAACTTATGATGCTTAAATCCTGTAGCTTCTTGGATTCTGTATTTGACAAAGATCATTTACAACTGAAAGTGAAGTCAGAATAAGTGTATTTTCTAGAAAGTACTCACAAAAAAGCATCCAAACAAGCTTAGCCTGTGCACAAAATTAGTGAACGCTTCTGTGTCCTAGTTCCATAGAAACTAAGAAATATCACCTTAATTCTCACAATCTCTCATGACAATGTACTTAGCAAACATTCAAACACTGGAAGGAGGAGGAGGAGAGTCGTGAGGAAATTACAGATCTATCTTCAGGGCATTTGGTCACGCAGAGAAAACTTGAAAAAGACAAAAACTGCTCATCCACTAAACACAAATTGGTTTGTGCACGGAATACTGCAAGAACCCAAAAAAAATTAAGATGAGACCATGCCACTTAACAATGCATAGCAATGCCTAGAGGAAGAGGAACAAATAAAAGTCTACTTCAGAACAAAAAAGGAGAATAAAGATATGGTGAAAAAATATGTAGCACCATTTAAAAATATTTAATTGCCTCTAATTCCTGTATGCTTCTTTCTAAATACCTTCATCTGTTTTACTACTGTTATCCTCAATGTTATTATTGATGCCATTAATATCTGTAACATTCACCTTTTCCTCTTTCTTCAAAAAAAGTTAACTATCACTGAATTTACTGTCTTCTTTCTTTGCAAGAAAGGTGTGTGAACTGATGAGATAACATCAAGGAGGAACAAAGTAGGTTTGTTTCTCCAGCAATGGAGCTAAGCTGTTTCCATGAGGACAAAAGCAGCTTTAATCTCTGAAGACATGAGGATTTTACACACCACCCCAAGAAAACAGCAGTGGAGTCTTTCTGCCTATATACAGCTGGCAAAACAAAAGAAGAAACTACCAGGCATCTAGGAACCTCCTCTGTATTGTTTCAGAGTGTAAGGAAATGGACTAAAAGCCTTATTTGCCTGGATCTTCCAGAAATGCAGTTCTACTGAGCTGTATTTTATTTCATATTTCTTACCTTACCTGTCAGATCCTGTAACAAACTGTGGGAATTGCTCTTCTAAAGACTTAAACCAAGAAATACACGACTGCATTTTTCAATGCAGCTCTTATTCATCTGTGACAATGCTGATGGCAGGCTTGGTGATCTTCTCCCTAAGCTCCCATTTTCTTCTATCCACTTACAGATTTAGGCTCTCAGTATTTTCTTGATTAAAGCTGAAACCCATATATTTATCATTTAACCACTGGCACTATAAATAAGACCTATGTGTAACATCCTGAAGCTATTTAATTCAATGGCAAAAATCCAGCTCTTTGCAATGACACCAAGATTTCACCTTCCGTGTCTTCAAATGGATTTACAGGCAAAAGTTCTGGACTGATGGCCAGAATTTAAATGCCTAAACCCATGCTGAATATAGAAACACCATAATGAGTTGAGGGTTGGCAACATGCCCTGTTGAGTATTAATAAAAGGTTAAGACAGGAACTGTGTGACACAGAAAGAACAATTAATGAATGAAAACACAGCATAATACAGAATTTTTCAATATAATGAGAAAAGATGTGACAAGAAGTAACAGAAGCTGCCGCCAGACAAGTTCAAACTTGCTACAATTCTTCTAAAACAATTTAGAGTACCAAGCAGTGGAACACATTTCAATCAAAATAGATTATAATTTCATTTGTCCATTTAAGAACAGGTATTTTTCTTTTTAAAAAATACTTTTTAAACCAACAATAAAGGTTACTGGGCTTAAAAGACGGTATATTACTGACTTGTTATCAAAGGACATCAGGTTACATGATCTCATGCTCATCTTCTACCTTTAAACTACAGGAATGATGTTTATTTGCGACTACAGATTTCCTTTTCTCTTTCACGTGTAGACTGACTTGTCAATGCAACTGTTTATTCTACAATAATTTATCTAATACCCCTGAAAAGCAACTTCTAGAGTGGAAAATATGGAACCCATGAGTCACAGTTCTGCAAGAAAAAACCTCCAATTCACTTAAACAATCTTTTCTTAACCTAACCACTGCCTTTGTATTCCATTTACCTGCCTCTTTTATTTAATACAATACACACCATGCAACTAGATAAGAGCCATTAAGAGGAACACTTACTTTTTGGCAAATCCCCAGTGCTGGAAGCTGAAACCGTTCTGCTCCTGTCATGAGATGGGCTGCTCTCCTCCCTTTCAGTTACAGTTGATCCTTCAGACACAGCAGAACCACAGGCTACAGACTCCAGAGCCCCAGAGAACACCGACGCTGAAAATTCCGAGAACTGGGACTCTGGAATTTTATGACGTCCATTTGGCAATTCACCATTAAACTGTTCATAGGAGCTGCTATAAGAGTAATCACTTTTTGCACTTGGATCATCAAGATTATACTCCTCTGGATTTGGACATTCTTCCTCTTCTTCTTCTTCATCTTCAATCTGTTGTTCCAAGAGGAATGGGCCGTTCACAATATGGCCATTTGTTTTGGGGGATTCTATCCACTTAGGGTCTGTAGAGTCAGTGTTGACAAGTTCCTGCTCAACATCATCATCTTTTTCAGTGTTTTCCTTCTCTGTGTCTTCTTTTTCATCCTGATCTTCTGCCTCACCTGAAAAATTTTGGCAAGTAACACATTACATCACACGTCAATAAACCAGACTAAAATTAGGCATTCATCATTTTTAACTCTTCAGTAACTACCTGACTTCTGACATATCACACAAGGAAACACTGAATATCACTGAAATATGCAAAGCTTAAAATCTAAATTAAAGGCAAAAGGATGGACTAGTAAGACCGTTGAAAAGATAAAAAATGGGAAGTGGTTCAGGAGGAAATAATCCAGAAAAGAATAATGTCATGAAGGGAAGATGAATCAGGCCCTGAAAGTAAGCTTTTAAAAATCTAGAATTCAATCTATGTCAATGGAGTCATCAAAGAAGTAAAAAAACCCTGTAAGAGCAGGAAAAAACCAAACCAAACTGAACTACAGTCTCAGCAGTTACATCTTTATCAGGATTGATTTTCTTCAGCTGACAAGAAAATCAGGGAAGCCAGAATGGAGCCAGACCATAACAATTATTTTAACAAGGAATTTTAAAAAGACATATCAAAAATTTTAGTGAAGAAGTTGCAATCTTTGTTACCTGATAGATCATTACAACAAACACTGTAAGAAGAAAAAGGGAAAGCAATGATGACTCCAACTACAACAATAATAATATAGAAAAATGCATCTTATTTTTCTTCTATTTCACCAGGATACTCAGTTATTCCACTTAACGTGGCATGGTGCCTGTTCTGTTGAATTTTCTACGTGCTTTTTTGAATTGTTTATAGCTACTGATGGCTTTCTTCACTTCTGTAGTAAGTCTGACTTTTCTTTTACCATTTTAGGTTTTGTAGTTACAATTTTACCTACAGGAGAAAATGAACTTAATGATTGGAGATTTTGTTCACTGCACCAGATGCAACACTGCACAGTTACCTTCTGCTCTGAAACAGTAAAGGGGCAATAAAAACAAGAAATACTAACCATCATCATTTCCAGGTTCTTCATCTACTACCTCTTCTATATCAGCTGTTTTTAGTTTCACCTCTGGGTGGTACTCATCTTCTTGTTCATTTGATGGTACAGCTGAGGTTATATTTTCTTCTATTTTTTTCCTTTCAGCTTCCCGCTCTAGTTCTTCTATTTCCTGCAGGCGTTTTTCTAGCAGCTCAGCTTGCCTCTTCTGTTTTTTCTTCAGTTTTTTCTTTTTGTTTTTGGATATTTTTCCAACCTGAAATATTAATATCAAAGAAAGAAAAAGTAATTACTAATTTTCAAGGCATCTCACAACTAAATTACAGTTTGATTATAATTTTTTAAAAAATACTAGATGGCAACTAATTTAATAATTATATTACTTTTTCCAGTTTACTTCAAATCAAGAATGATACAGGATTACATGAGGCAAAAATCCACCAAAATATTAGACAGGTAATCATGTTTTTACATGGTCCTTATTAGATCCAAGAGCAAAATAAATCTATACTTCTAAGATGCCATAATAAAATTCCCATGATCCTATAACCTTGATAAACACCATAATCTTGAACTTCAATCTAGGTTAACAGATGATACTGTATGTGGAAAATAATTGGGTATCATTATTAGCTGTTTACATGTAAATTTAATACCTTATTTCTCTCTCTGTATAATGCAGGTAATAACCAGCAAAAGTATTCTAAGCAAAAAGACACAAGAAAACTAAAGAGACTGAAAACAGCACATTTTAAATAAAACCTGTTTTTTTCAACTATTTTCTTGTGAAAGGAAAGCATTTTTATTACTCCCTTCTGGCCCAAAACATATAAATTACAAACAGCAGATGGCCATTATGAAGTTCCTCCTTTTATATATAAGGATTGAAACACTCAGGTACAACAAGAAGGAAATAAAAAATGAACACATCAGAGCTTGGATTGAAACACTTCAGATTTTAACTGAACCATGGCTTCTATTTCTACTATCTGATAAATGAGATCTATGCATTTTTCATTCATTGCTTAAATATCACAGTAAGAAATCCTCATATAATCAAAAAATAAAGTACAAGGAACAGAGAGAAACATTTCCTCAAAGGCTTATCTGTTAATCCTGTTATTTTCATAAAAAGCCATGGGATCATCTAAACAAGACATCAAATTTCACAAACCTAATAATTTTCATCCATGTTGTATACCCACTGAAATTATACAGAAAGCAGCTTTGACCACAGATATTCCTGAACAGCTGTATCACCACTGGTGATTTCCTACATGCATATGGCAAAGAGATCTTTCAAATCTCATAAAATTGCCTCAACTTTCAGGCCTTGATGATTAAGGCCTTTATGCCCTTAAGATATCTGCAATGCACAATATTTAGTGCATTCTCCCATTTTTGTCAGGATTTGGACAAATGGGTTATTCCTCAAGAGAAGAAAACAGCAATGCTTAACTTAGTTTGACATAGCTATAGAACTGCATGTCTGTGAGAATTTCCATCACAGAAATTCTGTGCTTAAAACTGCTAAGGCCACAGACATGAAAAGAAAAATGTTCTTTGAAAGATAAAAGCTTTATTCAAAGGAAGCTCTTAAAAAGGGTTGAGGATACTAACAGTCTAATACATATTAATAGCCAGAGAAACACAGAAAATAAGGCAGTTAAATTGTATTATATAACAATACTCACAGGCTTTTGTTGTGGAGCTGTACTCACTAAAAAGACAAAAAATAAATTGTAAATAAAATAAAGGTTTTATTTTTCAAAAACAACTCTATAAAAGCAAAAACAAGTAGAAATAAATAAAAATATTTTAACTAAATAAGGCAGTGTTAAGTTTACTTTGTTAGCCAGATTTTTTACTTCTTTACAAATAAATGCTGTCTGAAATCATTTGATGTCTCCATTAGAGCATCTGGGATTGGAAGGAGCTAGCAGCTATCTGGGTTCTCTGTGTTGTGCTTGTCAGAGAGCTCATGAAATTAAAAAAAAAAGGCTGAACCATTAAGAGTGGACAGAAATCATGGAATGACTGCAGAGCTGTCACAGATCAAATGTATGCAGTCAGCTGGCAGAGCAGGCATAGACTGGTTTAAACAGTTCAGGGAATATTAGCAAAGATACAACACTGTGTTGCACCCAGCAGAAAAGCCAAATACTCATGTGTTTTATTCAGAAACAAGGCAGTTTGATTGCCAGGGCTGGAGGCAGGAAGCAGTGCCTCAGGCAAAACACAGACCACGTCACAGAAAAAGCTGCTCCAGCTTGGGCCCCTTCTGAGCAGCTCTGAGCAGGATCCCATCAGTGACTGGCTCTGATGGGATTGCAGGGCTCACTGTCACACAGAGCACCACAAGCCACATTAAACCTCCCCCTGTGATCAAATCCAACAGAAATAACCAAATATGGGAGACAGAAGCAAAGTGAAGCATGAGGAACTGAACGGGGCAGAACCTCTCACAAACTCCTTCAGACCCAAAGGCCTATGGCAATTAAGGGATGCCAAATAAAACACAGAGTTGTTTTGTAGGTTCAGATCCTGCTGCCAAAGTCAGGGGAAAACCTGCTTGAATACCCCTGAAAGGGCAAGGTTTTCAAAAAGATTCCTAAACCTGAGCACTATCATTGTTATAAAAAGAGAAATTCTACATAACCTATTCTTGCAATGCAGTAAAGAAAACACATGCTCAGCTCCTGTGTGGAAAGCCATATATTTAATTACAATTTGCTAAGAACCAAGTGTGGTAAGAATGCCATTCCTAAAAATAATACTTATTTTAATGTCAGGAAGCAATATAAAGGCTGCATGAACAAAATGAAGTTATTTCCCACATAAATAACAAAATCTTTAGCTATGTGATTACACATTATGTCAAATTCAATATAATACATTCACCATTTATACGATTTTTCATCTAAAATATATAATGGTAGGAAATGGATCCTGATCACTGTATTTGTTACCAATATAGAAAGTATTTTTAGCATACCTCACAGATTTTAATCTGTGATGTATTTTCTGACAATATTACAAAGGGAATTACTTTTCCACTGCCTGTAGCTAATGTACTCAATTGGTAAATTAGTAACAACCACAGTACTAAAAATATATAGCACATACTACTAAAAAGAAAATCACTAGAAAAGCCACACTTCCTCCTTGTTTGTCTTTGCTTATTGCTGTTAACTTCTTTACCTTGGCTACTCCTAGATAAACATAAGGTACAGTTCCTATCAAAACTCTTGGCAAACTTAACATTAAACATTTTATACCCCTAGGAAAATGGGCTTATCATGAGTTCAGTTAGGTACAATAAATTCTATTTTTAAGGGTGAAAAACTATGAATGTAAAACTTTTCATTGCATCCGATAAGTAAGTTAGAACTGACAAAAAGGCAGATGATTTCACAAGGATGGTGGTGAACTTAGAACCAGATATAATTTAGTTAAGATTAGTAACTGTTGTCAATATTAGTGATGTAAGCTTCCAATGTGACTAAAACCCAGGCATTAAAGCTTGTGGAATGGGAAGGGAGTAAGTTCACACCAATAAATATTTTTCTGTTTCTGGGGACCCTGAAAACTTGAACATGCAAAACCAGTACAAAATCATTACTCTGACAGCTTCCAGAGCAGGGATAAGAATTTAACAGACATGCATTTTTCACATGCAATTCTTTAAAATGTGAATTCTCACTGGACAAAATACTGCTAGCAATAACATAGTGATGGCAGCTTCCCACATTGCATTTTAACATCCTGTTCATACCTGCAGAGCCAGAGGGGGGAGGAGCCCCAGCCTTCTGCCACTCGGTGGCCTCAGCAGCCATCCTGCGCACGTAGGCATCGTCCACACACATCAGAATGTTCTCGGGCTTTATATCCGTGTGAATGATCTTGCACTTGCTGTGCAGGTAATCTAGACCCTGAAGGACCTGATCACAGAGGGATTTTTAAAAAATCTGCTTGAAACTGCAACTAAATTTAATAAGAAACTCAACCTTCAGCAGCATTTCAAAATAAGCCTGATTTTATCCCACTGCTCAAAAGTACCCAGAAATTGGAGAAAATATATTACCAAATAGTAGCATAAACACGTAATTTTCCACTGCAGCATAGAATTACAAAAATCTTTTAAAGCAAAATTGTCTGATGCACAATAACACCAGTGCAATCTCACCCCACTGAGATTAAAATAAAATTAACTTAGGCAGTAGTAAGAGTTCAGTTCAAATATTGTAATTCAAACCTTCAAACTGTTAACAATTGTGGAAAAACCTGATTACAGTATTAACAAAACTTACCTGTCGAATTATGCTTTTAACACAACGGATGGGAAGGCCTTGATAATTGGACTTGATTATCCATTTTAGAAGATGATGTCCAAGTACTTCAAAGACCATGCAGACATCTGTAATTTAATTAAGGATAACTTCCAAATAAACTTGTTCATGAGAGCAACACAAATGTTTGCTTGTGTTCTGGCTAAAGGAGTCATCACCCCCTCTGGAGGGAAAATGATTCCCCCTAAAAAGAGCATGGTAAATGCTTTGGTACCTTGCTTCAATTATATATACACCCATACAGAACCAGCATCCAACTGCAGAATGAAAATAAAACATTTTAATTACACAAATCTTGTCCATTACTTCTACATGTTAACAACAGCATTAGGGTGAATAATTAAGAAAGTACTTGTAAAAAGTAAATAACTCATTTTTCTTTTCTTTGAGACAGCTGAAAGTACTGATTTGGCCTCTGATCTCTAGTTTTTAATAAATACTAAATTATATTAATAGAAGGTTCTAATAACAAAAGTGTGCAGCAACCGTGCTTTAGAAAAGGACCCATAAGACCCATTTTTTATTAAGCTCAATAGTCACTTGACAACATATACTAACATAGAATGAGAATGGATCTCTTAAAGCCTACAGTTTCAACTGCAGAGAATAATGGCAATCACCAAAGAACTCTCAAAGAAATGCAGAACTCAGAAGCAACATGCAAAAAACATAATGCCAAAATGTTTAACTAGACACAGCGTTTACTACTGGCCCCTGACAGAGGCAAACAGTCAATTATCAGGGGAGATTATTAGGAAAAAACATGATGTAGGAACTTCTGTGATTTCTGCTTCACGGGCTTTCTAAGTTAAGAGATTCTACACTTATACGCCTGGGTAGGTTGTCTCTCTACTGAGAAAATCTGCAGATATGGAAGCTAATTTAAAGTTTTACCATCTACAACATTCTGGAAAGAAGTTATACAATTAGACCATATCCAATTAATCCTCAAACATGAGCTGGGAATGACCTTAATGTACCTGGAAATCAGAAAACATGTTAAAATCTTAACTACATGATACTATAACCTTGCAAAGAACAATGCAATACAAATAACCAAAAATTAATTGATGGATACTGCAGGAAAATCTTGATGAATTAGACTATGTCCATATAGAAGACTACTTTTATACTGTTAGAGATCCCACCTAACTTCTCTAGGTTTTATCAACTGGAGTCTTGGCAATGATCTTAAGAGTCACTGTCTTGTGTTAAAACGAGACTTACCTTGTCTGTCAGTTTATCACACACATTCTTTTCAAGTACCTACCTATACACATAAAGGTAGCTCAAGTTTTAACATCTGCATCCTCTATACTGAAGTTACACCAGTAGTAAAAGGTCTCAAGACTGGTCAAAGCACAGTGTGAAGAACTGTGTAACAAACTGTTAATCTCATTTCACACTCCTGAATTCCTGTATTAGAGGAGACACTGAATAGTCATTTCCCACTCACATCAACTGGGTGTGCTCAGAACTCTGTTCCATTCAGAAGAGCAAACAGTCTTGGTTACTTTACCCCACAGTGAACACAAGTCACTAGTAGAACACACAGCCATCATAAAGGATGAGCAGAGAGCATGAGCTCTGCAGAGCTTATTAACTGAGCCCACACAGTCGAGTTGCAAAGCTACAGCAACACAGATTGCAAAAAGGACATGCAACATTCAGAAATGAAATATAGGACACCCGCCCACAGTCCTTCAGACCACTGCTGCTGCACTCTGCAGTGCACATTCCTGACATTCCTTGCAATTACAGAAATGTTAAGCATTGCCAGTAACCAGAAGAGAAAGGGATGTAAACAGCTGACAGGCAAGGGTGAGCACCAAGAAGGAAGATGTAAGAGGAATGGCAGAGGAAGGCAGAAAGAGGGAAGGTCATCAGAAAGTGATGTCTACCTGAAAAAAAGAGATTGCAACATTTTGCAGGGGTGACTTGGACAAATTCAAGGGACACTCCATAATGGAGAGACAACTGGAATGGAGACAATATACAGAGCAGGCTCAGTGTTGGGAGTAGGTATGCAGAAATGTTCCTGCTGTCTGATTTACTATCCTGATCTGAAAAACATTAACCTTAAGTCAGACTGTCCAGAACAAGGAGTTTGGGAAAAGTTCTGCATTAACTACTAGGAAACCAGCCTTGCAAGTCCCAAGATCCTCCTACAGCACCAAGAACCTGACTGATGAGAAGGTCCAAAAAGTCCTGCAGCAAAAAAAACCCCTGAAGCCCACCTAGGAGATATGCTTCTTGTGAAATTCTCTTCAAAGCAGCACAGGGGATGTCTCACAGGAGGAAACTAAGCACAGCAGCAAAAGTGAGGGTAACTCTAACATTTATCAGCTGATAGGGTTAGCTGTAACAAGTACTGAGAGCTGTTCTTTCCTGACTCAAATCCTATCTGTAACTACCTATCTATCTATAAATACAAATTACTCAAGCATTTAGAAATATGACAAAGGATGAAGGCTGGAAGTACCAGCACAGAAGACTTTAGGACGCATCTCAGTTGCTTCTGGATTGGCAGCACTTAGACACTCTGACATTTAATTAATACTCTATATTCTTTGGAGATACATTTATTACAATCATTCATATAATCAGACATAATGTCTGATTGTGTGGGAATGTTTCCTTCTTTATTTTTTCCACTTGTCTCTCAAACCATTTTTCCATTATATGATTATCTGAATCTTTCATTTAAAAAATGCTACACTGAAATGAACATTTACTGCAGCTCTAATAAATGTCCACTGCAAACAAACATAATAATTTACACTTACTGAAAATACCAAAGTGCCCAAGATCATGAATTCTGTTATTTCATGAAAAATTCATAATTGCAATCTTTGCAAAATAAACAAGTAGGTAAAAAATTATCAGCCTAGTGCTGCATAACACATTATTAAAATTCCTCTGTATATAAGCACTTCCTCCAGCTCCTAGGAGAGAGACAACAGTTTGCAGTCACACAGTGCAGGCCAATGGCTCTGCACAAATCCAGCTCTGTTCTACATGGCTCTTGACAATTTTCCCTGTTTGGAAACTCCATGACATTTTGTGGTATTAGCCATCCAAAGGATTCACCCACCTCTCTTCTGTCTTGTTTTAGCTTTTAAATGCATTCCATAACCAATAATCAAGCCTCTCTGAAACATATGTTGTTTTATTTTATAGTCAAGCAACAGATATTTAGTGACTTGCCCAAAGGAAGCTGGAAACAGCAGAGCATGGAAAAGATCTCACTCTATTTCTCTTAACCTGTGCAACTCAGTGACACTAACATGGCAATAATACGGCATTTTAAGAAGTAAACAGCACCAAAACATTAAAGTCAATTACCTGCTCCATCCCAAGAGAACCTACACCAAAAATTATCTTCCCAAAAACTTAAAAAGGAGCTGATGAAATAATGCAACCAACCACTGCTCAAATAACTCAGGATGCACAAGCTGTTCCCAGGCAAACTTAATGCATAAGATACTCGGTATCATATTCTTGCTGGCAGTCAGGACTTTGACAGACTTCCAGATGCAATTCAAATTTGAGTCCAGTATCAGTCCATCCTGTATACTGGTACTTTTCTGGAAAATGTACTTTTCAGTAAGGCAGGAACATCTGCCTTCCACATAAAAACTTCTGTACTGCCAGTTTTCAACGTGAAGGCAAAACTGAAATAGAATAAATCAACATCAGCTGTCCAGTTTATCTGCCAATACAAAGCTACCTGACACCTTATTTTTCACTGGCACGTGGTGTCTTTTGGCCTTCTCATTGTAAGTGCTATATTGCAGTAAGATGTAAGTTTGGATATGATTTCAAAGTATTATCACTGACAAAATTTACTCTTCAGACCTAGAAACAGCCATCACATTTAATACATGGTGTACATGTGAATCTTATCAAGAATTTAAGAACGTTATTGGGAAATTGCTGTGATAAAGAGCTAAGAGTTACTTCTATGTATAGCTATAAATTCATTATTGTAGTCCTTATTTCGTATTAGTGTTTACAATAAAACAGTAAATCAAAATTCTTGGTTTCTAAAAATAATTATTCTTCAACTGTACTACAGTCAGATGAAAACAAATAAAAATGGGCAAAGGAAAACGAGCTTAGACACCAGTCTGTAAGTGAGAACACTTGACCCCACATTCTCATTCTCACCACATACCCAAAGGCTCCATAACTAATACCAAGAGACAGATGAATGGGATGAAAGCTGCTTGCACACTTCTGTCTGGAAGGATGCTTTCTAGTGAGCATTCAGATTTACTGACAGTCACCTTCTACATTCCTCTCCTAGAAGATGGGAGTTGGTGAAAGGTACCTTAATCTGATCTGCTGAAGGCTGAAGGAACATCACCAAAAAATCAATGTATAATTAGGCTCTCTACAGCAGGAACTGTCTCTCTGGCAATGTGACCCACAACAATGAGGTCTGCTACTGGACTCCAAATACAACATGCGCACACACAAGTCCAGCTGTAACAGTAAATGAAAGCACAGTAATAGAACAAGCTACTAAAATAATATAATTAGCAAGGAGAACTCCGTTTAGCTTAACTCTAAAATCAAATTTATTCACAGACCCAAAATTTACACCGAGAATTAGTCAGTTGTATTTTACTTTATCTCTCTTTTTCCACCACCCCTCTTCTGCTTTTTTTAAAGAAAGCTTTCAAAGACAAAGCTATACAATCTTAGCCAAAAACAAGGTTAACACCTGGCCAAAAGATGACTACATGAACAAGAGAAGCATCTCCATGACCTCACACTACTCACAAGAAAACAGAAACCAGCTTTGTCATGAATCTGACAATTTCTCTTTACCAGTCTAGAACAAAAAAAAATATTTCTCGTAAGCTTCAGTTATTACAAATGTTTTCAGTAAACTCCATTTTTTAAGTAATCAATATCTAGTTCTACCAGACCATGAAAGGATAGATAAGACTTCTTTTTTAATTTTGCATTGTGTTTAGAAAAGTTAAGTTACTTTCACTCCATAGAGTGCCTTCCACACTGCACTTCTCTTGGCATCTACATAGATTTTGTTGTTTCCACTTTGTATAAAAGTAAGATTAACTACAGAAAGTCCAGAACTAAATGCTTACTTATTTCAGTAGAATATCTTTAATGAGAATGCCATGTTCTCAAAAGGATACGAATTCCATTCATTCCAGAAATTTTGAAGTCATCAATTAGCTGTACAACCATATCCTTGTTGGGATCATTAGGGTCACTTTCACGAACCTAAACCAAGAATGCAAACACTGACATTTCAGGAAAAAATTCACTTTAACATACTAATTCGTTAGATTTCCACACAAACTTACATATTTTGGAGCTTCAGGAAACATATTAACTCATAATAAACCAGATTTTTAGAGGACAATATGTAAAAAACCAAACGTCTAAAATAAATTCTCTGTGTTTTTTTAAATTCACTATTACTGTTATTATTGTTATTGAACACTGTATTGCAATAGTGATACTTACACATTTGAGTAACTTTATTTCATCCAAGGCTGTCTCCGTATAATGCTGGGCACTTTTTACAACTTTCATTGCAACAAACCTTTTTCCCCTTGAAAAGAAGAGAAATATTTTCAACATGTACAGTGAGCTAAAACAACCGTACTTGGAAGGCTGAGAAATTCTAACTAGAATATTTCATAGTCTAATGCATTCATACAGAAAGTGCTGAAATTACACTCAATGACAACTTTTAACAATACTCTGTTAACAGTGTAACTTAGTGAGAATTTAAGCTCCTTGATGCTAATATCTCTAAAAGAGAAATCTACTCACACATTTTATCATTTAATGAAGGTAATTATATTTTTTCATTAAAGATACAAAAGAAATAAAAATATAAGCTTATTCCTGCATGCTCAAGACAACATGCAAATTCAATAGGCAAAGCTAATTTGTCAAAGAAAATAGAATTACATTTATTTCTGAGAGCTTTTATAAACGACACCATTAATCAAGAGCAAAATAAGACTGTAGGCATCTTTCTGCACAAAAAGATAGTAAACATTTACATAACTTGATCATGCACATAAAACAGAAGTTACTGCAAACAAAATAATGTATTAATAAAAAAGTTTAGGTATATGGAAAAAAATAAGTTTTCTTACTGCATATCCCAGCATAGCCAGACCGTAGAGAAGTGTCCCCATCCTAACTTTCTAATAACATGATACCGGCCATTGAAAAGATCACCAATTTTCACTGGATGATAGCCTCCTTTCATGAAAAAAACAAGTAGAAAAAAGAATATTTAGAAAATAAACAAGAATTCCCAGGTTTTCAAGTAACTTTCTTGTAGAATAAATTTTCCACTTCAAATTGTCCTGTACTATAAATAGGAAATATAAAGAAAACTCTAATGGTAAAAATTCTGCCTTGCTTGGCCTGGAGGGAAAAAACTCATGTCCTGTAACTACTGTAGAGTTTATTCATCCTTCTCTCTTATGGCTTTTATTTATGGTAATATAACCATCTGTTCTCTATTTCCTCAGGCTTATCTTTTATTTCACAGACAGGAGAGAAAAGATCTACATTATTTCTTTATCATATTTGAAGCCTCTCCAGTCAACATATTTTGGATGATTGCAGAATCTCAACAGAGATTGTTTTAATTCCCATTTGCTTTCGAGTAATAAAAGCAGCAATAAAATACTTCCTGAGAAAATGTTAAGAACAATGCAGACTTCATTGATGCTCTTCTACTTGGCTCCTTATCCACAGCAGCAATGCATTTTTCTGACATCTGAGGGTTTTACAGTGAGGAGGAAGAAGAGAGAGCAGGCAGCTCTGGGCTGTGTCTGGAACTGCTTTTCCATTACTAAAGTCTGCAGTCCAAATTTAAACCACTACACAGGTTCTCCACAGCCCCACTGGGCAGAAAGGCCAACAGGACAGAGGAAGCTGGAGCTCAGGTTTCTAGGAGGTGTAATTGAAGCCTTTTATTTCCTTTGTATTTTGGGAGACATTCTTAATCTTAGTTAAACACAGGGAAGACAATGAACACATAAGATTTTTATTCAGACCTTAACACACCAACAATAACATCCATAATTTTGCCTAAATTGCAAACAATTAATAAAGCTGCACCATGCAACCCTGCAGGACATCAGCAGCAGAATCAGAGCAGCTTCCAAGGAACCACTTATTTATCTCTTTCTGGTCCTTCACAATGTCATGCCCAACTGCCCTGTAGCAGGATCTCCAGTTACTGACTAAACCACTTAGAATCAGGAAAACCTCCAACTACTTTCTCAAAGTTTCTGGATCTGTTTTGAATCCCCTGAAAATCTTGTTAGAACTGGTTAAGACAACAATGTGAATTTATAACTTAATTCCTTGAATTTAAAACAGAGACTGCTCTCTTATCTCCTTTTATCTGTGGGAACAGTGATGTCAAATCTGGATATATTTTTATTCTCTTTTTGCTAATAACATCTTCTGCCTTAACAGAAGTTCAACAGTTCTTTTATGAACTCTCCTATGCTGCCAGAGGAGAATAATAAATTTAACACAACTGTGCTGCAGAATTATAACGATTACACACACAGGAGAAGGATAAAGCTTAAATGACATATTGTGTTAAATGCTGGTGTGTCTAACAAACTATTCAACACACAGAGCTTTGATATATGTGTGCTATGGTGTAACTGCAGGCTTAGCAAACAGCAGACACAGATTAACCCAAAAGCTGACCCTTCCCTTGGGGAAGACCTCCCCAGCCCTCCCATTACTAGGAAGGAAATGCTCATGAAAGCTGCCAGGACAACTCACCCAGGACAGCAAAATGATACTTTCATTCCCACTGCTGAGTTGTGCCACCCCCAGTAAGGATGCCCACACTGCCAAGCAGGAGCTCCTTATTTCCAAACCAAAACCCAGATCACTTTTGGAACACCTGACTGGATTTACTCTCCACTAGAGAATGAGGGACCTGGACTTACTGAGAGCAAGGGCTGACTATTATACTGTCCATCTGCAAACAGAAACAGCATCAGCCACAGATGAAGCCCAAGCCCATTGCAGCTTCACTATTACAGAAATTTTGCTGAATAAATGCAAATACATGAATCGGTACTGATACAAAAATTAGAAACCAAACTAAATTTGATTTTGTCTATTTAAGCATCCTTCTAATAACTGCTGATGGAGATATTTAACAATCTGGGTAAATATAATCATTATTTAAGACAGCTATTGACTGGTTTAAAACAAACAAACAAAAATCTAATTACTTGGTAATTTTTTTCCCAAAAAATTCTATGCTGGATGATGAAGTCACAGATGCAAGAGCAAAGTTAAGAGAACATACAGGAATTCTACCTTTCCATTACTGCAAAGGTATGCATTTGTGAAGTGAATCAAATCTGATGACCTGCAAAATTTATATGAGACTTCCACACAGATACAGCATCACAGATAAAAATATGTTCCTAGGAATAGTTTAGGCAACCAAGAGCCTTTTAAGTCTAACTCTACAAATAGCTTTTGGCTTACTTGTGCTTCAAAGGGTCAAAAATAATGAAAAACTTGTGATGGTTCCTTCCCATCAGAGACAGAAAAGGAAACAGCACAGAGAGGAAATCAGACAAAGACAACAAAGTTAATGAACAGAGGCTTGACAAGTTATTTTAGTAAACTCTATGTGTTGGTAGCATAACAATACTATATACGTAAAAATCATGTTGATTTGATCCCTACACCACTGTCATAACTAATTATAACAATACCCCAGCATATGTGACAGATGCCAACAGTGGGAGCATATATAGCATATGAGTATATATATTTCACAAGATACTTTCCACTGTCCTAAGTCACAGCAGGAGCTGTTTTGGAAATAATCTGCTACCATTCCTGTACATGTTACTCTCTGATTATTCCTATCAGCAACATATGCATTTACAGGTTGTGGACAAGCACGTAACAACCCACTTAGTAATGTGCATTTCAAAAACTGGTGTCATCCTATGATGAACCATTTAAGTTCTCCATGATACCAAAAGTGTTTCTAAGTATTAGTAACAATAAAGCATCTACGCAAAATTACCAAGCTGATAAAAATTATGTGCTTTTGTAAAAACAATACTGGCATTTAAAAATATGCAATGTATAAGTGGCACTGCTGAAAATGTAACACACAAAAAACATCACCCTGTTGTACTGCAGCACAGATAGAAAAAAAAGTGTCTCCCACAGCTAGCTACATGCATGCAAGAAGGAGGGTCAGAAAAATGAGGTCATTATTCCTGAATGTCTCCTGAATGTATTGGTAATTGTAGCTGGCTCATTCTATGTTTGTAAAGGGAATTATTCCCTTTGTGAACTGGATGAATGGGAGACATCTCCAGGGGGCAGTGAAGATGATCAGAGAAGCAAAAAATTCCAATTACATCCATGACACAACAGACTCTTGCAAACAAAAAAATTACCAAGTGTTTCAAGGCTTTTCAGAGAAGAAAAACTAGCTTTACAAACTACCCCTCAAAAAATCATGCAGTTGGATGTTTGATAGTTCCATTCCTTAAATAAATATTTGAAAAGCATTTTATGCAAATTCAGTAACACAAACAGAAGTAATGTCACAGACTTCAACAGGCCCTGGAGGAAGCCCCCAGGGAACGGAAGTCAGTCTGCTTTTCACAGATGGCTGCTAGTCAGTCTCTTTCACATCAGGTGCTAATACAAACCGATCCAATTTCCTCATTAAAAAACACTACTATGACTATTTACTAACCACCATGTAATGTGGTCAAGATGCAAGCCCAGCACACAGTAACATACTCTTAAAAATAAAAGTAGTAACAAAAATACTCAACAGAAAGTACAGCTAACAAGCCATATGTTGAATTCCTGAAAAAAATAATTATATCCTCATCATAAAAATTCCCCTCCTATAAAATTTCAGACTGGGGTTGAAAAGAGATGAAGTATGCTCTGGGCCTCAGTCAAAAACCCTGGAAGACTGCCATTTTGAAGACAAAATTAGGAATAAAAGAGACACTCCAGTAATAAATGATAATTTCCAAATCTTTATCTTCCCCTTGCTACCCAAAAGAGAAAAAGATACTCAAACTAATAACACATCTCTCAAAAAAAATGGAAAATGCATCTAAAAGCCATTTGGGAGTTCTTTAGCAAATAACTTACTCATTCCCTATAAAGAATATAAAATAGATAAACAAATCCCAATGTGGTAATGCAATTCAGATTCTTATGGAGACCCTCCCTTCAATTCCACCCCAGCAGACTAAAAGAAGGAAATGCACTGCTCAGCTGTACAGGAAATTAGAGTCAGAAAATAAGCAAATCCTCTACTGAAGCAAAAAAAAGCACTGCTCCCACAGAAACAAATAATGATCATGACATCCAAATGAACCAAACCTTGAATCATCCTTAATGTACTTTAAAAAATTCAAAGCCTCAGGATCACAAGAATTCAGAAGAACCTTTATGCAGACACAAGTTCCCTTTAATTTTTCAGGAAGCCTACAAGTATGCTTAGTGTAATGCATTTTATTTCAGAAGTATTCAGATCTCACTACTGACCTGCTCTAGTTAAACAGGTAACTCATAAGCAGGCTTTCAGCTTAGACTATTTTTTTGTTTTGTGATCTAGCTTCTGCAGATGGTGACATTTTGCAAGGGTTACTGGAAAACAGACAACAGCGGATTGTTTGAAATTAAATGCAGCTCTTACTTCAGGAAAGAATAAAACCAGAGCTTTGAAATGCTTAATCTCAAGGAAATACAGATGTTTGTGAGTATGCAGATGTTTAAACAAACCCTTATTCACTGGGAGAGCACGTTAAAGACACCAAAAGACATATCTTACAGAACAAATGTGTTTTAACACAAATAATAAAAAACCAAACCAAAATACTTGACCATGGTTCAGCTACGTGTTTTTCTCTTCCCTGCAGCAGACTTTAACATCTAGTTTGAGTTTATCTTTGGCTTTCACTATTAGCATTTGTAAGCCACTTATACATTTGAAATATATTAATAAAACTTCTCACACCAAAATGAAATAGACACATTCTTTCTGTTAAATATGTAAAATACAAAACACTTTTCCAGGCTAGGAAGGGGAATCCTTGAAATAGCATATTTCCAGGCTTATACAGAAACTTCTGATTAAGAAGACATTATCACATTTGACACAGGAAATGTTTTTTGGTATGAGGACTACAGAGTACCAGATACAGTCATTGTGCATAGAGTGCTTTCTGACTATTCAAACATACTGATCTGGAGAGATAAAATTCTGATGTACGTATTCTTGAAATCTACTACAACAGGTAACCCAGAGTTGACAGAACTTTTATTTATCATTTTTCATCTAAGTATAGAGTACATTCTACCCTAGTGGGAGCAGACTTGCAACTTTAGCAGTGACATTAAAATAAATTTAAGTATTGACACTGTTTTATCGCAGTCATGCTTTTATGCATTTAATCATATTTAAAACCTGAACATAACCAATACAAAAATTAAGGAAATTGAGTTAAAATGAAGATGTAGAGAGCCTCAGACAACGCTGAGAGCTGTGAAATACACCACGTGGAAAAGAAGCATGTAACATCAGAGGCTAGTGCAAGTGAGAGAAGAAAGGAAAAATAAAGGATACAGTTTAAAAAAACAAATTTACGCAATGCTCTTAATGGTACCAAAGCATTTCAGAACAATTTGGAGTGCAAGAAGAGTTGTTTGTCTTGGTTTGGGTGTTTTTGTTTCTCTTACAACTCACATGAATCAAGGGAAGTTTATTCTCTGTTCTTATAATTGGGACATCAGAAAGAATACAGGGATGCCATACTTGTGTATCTACTGAAAAATGTATAAACAAGCTATGGCTAAGTGAAAAAGCAATGCTGAGGACAATAATGAATTAGGAACAGCTCATCATTTCAGGTCCTGATGCATAATTGTTTCAGGACCTGAAATGACGAGCTGTTCCTAATTCTTGTAAATTCCATAATTAAAGATCAGCTCTTTAAAAATCCCTCAAGAACCAGAACTAAGACTGGCCTGACAGTGTTGACCTGCACTCACCTTTACAGTAATCTGCGGGATCCTCCTGCTCCTCATCGTCGGAGCCCAGAATCTCCTCCTCGGGCTCAGGCGGGGCGGGCTCCGGCAGGGGCGGCGGCGGGGGCGGCGGCGGAGGCGGCGGTGCAGAGGGAGCTTTCTGCTGAGGCTCTGGCCTGCAAATGGCACAGAGAGCACACTTAGCAAAGAGCCACCGCACTGGGGTGCCCAGCCCTGCAGGGGAGATGAAAAACCAGAGCAGCGCCTCACGTTGTCACGGTCACCTCTCATATCCCCCTGGGGACACTGGGGAGGCGCGCACAGAGAGGAGCCCGGCCAAGCCAAGAGCGGGTCTCAGGTCAAAGAGCCTGCAAAAGACTCCTAAAGTACAGAATCAGATACAGACGAGCTTTTGAAATTCCTGACGAGCAAATGAGACGTTAGACCCACCAACAAACAATCTTCTAAAGAAACTGACCCGAACCTCAATGCACTTCTCATCTGTAGCTGCTGCCAACACTATGAAAAGCTGTATCAGTATACAAAATACTGAAAACATCTGCTAGAAAGAAAGAGGAAAAAAACCTCTTCTTCCTAGGTAGAGGACAATGCTCATCATCCCAGGGCATATCATATGCTTGAATATGCACTAATTTAAAAAAAAAAAAAAAAAAAAAAAATCACCGAAATCTGACACCACCAGGCAAGAGATTTTTTTTTTTGTCTTGCAGCTCCTGTTTTTTTAAAAACACAACTAAAATAAAATATATTTTATATCCTGTTCCAAAGAAAGCTGTACTTGGTTACTACAAATTACTCACATTTCAAAACTGAGTATTATTTTCCACAGACTTAAGTCCAGGGTGGAAGTGATTTGACCTGTCATATAATTTAGAAAGCCTTCCCCAAAGAGATTGATGCTGTTACTTTTTGTATTCATATCTCTTGCAAATAAATAGTATACACTTTCCAAATGCATTTGCAAAGTAACTTAAGCATTTGTACCATCAAAAGCTGCTCTTACATCTACTTCAAATCAACCACATCTAAAAAACACCATATTAACAGTATTTTGTCCTTCATGTAATAAAAAACCATAAATCTGTAATTGGTTGATATTT
The DNA here is from genome assembly GCF_022539315.1 of Serinus canaria. Taxonomy (NCBI): domain Eukaryota; kingdom Metazoa; phylum Chordata; class Aves; order Passeriformes; family Fringillidae; genus Serinus; species Serinus canaria. The sequence continues at coordinate 13,064,334 of NC_066314.1, forward strand.
CAGCACCTACAATTAAGATCCAAATACTTCATCATGAGAAAAAACTGTACTTATGTTTATCCCACTTCTAAGTCATCTTCCTCATAATTCTTTTTCCTTTTAAAACACTGCAATTGTTCAAGACAGACAGACAGACAGAGAGACCATTTGGTGTTAAAGAGAACATGGCTGGTCAGAAACAAATGCCACTGCACAGCAGCTGCTACTACGCCTTTGCTTAAAAGGACATCACTACAAGCTGCACTGCATACTAAATTTATCTGCCTGCTGCCCCTTTCAGATAAAAAAATTCTTCAGACAATAAATGGTCAGATTTAAAAAGGGGTATTTTGAACTAATTTATCAATGATTTAAGTTATTATGAGAAGTGTCATGAAGTAAATGAATTTACATCAGTACCACATGCAACTAGGCAGAAGAGAAAGAAGGAATCCATTTGTAGGATGAAAAATAAAAATATTTGCAGGTGTTCCTACTTAAAATTATGTTGGTTGTTTGCTTCCCTCTTTCATTTCTGGCTCCCAACAGATGTCTTTATCTGGTACACTGAGAGGAAAGTAAACTGCAAATGGAAGGTTCAGCACATTCTCTGTCCAGCTACTCCAAACCGGATTACTGACCCTCCTGGTTTCATGAACCAGCCTGGTTTCATGGTGCCAGCAAGCTCCCAGTGACAGTGGCAGCTCCTACACCTGATCTGAAGCTTAAACCCAACAAGCCATCACAAAAGGACCCACATTACAAACACTGAAACTTCATCTGCTGGGCACAGGACCATTTTGGATACACAGATCAAGAACTAGGAACACCTAAAAATAAAAAACTAATGGTTGGACTTAAGGGGCCTAAAAGTCTTTTCCAGCCTAAGTGATTGTACAAGCAAGAAGAAGAATGCATATTGAAATAGCCTGTACTTCATCCATGTATCTGAAAGCAGGGTGCAGGAATACAGGCACATCCATCAGTGCCTGGACTCCCTATTTTGGGTGGTACCATCATCTTACTTTGTACTGACCACAAATGTCCATGCTACTATTCTGGTCACATGAAATGGTACAACTATAGACAAGTCCAGGGTAGGGTAGGGAAATGCAGTGTGGTGTAAGTTCAAAAATTCATTGAAGTTAAGAAAACAGGGCTCTTCTGAGTCCTTCTCAAGCTACTGTATTTGATTTTGGTTTGAAATGGGTTATTTTTCCTGTCTTCAATCCCAGTTCATTTTTATATACAGAACTGTTTTCTTACTGTCCTTTGTGGACACCAGGAAGGAAGGAAAGATATCACTGTATTTTGTTCCAGAGACATTTGTGATTTTTATCTGCAAATAACAAAACACTGCTTTACACTTGGAACATCTTGGGTTTATGAATTTAGCTTTGCTTGCATCTTCGGGAGCAATCAAATATTAGTACAGAAAGATGAGGGAAGGAAAGAAACATACTGAGTTACATCAGTCTGACTGCTAATTCTGCATTTTTGGCAATTTTTTCCTCTAGTTTAGAATTCTTAGCAAGAGATTCCTATCACTCTTTGGTTTTTTCACTTTTACTTTTCCAGGATATCTGTAAAGACCAAGTCTTCAACACTTCAGTTGATGGCTTAAATTCTGCCTACAGGTTGAGTAACTCATCCTGGCATCCCCAATGCAATTGGCTCTTCTGCCAATTCATAGTTTCACAGTGTTAGGAAGGACATCAGTGAGAAAAGACCAGTTTTGCTATTTCTGAATGGCCTTTTATTGAATTGCAAAGATAAGCTATGATGAATGCTTCAACAACATCTTCATTTGCAATTTAGGGCATGAATATACAGTTTACTCAGCTTAGATTTCATTTTTTCCAGTAGAGTCTTGTTAAATGTAAATTATTTTTTCTTTTGAGTAAACTTTAAAATATTGTTGGCATTAAAAAATCCAAACATTTAAAAACCTGAGTCACAAACACAATCTCCGTTTCCTTTTCAGAAATATAATCGTCAAACACTATTACAACATAAAAAGCTATTCAACAACCATTATTTCAAGTTATTAGATTTTCTCATTCCTAAAATGCTATGTAATGATATGCATTAGGTAACACATGCATGCAGAGATAAATATTAAACTTGTTTTTCTTTCTTCTGAAGTAATCACTTGGTACTCTGTGGTCTACCACTATTAGACTGTTCATCACCATCCAAGCATAAACACTTAATTAACACAAGAAGATGACACACCATTTCTAGACTCTCAGTATTTTGTCAGCAGGTATACAGAGAACTGACCATTTCCACAGGCTACAATGACAAACCTTATAATTGTATTGAAAGAAACACTAAAAACAATTAGCAAACACTAGCCAGCATTTTTTGTCTTTTAATTACTGCCTTTTCCATGGGCAAAAATAAACTTACAGCAAAATCCAATCAAAATACAATTAAATCCTATTTTTAAACTGCTCTTAGAGGGAATACTTAGTAAAATACAAAAGAAAAGCTGAAGTATTTCTCCTCTACAGTGAACTTGAAGCAAAATGCGTCAAAACCCTGCATGGAATCTTACAAAAAATCAACTGCCCACTGTTATGAAACATAACATTTCTGACAATTTAATTTTACTGTTCTCTCACATGGACATGTTGCTCCATGCTCCCACTGGGTAACAGACAACAGTAAAAGCAATCTCTTTAACAGTCAAACCTTAAAATGCTGAGAATATTATATTATGAGAAATCCAGAAAATTCCATTCATTTTTTGTTGTTGTTGATATTGTGGGGTCATTTGCAATTCTTCTGTTCTAGAAATGGTAAAACAAGAGCAGTGAGAGTGATTAAAATCACAAAATGCCTTCCATATGGAAAGCATCTGAACATACCTGAACTCTCCAACCAAGAAAACAAGACAACAGAGTGCTACAAAATCTAGAGAGATACAGAGAAGGCAAATAGGCAATGGCTGTCCATTGCCTCATCCCACACACTGAGCCAAGTTGATGGAAAAACTCAAAAAAAGGAAAAAAAAAATTATGCAATATGATGGTAAAAACTAAGGTGAACTTTTTTCCCTTGGGTATCATGAATACGAGAAGTTATTTAAGTTCAAATAGGGCTCAAAAAATTTATGGAAGAAAAACTGACTGATGGCTAACCCAGGACTGCCTGTGACTCTGAAGCCCAGCAGCCTGGAATGTTAAAGAGCATTCTGCACACCAGGGCACAACCCTGCACTCCTCCCCAGGAGCTGCTGGCTCTGCTCCTGGCCAGAGGGAATGGAGGAGCACTTGGGTCTGTCCCCATGCAGTCATTCCATCTTCAGACATTCCTTTCTTTTCCTCAACTAATGAATGATTTCCATTACTAAAAACCAAAAGAGACTTCAGGCCTATTTATCTGAAACCCTAACAGACAAAAAATATGTTTTCATTATGAAGGAATGGATAAGAATCTCTTGCAGGCAAGAGTGCTACAGAAGAAGACTACCTGAGGAAAACCTCCTGTTCCCATGGGGAACAGGCATACAACAGCAGGAATCTCTTTGAACACTGTACTGCACTCCTGGTGACTACTTTTAGGTAAGCAAAGCTTTACCTTGGAAGTGGCTAAAACCTGCACCTGATTCTCCTACCTTTAGGAAAGCATCGTTTCAGAAAGACATCAGACTGTGTCAAATGAAAAAAAACTTGGGAGAAAGAAATTTGTCAGATTAAGAACTACCTCAATCTGAGGGAAAAACAAAACTCCCCTTTAAGATTTTCAGATGAACACAACCAAAGACATTTTTTGCTAACAGAAAATGCAATTAAAATTAGGTCAAATGACTTTTTCATATATTGAATAAAATATGGAATAAACTATATTCTAGTTTATATGAACCTTTTGCCGTGTCCACAGAGGTTCTACAGGGAATTTCAATCTGGAGTGGTAAAAAAGAGGAAGCAAGGGGGAGGGTGAGCATCAGAATTACACTGTAAGCCTCCTAAGAGAGAAGTTTTACAAAAATCTACTACTGAGTGTGGGTCCATCTCTCCAGCTCCTAAAAGCAAAAGCTTTTATGCTTCTGGGAAAGGCTCTCAAGGTTCTGTAGAGTTAAAAGTCTGAATCTCTATAAAGAAATTTCTTACAGCTGTTATTAATTGCTGAAAGTCTCAGCTATTTGGATCTCTTTCTCATTTGTACAAATGGTGTCTGCTTTATGAGCTGAATTCTTGCCTGCTCTTTTTTCTCAAATGCAAATTTAGCTTAATTAGACAGGTGCCTTCTAACACTGAGCTCTTTGAACTGGAGGCAGCCTTAAATGGAGGCTTTCTAAATAAATTCACACATATAAAACAAACAACAAAAAACATAAGGAAGATCAAAAGAACTCTGAAGGCATCACTCAAGGAACAAAATTATGTTCCATGGTTCAAGAAAGACTTTAAGTGGATTATAATTCATAATATTTTAAAATTGCAATAGCAATGGTAAATTATTTGTAATTTAATCATTCTTTTTAATTACGCCAGAGGTCATCTTACTGTTTTTAGAAACAAAGTCTACAAATCCTGAAGGAAACAGGGCATAAGGAGATGTGTTTTTAACTAACTCCAAGAAATTGTTGATGTGAACTTCCAGGGACAGCTTTGCTACACATGAATAGCACTATTTGTGTTCTTACTGTAGTACAAAACCGTACTACAATCTCCAATTCTAGAAAATTTATGCATAAAAACAGAGAGCACTGGTATGTCACAAGCATGAAGCAGTTTCTACATCTGGTCATTATCAAACAAAATTATAATTCCTCCTGGGACTGTAAACATTCCTTCCAAAGATACCATCCTACCATCAAACATTAATAGAAGCACCAGTAAAAATCCCTCCCAGAGAGAGCAGGCTGAGACATGGTAGCTTTTGTAACCTCTAACAGCAACACAGAATGAATTTTTCATTCCCATCTTGCTTACTAGTCCTCTGGAGGCCACCCTGGGCTTGAATGCACACTCAAAAGTCCCAGTGAAATGCCAAGGAAGGCTGCCTTCTTCCATTCCAAACAACAGCCACTATAAAAAAATGCCATTTCATGCAGCAAGTACTGCAGTTTTGCCACGCCACCGCCCCAGCCCAGCATCACAGGAAGGGCACATGGCCAAGGGCTCAGCTGAGGGGACCCAGTAGCAACCTGCCATTACATCAAATCACATCCAGGATGAAGCAGTCAAGTCTGCTAAGCTTAGGAGGCAGCTCTTAAGGCCTTTCTCTGATAAAGTTACACCATGTTCTCAGAAGTAACTGGTTTCAAGCTCTGAAAGTCAGTCCCAAATGAAATTTTGTTCTCAAACAAATGCAAGTCTGTTAAAATGTTAAGACAGTAAACCAGAAGCCAAATCTACCCAGAAAGCCTCCAGCTTAACTGGACTAAAAAACTAATGTTTTCTTCCTCAAACACTGTTTTTCTCACAGAGTTGTATTTTCCAGACGAGTATCCATTACAGACTTGCAAAGGAAAAAAAAAAGTCACCAGTTAATTAAAAAACAAAGACCCACCTGGCAGCACAAAAAGAAAATAAATAAATAGATACTCAGCAGCTTGTACTTACCTGTATTTCTAGTCACCAGTAAAGTGTTGTAAAGGCTGAGAGTATGTTAAAATCATAGAATATTTTGAGTTGGAAGGGACCAACCAACCAGCATCATCAAATCCATCTCCTGGTCCCTCAGAGGACAGCCCCAAAAATCACACTGCGTGCCTGAATGTTTTGTCCAAATGTTTCTTAACTATGTCAGGCTTGCTGTTGTGACCAGTTCCCTGGGGTTCCAATGCCCAACAACTATCTGGGTGAAGAACTTTTTCTCAGTATCAAACCTAAACCTCCTTGGCTCACTTCATGCCATTTCTTCAAGCCTGTAACTGATCGCATGAGTGAAGAAATCAGTAACACACCTTCTGCAAAAGAGGTGACTGTCAGATCCAGCTTCACAGAGAGACATCAGGCACTGGGCAACCTGAGACCTGAAGAGTCACACCTACCATCAGGGGTGTCTGGGTGGAGTTCCTGGTCACAGCTAATGCAGTGATTCCAGCAGCTACCAGGGAATGAGTTCCAATGCATGACCAGACCAACCCTGAGCAAGTGTTCACTGCTGAGGCTGGGGATGAAGGTGCCTCTTTGTGCCCTTCTTCACCAACTACTGACTCTGTCCATTGCCTCTGTTAGCAGCTCCCAGATGTCATGGTCTGGTGCCTGGTTCCTGGGTTGCAGGTACTTGATTTTTGCACTCTGACAGTGGAAGAGCCTCTGTGAAGAGGAGCCTTTCCATGCCCTATTTGCCTGCTGTGGCTGCCTGCACTCACTAGGGGCTATACTTCATAGGCACAGGGGTGATTACACTGTGTTTTAATCTCCTACCACTGCTACGGCAACACCCAAGTCTCATCAGGTGGTCCCACAAGAGCTTTTGGCTAAAAAAAATAAGAAATTCCAAAGAGCCAAAGTGGAGAAACAGGGCTGTCATAAATCCATGTATTATGTACTGTTCAATGAAGAATACAGTTTCTTATATATACATCCTAACACATCAAAATAAAACCTCCACCTGAAGTACATCAGATATGGAATACCACTCCAATGCAATGATAAAAAATGTGTTATAAAATAAGCTAGTCTCATAAACCACACAGGAAGCTTCAGCTTCTTCAAATCCTCTTGCAACAAGAATCCCTTCTCACACTGCAAAGCTTCTTGCTCTAAGTGCAGCAATCTCCACTTCTGACCAATAAGACAACCTAGCAGATGGTGACAGCAATGGCCACTATTTTGACTTTTTTCTCCCCTCACCATGAACACACGATGGATTACTTTTAACAGAATGACTCATGACTGTATAAATGGAAATTAATTTTTTACTTTCATTCTGGCCTGTTGTGCTGTAGTATTTTAATTTCTGCCTTTCTCTCTGGCATGTTAAATTATAGTGTCTCTAGTCTTTCTATTAATAAGATATAATCAGGAAACATGCTGTTGTTGCTTCAGTATCCTACAGTTGCCACTAGCAACAAATTTACATGTTTTGAAGGAGAGGGGAAAGAATCGCCCTCTGCTCTCCAACAGCCCTGACCCTGGTGAAGTTAGCAGATTGAACTTGATTTGGCACCAAAACTACTTAAGTGACTGACCATTTGAGGTTAAATATGGACTGAAACATGAATTCATAACTAAATTACAAAATACGGGATTTAGTCTTTATTACAAGACAATAACTCCTTCAAGAAAGTATATATTCATTTATTCATTAGAAACAATACGGACACAACTGAAGACAAATGAAGCAAAATGAGCTGCAGTAAACCAACAAATGCAGTGTTTCACACCCCTTTTTACCCATTTAACAGCTTAGTAAAAAGGATTTCATAGGCATAGTAAAATTGTAACCCTTCACTTAACATCAAATACAGTCGAGCAGCAGAGTACCTCTCGCCTTTGGTTGGTTGGTTTTTTCCTGACCCCTAAAGCACCCTGGTAAAAAGTAATCCTGACTTCATGTAATCATCTCAGTGCAAAAATGCATTTTTCATGTCCATATTTACTTAATGTTTAGAAGACCCATTCATCCCATTAAGGGCAAATGCATCATGCTCTGGATTATGTCCGGGAACTCAATTCTTCAGGCAATGAGGAAAGGGTAAGCAGACAGGCATTTTGCATTGGACAAACACCGAGGGACGTAACTGGCAGGTGAAAAAAACAGAGCCTAAAGGAACAAGACTGCATGACTAAGCCAGCAATTTGAAGAACCACTCTGTCTGCTGCAAATACAAATATTTGCTGCAGTGATAAATTCTGAATGCTCCACTTAGAATTCTATTGATACCAGAATTCTCATTAACCTTGCTTTCAAGAAGCCAGAACAAGCATTTTACATGAACTCTTTACATTAACACAACTCTTTTTCACTAACAGATTTTCTTTCTAAATAAAGAATTGCACTCAATCCTTTAAAAAACACACAACTCCTCTCCCAAACTTCCAAATCCCAGTAGCATTTCCTCTATAAAACAAGAGTTTTAATAAATCTCTTTACAATTCCTACTAGCACCTATGGAAGTACCCAGCTTCCATTGCAGTATCCTTAAACCTGATAGAAGCAGCTAAACAAGCAACTTGAAACATTTTAACTATCAGACAGAAGTTGCAAAGATGCCTATAATGCAAACGTTTTTTGCTAGTGTTCAAGTCAGTTATATTCTTCCATTTTGGATATATGTGGTCATTAGTACAATATATAAAATGTCTGCTTTGAGTTTCTGTCTTTATATCACTCATTCCTGTTAATTTAAGCACTAATTTTCCTAAAAGAAATAAGTAAAAGCAGCAAAAAGATTGCAGAGTCCAGCTGCAGTCAAAAGCAAGCAAATTGAAAACTCACAGATGTTTTTCACAAAAATTCATTATTACCCAAGTACAGATAAATAACAAGCAGCTGGTTTTGGCTTCATGACCATTTACTAAAGTTTTCTGTCTTCTTGTCTTCATAGAGACAGTAGCAGTTATTACTCTTCAAACACATGAAAGTACTTCTTATTTGGATAACTTTGATAAACTGATCTTTAAGAAAGCAGTTACTTAAGCTCCTTGGCTTAAAAAGTTTCCTTTTTTACGTGCCTAGATCTCTGATTTTTTTTTAAGTTTACTTTTCATACTTCTTAATGCAAAACTGAAGTTGATCTCTCCCAACAACCTCACAGAACATGGCATATTTTATTTATTTTATGCAGATGTTGTTTCCAAAAGCCATTGCATTCAGTGTGCTCTCCTGTCACACTCCCTCAATGAAGAGGTTGTCATTCTCACTCTGTAGACTCCTCCATGTGTCCTTTGCCTTTCCAGATATTTCCAGGGAAATGCCCTTCCATCCCTTATTGTCATCAACCATTTGTCTTGGGGGCTGTAGAGGCAATTTTGGAGCTTTCCATTATTTTTAAAGCTTGTAAGTGAAGGATGTCTCATTTGACTGGATCTTCAATAAGCAAGCAGCCATTTCACTAGAGTTAGGAAAGTCATCCCAGTATTACAGAGCACTGTCCAGCTGGCTTGAATGAGGCAGTTTTGCATACTAAATACTGTGACAATTCCTGTTGAGATTTTCAGAATCTATTTTGTGTCAGCAAGTCTGAGAATAAGGGTTATCAGACCATCTGACTCATCCCAGCCTTGGCGTGCTTTACCTCACAGCATGGATGCTGGATGACTCACTTATTGGAATATTCCTACTTCCAACAGCAAGAGAGAGTCTCATCCATGGTGGAAAAGCACTCAAGGAATCCCAGCTGTCGTGATATCCCAGATGAACTGTCTCCCTTGTAGAGAAGATGCAAGTATCCAAGAGACACCTGTCTCCAAGAGTGGGATCTTGCCATATCCTGTGTCTCACTACCACAACACTGTGACTGAAGCTTCCTCCACCAGGGCAGTAAACTCTACAGCTTAGGAAAGGAATCTCACCCTGTAAAGGTAAATTCTGGACCCAGTTTATATCAGGACAGCAACTATTATTTCCATGAGGCTACAGCCTCCAGTTCAATTCCTTTCCAGGGATAACCTTATCTCAGGGTTTGTCATAGAAGGACAATGGTGTCTGCTGCATCTGATCCCACACAGAGCTCTGAAAAACTGAACAACTTTCCTATTCCACGTTTCAAAAGTCAAATGTCCAGGAAAATTGGCATGGCACAATAAATATCAGAAACACTGTGGTGCTGAGTTCTAATGGCAGTAAAGAACAGTGATAGCATGACTTCAAACCCCCAACATTTTAGAAGCAGAAACTGAGGTCCAAGGAATGTGGCAAGCTTACTGCTGCTGAAAATGTAAAGGTGTTATGGTGGTGACAAAGCTTCTGATCTGACTGGTGCTAAAACTATGACACATTACATATGTTTGTGATGTGCCAATGCCACGACTTTCACTGAGACAGTGTCAAAGGCAGCTAAAGTCTTCTCTGCCACTGGCTCAGTAACAAGCCTCAGAGAAGTCTTCAAGCTATGCAGACTCTCAGTAATAATGAATGGTAAAGAGCTGAAGAAAACTCTGAGTTGAACCACTGTGTTCCAGGAGATGAGGCTAAGAACTGAAACACAGAAGGATCATCTCCCCTTATGTACCTATGGTTACTGCAGAGGCAAAGTTGGTTTCCTCCTCCTGCACGAAGATGTGTATATGCCGTCAGTGCCACTGTGCACACAGGCTATCACTGAGAGTTTTGATTTGCTAAATCTCTGAAAACATGATAGCTGAAGCACAGGCTGATTGCAGAATGGGATGGAGATATTCCACTATAAAATGAGACATCCTTAAATCATCAGCATGACAAGGCAGCCAAGCCTTGGACAGCTGTAAAATGCCTTTGAGCTAATCCTGATTGATAGTGTGGGTGCCAGACATGGGAAAAGGCTAATATTCCTCCATGAACATTTTATCTACTTGGATTTCTACAAGAGTTCCAGCTAGGGTAAATCAGTTCCCTTTAGACATTTGATGAATTGTTGCTAGGCAACATCAGACACAGACTAACTGTATAGTGCCAGGGTTGGGAAAGAAAGATGATGATTCATAGGGATGAACAGAGCCCTTCACACTTCTAAAGAATAATGCTTCCAGTTTGGTTAATCTTCTCAGGAGGTTTGACTTCTCAGAACATCCCACTTCACCGAGGTGGAGCAAGTACTTTGCATGTAGGAGGAATACAGAAATGCAAAGAGATCATAGAGGCATTGGGGTTAGAAAAGACCTTTAAGGTCATCAAATCCAACCATTAACCCAGCACTGTCAAGTCCACCACTAATTCATGTCCCTAAGTGGCACATTTACACATATTTTAACACCTCCAGGGTTAGTGACTCAACTATCCACCAAACAGTCAAGATGAACAAAGCCTCACCCTAGTCACATCAAAACTTCAGGATTAAGAAACCCCTCCCCTAAATGACTCCTAGTGCTAAGTACCACTGAAGGTAACAGAAGGTTGAAAAAACAAACAATCTTTTGTAAATCTATAACCAGAGCAAAAGGACTGCCATAAAAAAAAGAAATATTTTTCTTTAAGTCTTCGTGACTCTCTAATTTCTTTGTGAAAATCATTTGAAAGGAGTTTAGAAGGTAAAAACTAAACTGAAAATGCTAGGAGACTATGTCTCAGTCTATTCTGTCCCTGTTTTGCCTCAGGACAAAACTTCCTTTGTCCTCAGTACACATTGCTATTTCCATGCAAATATATCAGTTATTACTGTGTATTTACTTAACAGCAGCTTTCTATAAATTAGATAAAATGAACAATTATTTTTCTATTGCATACAGCAAACAGTAAGTTTCAATTTCAATTGTTAGATATATCTACCTATCCAACAAATTTATAAAAATTGCCTAATGTTTTTGTGCCTTGAAATACATTTCCTGTCTAAAAATGTAGGTCTGCATCTCTTCCCTTGCATAAAAATACCAACCACAGCACAGCATCAGCCTTTCTCCTAGTGCCACCGTGTTGCCATGGAAACTGGACCCGATTCCTACTGCCAACATAGGTTCCATGTAAGCAGGAAATGAGCTTAAGTAATATTTATATAATATGCAACAGAGAACATATTTACAACATTTAGATTTTATTGGAGGCCTCTAGACTGGCTGAAGCAGCTTTAAGTATTCTCAGATTGTTTCTATCAAACATTCAAAGTATATTTTTATTACTAGCCTCAAAAGCATAGCATAGGAAATGCACACATATTTGGAATTCAGTTTATTCCTTTCTCCTTGTTTTCATTCAAAAAGACAGACAAGCTCCACACTTCATAAGTAAATAAAATAATGTGTTGAAAAAAACTAGAAGTTAATTTATTTCTTGAAGAGCCTTACTCTCAAAACGGCACGATAGGAGACTATGAGGGCTATTTTTGGTAACACAATCTGAAACAAAGGAAAACCAACCTAACCTTCAGTATAACCCATGGCATGTCTTTCTTCTCTTTCCCTCCTCCCCCTTAAAAAATTTTTCTTATGCAAATATTGCCGTAAAAACACTGCCCCACAATTTTGGTGGGAGTTTGGTATTGGCTTTTTGCTCTGAATACAAGCTGTGTACGCCCACAGTCATAGAAGGGGCCTCTGGAGATCATCTGGTCCAACATCCCTGCCACTCCAGCCAAACCACCTGGAGTCAGCTGTCCAGAACCACCTCCAGATGGCTTACTTGGAATATCTCCAAGGATAGAGATTCTACCATGTCTTTCATGGGCAACCAACCCATGCTGGTGCTCAGTTTTCAGCACCAGGCATGAGATCAAGAGACACAACTTCTAAACAGCAAGTAACTCACTGAATGATGATACATTTTCAATACCAAAAAAAATTTGTTAGGCAGCTTACTGTAAAATGGCATAACACAAAATACCTTTCAAGGATACTTAAAGGGGTGGTAAAGAGACTTTCACATAGAAGAAAAAACTAAGTCTGATTTCCCTCAACTCTCTTAGATTCTCTCAGAACACTTTTTCAAAGGTAACATGTTTTGAAAGGAACTTAAACGATTTTTTTTTTTTTTTTGGTCTGGAAGAATTTCAAACTAGAAATACTAAGAGTGGGCAACATAGGCAACAGGACTTCTCTATGTGCAGACAACCTCAGGAAGACTCAAAAGCTGACTCAATTCCTTGATCTGCACAATCAGAAATGTAATTTTTACTTCAAGTAGCTAGTTCTTGCCTATATTATGAAGCCAATACCCAAAATCTATTCCTAGAGTCAGGTCTTACCCTCTTTCTCAGCTATATAGCCTTGTTTCCAAACAAAATGCTTTAAAGTTGCAAACATTAACTGGAATGAATTATCTTGAGGGCAGAAATCCCATAAAAGTGAGCAGATGCAGGAACTTGAGCACAATGATATCAGAAAGGCCATTCTAGGTCAGTTCAGTGATCCACACAGACCAATAACCTATATTTAGAAAAACAGCTCCATGCAGATGTCAGAGGAAAAGCGTAAGAGCAAACTAAGCACACAGGGCTCCTTCCTCCTGTAAGCAGGTTTAGAGAAAATGGCAGCTCAGAGGCCACCAGATGGGATTCCTGTGTATTTAGTAACTCCCACCTGATGTTTACTCCATAAATCTATCCAGTTCCCCTCTGAGCAAATGGAAACTTCTAACATCCATCTCGTATGGCACAGCATGAAATTCCAGAGCATGCTTACACCTCTTCCAAAAGATCATCACCTCCTGTTTGTTCTGTATCTGGCATCTCAGAGCTTCAACTGATACCCTCTGCATCTTGTCCTGAAAGCCTGCAAACATTCATTCTGCAGTCACCTTCTTCCTGGCACACAATTTCAGAGACATCTACTGTACACCCTCTGCCATCTGTTTGTCAGCATTGAAGATTCCTACTCAATTTTGTCTTTTCTCACAGGAAAGCTGCTCTACAATTCAGGATCCTACCCTTCACTCTTCCCTGACCCCTGTCATGCTGCACTCTTTGTACACAATATTCCACAGGCAATGTGTGGAGGGCGGATATTTTGGTATAATGACATTTTCTACCATGCTGTCTCCTCCTTAATTTCTAACCATGTATTTGCCTCTTTTTATCACAACTGAACACAAAGCTGATGCTTTTATAAAGCATCTATTTAAACAGCAGTTCACTAATAATGATTATCACCTCAGGATCCTTTATTTTACATGAAGTTACGATTATTTTTCAGCGTGCATTGCTTCAACATTTGTTAGGCTGAATTTCATTTGCCATTTTGACATCCAAAAGGCTGGTATTGAGTATAGTGAATTGGGCCTGATGTAGCTTTTTTGACCAAGATCCACCAAGATAACATGGACGGGAAGAAATCCACATACTTCCATCACATAATACAATCAAACTAAGTTTCTTTGTATCTTTGGGAAAACAAGGATTTGATTGATTTTTTTATTTGTTTCTAACATCCTAGGTCTATGACTAGCTCATATAACTGTGACTCGCCAGAACTGTATATTTATTTCATAATGAGAGTGTGATTAGGGTATGAGTTATTAGATCTTTAATTAGACGTAGATTAATCAGTAGCTCTAAAAGGAAATGACATTTCCTTTTAAAATATCATTTTACATTAAAATAATTATGTACCTCATGAATTTTAAATAAATAAGATTCTAGAACTGTAAAAAGACCTGAAACTAAAGATATTTACCAGAGCCATACACAAAGACTCCTGCTCTGCTTTAGTTAACACTGGACAGTCCCACAAAACATATGCTTTGCTAAATAATGCAGAGAAGACATATTCTTCAAAGTAATTTTATATTTGAATCAAATATACTACTCAGGTACTCTTAAAAGAAACATATGCAATTTATAATATAACCTGGGATTTCAAAATAGTTATCTCTGAACTTGAATTTCTATGGATGTGATGAAATAATTGTCATTGACAGGAAGAAAGTACCAATATGAAATGCCAGGTAGTACAGACTAAATTAGGAAAGAGTAATTCATAATTCTTTCATAATTGAAATTCTGAAGCCTTATGCCAGGCAGATAAAATGTACCTACCTAATTTAGAAAGGTGAGGAGACTAGAAACTACAACTCAGAAACCTAGATCAGTGTTGTTGACTCAATTGTCTACAACAATGGCAGAAAAAAGGGGCAAATTTACACATTAGGTGACTAGCAAAAAATAGGTATTTAATTTCAAATGAATGAGTGCTATACTAGTAAATGAATAAACTTCATTAAAAAAAATTTTTTTATTAAGGGGAGATTATAACAATTGAGAGATAGGGTTGCTTAAATTCCAGTGATAACTGTTTACATTCCCAGAATATGAAGAGAATGAACCAAACATGTCACAAAAGTAAGTTGTGATCAGAAAAACTATACTTCTCTGAAAACAGCTGCACTAAAAATATCCTAGTGACAACAGGCAAAGATAATTGAGAACAATTTTAAAATCAATAGTTTGGGTTTTATTCTTAGCTATTTGCAGAAGTCAAAAATCACTGTAGGCCAGACAGCTCCAAGCTTAGAGCAGATTTTGGCCTAGCAGTCTAGAGAAGATAGCAATTTCTTCATGCAATTTATAAATTAGTAGAAGTCTTCCATGTGCTTGTAGTAAGGCAATACATTGAAAATTTTATTAAGTTCTGCAGTGCAGTATGTTTTCATTTCACTTCATTATTACAACTGCGAAGCAATCTCGACTTTATAATGCTATTTATTATTTTTCAGGTGATTGGAATATATCCAAATAAAGATCCTACAAAATTGCAGCAAGCTACAACTTAATCCAATAACATAAAAAAGTTATTTTCCCTTCAGCTATTTCTGTACAGACTGCTATTCTCAGAGATGCCTGTTATTTACCTGTGTCTGTCATTAAATAAAAAGTAAAAAATCTTTATGAATCACTACGATCTATAAAAATGAATAATAAACCAATTCTACTTTGAAAGCAGCTGCTCTTCATGCAAATGAGAACTCCAGTATCAGAGTGATCTTTGTTCACAGTGTGAGCATTCAGCAGCATCTTCCACAAAAGGTGTACTTTGCACATGAACAATGTACATTTGTCACTGCTGTGAGGAATTTTAGGATCAACTGGGCAAAAGGGTAAGATCACTGTAATAAATACACCTAAATGAACAGGAATGAATCCTTAAATGAAAATTGCTTTTTAAATATAAAATACTAGTTTGCACTTGAAATTCATGGTAAATCTCAGGAAGTTTGCTCTTTAATTTTTTTTTTTCTGTCAGATCCCTCTGGAAAAAGTACAACACTACCTTGAGTGCTAACACACAATCACACGTATTTGAAATAGTTTCAAAATGTATTGCTTAAGAATCAATGAGCAGAAGTAAAATTGTTATAATGAAGTGGGTTTTAAGACCTATGGACATCTGGTGTTTGGTTTAGCTTTTTTTTATCTGTAGAATAAAATACCAATCTAAGCCAGGACAAAGGTGAAGGAATACTTCCCTGCTGATCTGATCTTCAAGGCTTTGCTCACTGCAGCCTCTCCACACAGAGCCTCCAGCTGACCCAGCCCAGCAAGAGCAGAAAACAGTCACAAGATATAAACAGGAAGATACATTCATTTATTTCCTGTAAATTTTTTGACTCTGCTAAATGTTTAGCTCAATTAAAGGAAAACAGACATCAGAAATGTGACTTAGCTCATGTTTTCTTGCCTGGTTTTGAACTGTAACTGGAAGTGCAAGTATCACAGCCTCCTCTGAAAAAAAGGCTTTTGGCTCAAGAGTAGAGATCCCAGCAAGAGGAGTGTGGAGGTACAGAGATTTTACTTCAGTTGTGAAGCAAAAAAACCCTACATTGTTTTGCCCCTTCAGCCTCTGCTCCTCTTTTTTTGCCATTTATTTGAGGCATTTATCTCTGGTAATTGTATTTATTATTCAGTTAAGTGGTACATTATACTCACAAAAGAAAACCACAATCTTCCTCACAAAATGCCAGGAGTAGAAAAAAATTAAGCATTGCCTCTCCCCTTTTGCAAAGTATAGGCTGCTTAAGGGCCTCTGAAAAACTTCAAAACAGGCTCCTTAAAACCCACAACCCTATATGTTCTATTTTGCAACAAAATTTTCCACAGGTTGAGGGAATTCTCAGGAACCAGGAACAATGTAAGCAAAACTGCTGTGACAGTTTTAAAAATATAGGGCCATAATTCACAGTACAATCAATGTGCAGTGAAAAACGTATGTAGAATTCACAGTGAAATAAACAGTATTATTTGCTCCTACAAAACAAATCTTCCATTTCAGGGCACACAGATACTGGGATGAGGACCTTAGGAATCATAATGTGAGACTTTATTCCAGATGTCCTCTAAGAAACAAAAAATTATCTGAAAACAGGTTTGAGGGAAATGCAAAGCTTTTAATTTTCTTTAAATTACCTATCAATTGTAAATTTATATCTGACCTAGGACGGATTTTCTTTTAAAACTCAAATGCAGCAGTCAGGCTGCATGTCTGTACAGGAATGGTTCTTTAGGAAAAAGCAGAAATATTGGAAAACATAACTTATTTGTTGCAGTGTCACTTCCCATGCTCTACTTACTGGTGTTTAATTCTTTTAGATTTGGGTTGTTTTTTTTAATTCTTTAGAGAAGATGAGAAGCAGGATGCATGTACTCCTAGTGCTACATGTGACCACACCTCAGAGGGAGCTCAAACTGCAGCATTCTCCTACTGATGTATGCACTGGAAACTGAGTTAACCACCTGAAAGGCAGCTGCAGACTGCCCTGCCTCCATTCCCAGTGCTGGAGAAGCCAGGACAGAAACAAGAGAAGCAGCAGCGCTTTTTTTTTTTTTTTTTTTTTTTTTTTTTTTAAATAAAGCAGAGAATATTGGTGTGGCAACATGCATGAAATGAGTCGCTAAACTTTGTTTTCCTCAGCTTCTAACAGTTCTGCAAGGCTAAAAACCGAGCATATGATTTCGTGCCTAAAAAAGGCTTATGGATATAGGTTGAAGAGAAATCCCTACAATGGTGGCAATACACTGACATTTTGGCTTTTTAACTTAAATTACATTGATCTTTGAAAGACACTGGAAGAAATTCACTAGGGGGAAGTAATTCACTGCTGGAAAAGATCAATTCTAAAAATGAACAGACTGCCTAAACTGCTAAAACTCTTGTTAAAACCCCCAGATTTCCAAGCAATCTACCTGAAAACCACAGCTATTTGAAACAGGGTAGTTTTATTTAGCCTATGGCCAATAATAAAATCACAGTTCTTCTGTCTGCTTCCTTCTTCTACCTGAGACAGAATAACAATTAGGAACTATGCCCAAATGACCCACAATAACTTGCTCCATTTAAAACTTCACAGAATTTTTTTAAACTGTAAAATTGCATGAGCTTTAATAAAACTAGTAAATTCATTTTCTACAAGCTAAAAATTAATGTAAATCAAATAAAAGGGCATGTAATGATTGTATCATTAAGTATGCTGCTGCAATAGTGACTACAAAGACTGGACAAAGTCCTCTGCAAAAAGTTAAATGCTTAAGCTCAAAATTATAATGTGGCTATGAACAATGTGCTCTTCTATATTTTTCCTCTAAATCAAAAAAAAAAAAATTAAGTCAAAAATAGCAAGTAACTTAAAAATGTATTTTCTCAGAAATGCACTCTTGCAGGTCCCATTTTTACAGCTCAATAACCAGTTCAAACCAAAGGAGGCCATGCTTTGCAGAACCAGCCACCTAAAATAAACATGCAAAAAGGACAGGAAAGTTCAGAAATTACTGCTGCAAGAGTGTATGAATAGAACAGCAAGTGACAGTTTTGGAAGTCTGCTTTCCAAACAGCAGAATCTGCCCTCAATTCTCCCAGGATAGAGCCTGTAGTTAAATCAAAACATGTCTGAATACAGGGTCTAATCCACTCTGAAGCTTATAGAAGTGGGCACACTCTTCTGCCATAATAGGACATAATTCAAAAAGACTTTAACTCATAACACTAACAGCTTTTAACCTGTTATCTGTTTTACTCCTTACTCCTGATCTACAGTAATTTGGAAGCACTGCAAATAATTATATAATTTTTAAAGTTCAAGAATCCTGAATGGTAGGATAAAGAAACATTTCATGAAAACTTTAAAAGGACAGTCAAACATCAGAATGCAAAATAAAGTCACTCAGCATTTTTTAATCACTCAGCCTTCACCTGCAAGTGCACCACAGTGGTGCTGAAACTGTAAAGGCCTAAAGATAAGAATAGCAACAATCTTTTAATAAACAGTTCTTGATACTGGGAATGATAATCACACTAGTATTCAGGCTCAGAGTTGTTCAACCAGACTGACAGTGAGTTGATTCTTGTTAGAGCTGAGGGAAAAATCCCTAAGCCCAAAGATATGTTCACTTTCTCTAAGTAATTTAATTTAATAAAAGCAAAAGGTATTCTGTAATTTCAACAGTTTGCACTGCAAAGTTACTTCAGGAAAACACTCTCTTGCCTGTATCTGTCTCCAGCAGATGGACAAAGGATTTATGCATAGTTGCAACAATGATCCTTCTGCACGGAGACAACACAGAAATCTTCAGATAAAGGCTCACAGATCTGACTTCACTTCTCCAAGAGATGCCTTTCAGCACTTCCTCAGCATCAGCTGCCCCAGAACAACACCTCCAAGTTGACTGCAGGAAGACCTCTCCAGCAGGCTGCTGCCAGCCCCTGGGGCTCAGCTCCACGTCCTGCTGCCCAGTGCACCCACCAGCTTTCCGCAGGGTGAGACCTCCACAGCCCTCCCAGCCCTCTCCCACACTGGGTCCCAGGAATTTGGGAAGAGCGTGGTAAGTGCGAGCAGTGCCTGAGCAGGCCCACACAGAAGAGCACAGCCAGCTGCAGGCACAGGTCCCCAGGCACAGCCTGCCTGGGCTGCACTCTGAAGGCACAGGAAGGGATGCTCACAGAGTGCCCAAGAGGTCTTGTCACTACACCTCTACCCACACAGTCAGGTTAGACCACTGCAGACAACAGCAGCCTTATCAGCATAACCAGGGAGCTTTTAGCAGGAAAGTGGAGATGCCACCTTTGAACATATAAGCTGAGGGCTTCTGAAGGACCTGCTGCTCATATTATGGATTCTTTGCCCTCTCAAATTATGGTATGAGGGGAGAGAAATTGCTGTAGTAGAGAAAAACATGAAGGCATCCAATTCAGACTCTCATTTTATACTTTAAAAATGTTCTCCTAAGAAACAGGATCATTGCATTTGCTGGAGATGGGTACAATTACTGAATGTATACTTAGATCAAAACAAAGCCTGGAGTTTAAGTCACTTGACAAAATATTACAATCTCTCCAAAATCAAAGGAGTTCTTTTTAAGCAAAATCAAGTATCACTGGCAGGGCCTGACAGTCAATAGGCTGATTAAGAAAGGAGGTTCTTTGTAACCACACTGTCAAAGTCTGTGTAAAAAACAGGATAAAGACAACCTTGAGCATTGTGAGAAAGAGTCCAGCAAAATAGAACAAATTAACTGTGTTTTTATGAGGATTTTTTTTGTCCCGTCTTTCAGAAGGAAGAAACTGCAGACCAGAGTCACACAACTTTTACAATACCCTAAATCCAAAGTCAAATCACTTGCCTTCAAAGTTGCAAATGAGCACAACCTTACTCTTCAGTACTGCTCATGAACTGTCATCCAGATTAAAAAAAATAAAATTAAAAATATGGACAAGTGGGTGTAATATTCAGGCAGCATGTGCTACACGTACACAGTGGTGAAAGGGAACTCAGCTGTTGAAAAGGTACTATTAACATCTATAAAAAACTTTACAACTAAGCTTATAAAAATGGCTTTTCCTATTGCTACAAAAAAGCAGTGGTATAACATTTTTACACAAAGGTTATTTTCAGCATTCTAAAGCATTGCTAAAGCTCTGGACAAACAATGCATCATTGAAAATGGCTTGTAGCTTTCAGTAAATAAATTAGTGTGTGGGTGCAACCAAAAACTGTATGGCAGTACTATGGCAAACAGAGACTGAAGTTACTTGCAAGACTGTAGTCACATTTCTGTGAGAGAGATTGAAACTAAGCTGGGAAATCAAAACAGAGATCTGAAACACACACAAGTGACAAGATGAATGTGATGTCAGCTACCATATGCAAGAATCAGAGAACGGAATTTGTACACCAGTTATGAAAACAGGAAAGCTATAGCTGAATCTACTTAGATTTAAAATGGACCCCATTCATCTGTAGGAACAGACTATAAAGTAGTTTGAAATTCCTCAACTGTAACAGAAGCAAAAGCTTCAATTAAAACCAAAAGAAAACTTGTAAATTTTTAAAATTCTTGATTTTTAAGCCTACTTAAAATCAGGATTGCAACCTGAAGCCAGTAAGCCCTGAGGTTAATTCAGTAAATTAGAAAGACAACAGAATAGAAACTTTCCAAGAATTAGTACTCATCTCACAACAGAAAAATTCTGGCTTTGGTTCTCTTAAAGCTGAACTCCAAAACACTGTCATGACTTCATTAATTCTGTATGTATTCTACTGTAATTCTACTACTATAAAATACATGTAAAATGCATACCACACATATATAAAGTAACCTCAAAACCAGGTAAATGCTGAAAGGGTTTTTCCAGTTTTGTGTGAACTCCATGACCCTCCATCAATCTCACATATACTGTAGTTACATTACTATTGTAATCAAAATTATGTTGCACCCACTTAAGAGTTTTTTACTTAAAAACACACACATGCCCCCTAAAAGTGAATGACTTCAGAATACAGAAAGATGAAGGATTACATACCTCCCTTCTGCAAGCTCCTTATGAAGCTCAAAAACCTGTACATTCTCCTTTTGGAATTTAAATATTTTCCTTGCTGGTTCTTACTTTCAACATAAAACCACCATCTATGTTAAAAGATTCTGTAGGTGGTTAAAATTATGTGATTGTGACTTTAGAGATGATTAACCTAAGATTTAACATGAGATGTGAAGTTTGTTCTGTTTTGTCCTTTCCACCTCAGTCTGCCTTGATAAGGATTCAACAACTCTGCCACTTTAATTAAAACAGTGAGAACAAGTAATGCACATCTGACTCATGCAAAACAGAGAATATTCCAGACTAGAAATTTTATTTTAAAAACGTAGAGAGCTAGATGAGTTCAAAAACATTTCTGAGAATAGGAAGGGAACATTTCAGAAGACCTTCCTAACTTCTGTATTCATTTCAAAAATGAGGTACAAGTTCATTTCTTCTTTATTCTGTACATGGCATGTCCAAGTGAACAATCATTATACAGAGAATAGTTATTGCCTTTAGTGTAGCACCTGAAATGGCTTCAATAACTTACTGCTCACCATTTCAAAACAGTCTTCACAACGAAGGACTAATACAGAAATATCTTCTAGAAAAAGAACACCAAGCTTGTGATTTTTACTGTATCCTACTGATCACTTAAAAACTCACATTTATGAGCTTTTTCTTATCTACAGACATGAGACTGTAATCAGGGATCTACACTGACCAAGGTCTTGAGAAATATAGCATGAATTTGCAACTCTCAATACTTTGTGTACTGAGTATATTAATCACTCTGCATATGTGATTTAACCTATCTTCCATAATTTTAACATTAAACAGCACAACTGTTATTCTCCCTGTAGAGGTACAAATACTAACAGTTACAAATTCTCAAAATCAATTTTTCTTACCTGAAGAGTTCAAACATTATCAGTGCCAAATGTGGTCCATTAATGTTCAGTAAGAAAAAGTCTAGATTTACTCATGCCATTTACAGATTATAACTTAATTTTTTTCCAAAACAAAACTTATCTTGACAATCCATGTAGCTACTTTGAGTTCTGCTAACAGAACACTTACACTGAGTCACATCAAAGTTCCATCTACTTTGTCCAATATCCTGCTCCTGACAGTGGCTGAAAGTGGACACCCCAGGAAGGGTACAGAAATGATCAAAACAACAGCCAAACACTGGCCCACTCTGCAACAACTTGCTATAGAGGTCACAGATAAAATCTTTATATTTATCAGTCTTCAATGAGGGATTTTTCTATGAACTTACTCAGTCACTCCTTGAACTGATAAAAGTTTAACATTCTGTGCCAAGGACTTCTACACACTTAACTGCCCATAACTGAAGAATAATTTCCTTTCTGTATGTTCAAAAATTGCATGCAAGCTTCCTCTGTGGGAAGAAATAGAAAAAAAAATATTTGCTCTTTTCATTTTGCTTAGCATTTAATATTTTCTATGTAATTTCTCTCAATCATTTTATTCTGAGATGAAAATAATATTTAAGGCACAAGGTAGTGCTAATTCACTATTTCCTTTCTTGACAGTTTCTAACATCATCCTTACAGTCCTTTTAAAGCACTGAGCTGTGACTTCTGTGGATGCAGCATTCCTCGAACACTGATAATAACTGCACTAGATCCCATCAGTAGATGTCAAAGGTTTTCCCCCCATGAGTTTCATTTCACATTTCTTACTCCTTTATAGACATTATTTCCCTCCCTCTTATAGCATTTTTTTCTGAAGTTTTTCCAGCAATCCCTCAATTTTACTATCCAGACTGTACCAGTATGACTGTGGTCAAATGCCCTACTTCAATTTTTTCACCTGCCTCCTCTCTTGCTCAATCCACCAGAAAGCCCCCAAAACAAAACCAATCAGGTAACTTTTCTTTCTTATAGGTTAATGCAGCAAACAGAAGAGTCACCAGTGATACAGATGAAGCAAGACAGGACACAGAATAAACATCACCAGAAGAAGGAATCAATGTCTCCCCTTCCTTCCCCCTTTTGATAGCAGGAACCAATCTCCCCTTTTCCTCTCCTGGGCTGAGAGTGGATCTGTGGCTCAGTCACACATATGAGGTCAACCCAAACTCAGTGCTGCTGTCAAAGAGGCAGTTTGCTCCTCTCTCTCACAGCCACGGGCACACAGCCCTGCCCTCTGCCCCAGCTCCAGCACTCCTTTATCCATGTCTTTTGGAAGTTGTCCTAACGGGCTGAAACATAAACAGGCCAGTTGCAAAGTAAGTGCAAATGCAGGCATAACCTGATGTGAACAGAGGATGGATAAGTTAATTCTCTGGGGATGAGCTCTTGGATTTGCTGTTATCTTTTGAGTGAGGTTTATTAGAATTATCACTTTAAAATCTGTACAATTCACTTGCATCCAGCTCAATTCTTCCAGTGAAAAGGACTTCTCCTTCTTTCCAGACACTTCCTGTGCCTGTGTTTGTGTTCACACCACTGTGCCATGTGGCTCCCTAATCCAGACAAAAACCTGCTCCTATCCTCTGTGGCAATTTTCAGGCTCATCAAACCTTCATCCAACTGATTACATCAAAAGCACCAGTGCCAGCACTAAAGATAAACAGAAGAAACCAGTGCTGAGTATAAGGCAACACTTCAATTACAGGCTTAAGCCTACTGTGAAACTGTGGCCTTGTTGTGTTTTTTCAATATGAAATATCTTCTCTGCAAAATTTTACATAGAACCTTAAGAAATATGCAGTAACACTGCAGTACAAATGGCTTAAAGGGTAAATACACATAGTTCATTTTGGACTCACGAAGAACAAAACTCAGTAAGCTGGGTGATTCACCCTAACCTTTCTCCTGCCAATGACACTGAAATAAATATATATATACACACACAAATCTTCTCATACCCCTGATCTGTGCAGTATGAAAATCATTAGCACTCTATGTAGATTTTAGCATCATCTTAACTAAGTCTTAGTGCCCTGATTAATTCAACATTCTGTATTGTAAATCATGATAAAGAAACGCAACATTTTTTAACAGACACTGCTTTGAACAATGTTGAGAGTATATACATGAGTCAATATTTTATAATGACAGGAATCGTATTCATTTGACCCGAAACATTTACCAGAGGTAAAGCAAAACTTCACTTACTTAAAGTGAAGTTTTTAAAACTTAGATTTTACTGTATTAACAGGGTTCCTTTGCCAGGTGTTGCCTTTCATCTCAGGATGAAACCCAATCATGCAGTATTTTTAGTCACTGGTACTTGAAGGTTCCTCCTTTTCAACTGTTCAGAGAGAGCAAATGCCATCACCCTAAGTCACCTTGTCAAAAGCTCAGTGACTTGAACATATTTTTCTTCTACCTCCATGAAGAGCTATCAACAAGGCTGCCCTGTCCCCTGGGGTTACTGAAACTTAGATCAAATGTCCTTTCATACTAGCATGATCTAGCTATGCACTGTTCTAACTTTAAAGCTTAAACACCTTTCCTGCAACAAAATCATATCATTTTGGACACACTGAACTTGAAACCATTACTATGGTCTGTTACAGCTACTTTCATGTTTCAAATGAGTCTTTGACAGCTTTCAGATCTCCAGTTTCTGGCTGACATCACTGAAATGGGCAAAACCAGAAGGTAATTATCTAGGGTATTTTGGTAAGGTTTTTTCTTACAACTCAGAATTTTTTTTTCTTGAAAGTGTAAATGTTGAACTAGGGTTAAAATTCAGAAAAATTTTTCATTCCAAGACTGGTCTAAAAAAGCCATTATATTGATTACAGATCAGAACACATTTTCTCTTTCCACAAATAACTATTTGTTGCCGTGCATGATACGTTCAGGAGAATGTTACACTGAACACATCATTCTAACAGGACTGCAAATGCCTTGCTTTGGCAATATTCTCCTTTTTAGAAACACAGAGGTGATGCATCACATGTGCTGGACATGTAATTTTTGTAGGTTCCAATGTTACATATTTCTTTTGGAAATATCAATGACTACATTGTCAAAACTTTATCAAACAGAAATAGAATGCATTAAGAGTCTAACAGTTCCACTGCTGCCAGTAAGAACTGCTGAGACAAGAAATCAAACACCTTATATCACACAGATTGATGTTGATCTGTGAATTAGAAGAGGCTGGATTAGTTAATGCTGAAAAGAAACAGTAAAAATGGAAACCATTCAAAATGCAAGGATAGCAGCCATCCTGGACACTTCTGGAGAGAAGTGATGTTCCTATCAGACAACCAGGATCCAGAAGAAAAACCCCATGAAAGTCTCAACTTTCATCCCCCCAAACTGGAAGGAACTGGGTGATAAGGCTCTACAAGACCAAATGAGTCTGTTTTGTAGGTGAGCTCTTTCTCCTTCAAGGAGTGGCTGACTTTGCAATTCCTGAGTGGGAACCATGTACCCAAGAATATTTCACAGTTTTTCTTACTGCTGTTTCATTTTAATGTACCTTAAACCCAAAATACCCACGCAGTATGTTAAGGTGAAGATCGCACTATCTAATAATTAAGATGAAAGAAATGTCTGCCTACATAGCAGGTAGACATTGAAGGATTGCTAAATAACTCAGGTGGAACTATGCATGAACTTTATTAGGCATTTGATTATTCAATATGCTAAAAGACATTCCATATTCTTGCTTAATACAAATAAGCTTCCATCTAGATCATCATATTCTTTTATGCCAGAATTTCTGTTAAAACCTGAAATTTTAATTGCAACATTTTAACTAATGCTATAATGATTGCTAACTGCAGCTAATAATGACAAGGACTACAAGAAAAAAGTACACAAAATAATGGTGAAATGCTAAGGCTGCCTTAGAATAGTAACAAGAGAGTCCTAGGTGAAGTTCTAAAAACCTAAACACCAATGTTATGCTCCCCTCCAGCATTCAGGCTCTGGCACTTACCTGATTCACCCACCAGTGAACTAACTCAGCTCATTGTGGTGAAAACTTTTTGGGGCAAAGAGGACTTCAGGAAGGCTGGTGCTAGTGAGGAAAGCTGGACCACCCATTTGGGCTGCAAAACACTGAGGCTGCAGTAAGCCCTTCCCACAGAACCACACACCATAGGTATTAATCCCTGGTAGTTCAGTGGGAAGCATAAGGAATCTGGATAGGCCTGTCATGTCAACAGCACCAAAATCCTGTTACAGGATTTGCCAAGCAGAAATCCAGCAACCATCCACCTCAAAGACAGCAGGGACAGTGTAAGATATCACCAGCTCTCTAGGTACTTGTTTCTGTGCAAGAAATCAGCCTTCCTGTAGGAAAGCAAACAGAACAGGGAACTAATACTACACCCATAATTCATTAATCATTAATTCCAGTACTACCAGACACTAATTCCCTAACAAGCCTACAGAGATCCAAGGAGGGCAGCAGCACTGCCACACTAACTAAGCAATCCTCCCATTCACAAGCATGGCTCGGTCAGGGTGTGCACACACACAGTGAGCACCTGCCAAAAGGTACAGAACAACTGCTGTTTTCTGCTGTTACACCAAAAAATTCCAAGAAAGCACAAGCCTCATCAAAAGGTAAATCAAAGCACGTTAAACCCAGTAAAGAATTATCACAACCATGCCTTAGTTGCTCACTGATCCATAACTACACAACGCAAGATGGAGAAATAAAAATGACAGTAAAAATGGTCACAAGAGTGATCAAAATGGCTTAGAAGTTAAAGCAGTATGAATACAACAACGTTTGAGAACCAAACACAGGCCTTGTGCTTTGACTGTCACAGGCTGGCATCATTTCAGCCATGGCACAATGACATCCTGAGGGACAGTAATGACTTTTGGTGCTCTGCTTAAAACCCTAAGGACTATCCAAATAAATAGTTATTGATGAGTCCTGGAGAGAGATAGATCAAGCTTTCCTCAGGCAAGGATGTTCTAATCATCAGCCTGCTAAAAGTAAGCTAGAAACAAGAGTATTAGATGGGGACAGATAGCTTCAATCAATGTGGGTATAAATTAATGCTGCTCATTGAAACCAGAGTTTTGCCTGCCTCAGTCAGTATCTGTTTCTTTTAGCTAATGCTTTAATGTTTGCAAACTGCAAGTGTAACAACAGTGGAAACAAGATAAGGAGTCACCAAAACAATGCTGAGGTAATCCGACTGACTTCAAACAAGTGCAAGAGAATACCAGGTGAATTTTTAAATTTTGTTTGAAAAAAAGCAGGAGCATTAAGCTAAACACACAAAAATTTTAAAGACATATATTGTGCCTTTACACTTCAAAAAATTTCTCAAAACTGAAATACCATTCTTTATTAAAAATAAAAAAAAACTGAGGAAAAAAAATCCTTCTCTTCAGACAATATACGTATCATGTCTCTCCATACTTGCTTGGAAGAAACAGATATATGCATCTTTCATACTAAGAATCCCAGTCTTTAAGAAAAATCAAATCACTCGAAAGAAAAGTTCTAAATAGACAAACCACAGTCATACAATTAAAGACATGCTAGCAATCTCCTGTGATTAAAACACTCCGTGTTTATATTGTTAATGAACCTAATTACACTACAACACCACCATCATGTTAATTATATTTATGGATTCCAGCTCAACAAGAGCCTGGATTGTCCTGAAATATGCAGATAAAATCACTTGCAGTTGACTGAAAAAAAAGGAAACCTTGAGCAGTGCATGGTATGACCTTTGCAAAACACAATACATTCAACAAATTCTGAAAAAATTAAACTAGTCATGTCAGCAACACTGGAACAGTAATTAGTAATATCTAGACATATTTGCCAAATTTAAGTGGCAGGAAGCTCATAAAACTAAGAAAACTATACTGCCAAATGAAATATTAATTGCAATAGTATGATAAATTAAAGCATTCTACACTGTCCCACACAATAACCTTATCTTTAAACTAGAGGGACATGAACTTGACAGATGGATCACTTGTGGATAAGGACCTGGCTGGGTGGCTGCACTCCAAGGGTTGTGATCAACAGCTCGAGGTCCAAGAGGAGGGCAGTGAGGGCTGGGGTTCCTCAGGGGTCAGTGCTGTTTAACACCTCAGTCAGTGACAGGGACTGAGCCCACCCTCGGCACGTCTGCCACCAACACCGAGCTGTGTGCTGCTGTCACACGGGAGGGAAGGGATCCAGAGGGACCCCGAGAGGCTTGAGAGGTGGGTCTGAGAGAACCTCATGGTTCAACACAGCTGAGTGCAAGGTGCTGCACCTGTGAAGCACAATCTCAAGGCAATCTGAAACACAAACATGGCTGGGTGGAGAAGGAATTTAAGAGAAGGATTTGGAGGTGCTGGTGAATGAGAAGCTTGACACAAGTCAGCAATGTGTCCCGGCAGCTCAGAAAGCCTTTTGTGTCCTGGGCTGCACCCAAAGCAGCACAGCCAGCAAGCTGAGGTGCTTCTCCCCCCCTACTCCACTACTCTACATCCACCTGGAGTACTGGGTCCAGATCTGGGACCCCCACCTTAAGAAGGATATAGATCTGCTGGAAGGAGCCCAGAGTAGGCCAGCAGGATGATCAGAGGGCTGAAGAGCCCCTCTGCTAAGCAGTCTGAGAGAGTTACTGTTCAGCCCAGATAAGGCTCTGGCAACACCTTAGAGAACCTTCCAGTAGCTAAAGGGAGCTGAAAGAAAGCTGAAGAGGAACTTTTTACAAGGACACATTGTGACAGGACAAGGAGGAATGGTTTCAAACTGAAAGAGGGCAGGTTTATTGAGTTTGCTGAAGCACTGGAACAGGTTTTCCAGAGAAGCTGTACTGCAAACCTGGAAGTGTTCAAGGCCAGGTTGATGGGGCTTTGAGCAATCTGGTCTCAAGTAGAAGGTGTCCTTGCTCATTTTAGAGAGGGTGGAACTAGATGGTCTTGGAGGTCCCTCCTATCTGAAAGCATTTTATGATTCCATGAAGCATTATTCTCCCTTACATTTAATTTTTCTCCTTTGTAAAATAACTGTGCACTTCATGGCTCCTCGTAATTTGCATTCTGAAGTAAAATCATCGAAAATAAGATGACTTACAAACTCTCAACTTTACATCTTCCTACCTAGTTAATGATTCAATCCCAACAAATCACCTCCACTGACATTTTGCTAACATCACCCATACCACTAAAAAACAGCAATTTAAATCCTCCAATCTGGCACAAGGAAACCAATCTGTATTTCACCAGTTCTAACAGTTTCTACTACATTCCATGAAATAACATTTTAATTAAAAGCAGACTTTTGCATTGCTATGGAATTATGGGATTGAATGCTAACAGCAGCAACTAACGTGCCAAAATATAATTAGAAAAGAAAGTTGAAAACTCCCAATCTTCTCTTATATTTTAAGTTACAAAACTCTGATTTTCAGCTCCGGAGGACTTGATTAAAAAAGCATTAAATTACTTGGGAACAAAAGATAAAATTAGATGTTTCATGCTCATGGCTTCAGGACAAAAGGTCAACTATGCTCTTAACCAATTCCACCTGTAAAACAGTGTGTAAACAAACAGTAGCTTCCTGTAATGCCTCATATTTGCTGCACTTCACAGAATTGCTTGGGTTGGAAGGAACATTAAAGCTCATCCCGTTCAACTCCCCTGCCATGAGTGAGGACACCTCTGACTGTGAGGACTGCTCTGTGCCCAGTCCAGCCTGGCCTTGAACACCATGAGGATGGTGAAGAGTCTGGAGGGGAAGCAACATGAAGAGAGGCTGAGGTCACTTGGTTTGGCCACTCTGGAGGAGACTGAGGGGAGAACTCACTGCAGTCTTTAACTTCCTCAAGAGGGGAAACAGAGGGGCAGGTACTGATCTCTACACTCCTGTAACCACCGACAGGACTAGAGGGAATGGCCTGAAGGTGTGTCGGGAGAGGTTTAAGCTGGCCATCACGAAAAGGTTCTTCATCCAGATGGTGGTCAGGCACTGGAACAGGCTCCCCAAGGAAGTGGTCACAGCACCAGCCTGACAGAGCTCAAGAAGCGTTTGGATAGTGCTCTCAGGCACATGGTGTGACTCTTGGGGTGCCCTGCAGGGCCAGGAGTTGGACTCAATGATC
Organism: Serinus canaria; assembly: GCF_022539315.1. Taxonomy (NCBI): domain Eukaryota; kingdom Metazoa; phylum Chordata; class Aves; order Passeriformes; family Fringillidae; genus Serinus; species Serinus canaria. Next base: position 13,094,697 of record NC_066314.1, read on the forward strand.
CTGATGGGTCCCTTCCAACTCAGCGTTTTCGAAGATTCTATGATAATACATTCTTCCTTCAATCAATTAAACTACTCACAAGAATTCATTTACAGATTGCAGTATGCACAATACAAATACCAAGGTTTACATTTCAATAAAAATAGCTGTAGCCCCCTAATTATTATAATATGCCTATCCTAACAAAAACACAATGCTACGTATTTTACAAGTAAAGTGCTCCAGTATCTAAGGCATCTCTAAGCATGGAAAGGAAGGTTATCAGGAGGAAACAATATGGATTCAACAAGAGGAAACCATGTGTGACCCATGTGATACCCTCCTACAGTGACATGTCTGGCTTGGGATGGTAACTCAACAAAAGGAGAGACAAGAAGAATGAAGTTTGGAGTGGGAGCTAAAGGGAAAGCTCTACAATAAATCTCCCACTGTATTATTTCCATACAGAACCCCACTGCAATTCAATCTCAGATTACTTTCTGCAGGCAACAGTACACACATGAGCTACTAATTGTGAACAAAACAAGGTCTTAGAAGTAGTTTAGAGAACCAAGAAGTTGTTAGTCTCAAGCTTTCAGGAGTTAAGGAAGATAGGCTTTTTTCCACTGACTCATACAGGTTTAGACCAATGGAGCAGGGTGATGAAGCACCACATGAAAATCTAGTGAAGCTTTCTAGAGAAGAAAAGCAACATTTAGAAGGGGGAATAAAAGCTACAACCAAAACCCAGGATAGTCTTAATTTAAACACTCTTGCCATTGAGAAATCCAGTGGAAACCTGGCAGAAGCCCTGAAAGACAGATCTTAAAGCAGCTCACACCTGTCCATGGGAAAGATCTGGCAAGAACTATTTGCAGTTAAAGGGCAAGAGTCCTCAGATACCATACAGAATGAGCTGGAAACAAACTGCACTGTCCAGAAAATTAATAAAGGTAGTGTAGAACACATAAAGAAGGTTTTTTTAAGTTGTATTTTAGGCATAGCATTTTTATCTTACGAATTTTATGTCTGTGATTGAGCTACTCTCTAAGCATTCAGTATTTGGCTGCAGTCAAGGCTGAGACTTGGGCTGAATACACTCCTTTCAGTCTCAGTAAAAAAGGAACATTAGGTCTTTTACACAACAGCTGAAAAAGCAGGGGAAAAAAACAGCAAAAAAATGCTGTGCCTGTGATTCCAGGAGATAGTTGCGTGGGGTTTTTTGGGGGTTGTTTTTTGCATTTTAAGGGGGGTTTTTTTAGTACAGTACTTGCTAGACAGGCAGACTTGAAAACATCAGCAAAATAGCAGCTTGTTGCACTTTGTTTCTACTCTGCTCAAGCAAATGAGCTCTGTTTACATGTTTTGTGTAAATAAACAGCACTGCACATATACGCACAAACACTCCCAACCTTCAAATCATATATTTCTCTTCCTGAGAAGAACAACTTGGCAAAGTCTCAAGTATTAGCTATCTCCTGGGCTCCGAGAGTAAAAGTAATACATGCCAGGTTTTCTGAATACTGATGTCAGATAGCCAGATATTGACTAACACACATTGTGGCTCTGTGTCTCTTGCCTGTTCAGCTACCTTGCAAAGGAATTCAGCAGTATCTTGATGTCTGCAGCTCAGATTAACAACTGGCCTTCCAGTCTACCTTGGAAACATAGCCTTGTTTAGAATGAGAGTAATATGATTCTTTTTGCCTTTTCTTAACTGGCACTTTTTGACCACTATTACTAGACATCTCTTTTCTGGACCAGACCACAGAGAAGGAGCATGTGAGACAGTTTATGGTTCAGAGGTGTGTACTATTATTATGCATCCCTATGTTACCTCAAATGGATTTTGTGACAAGACAGATACCAGTTCAGCAGAGTAAGCAGCACTGCTTGGTTTTGGTCATGCCTGAGCTTTGCCTTCATTAGATGTATGAGCCTGACACATCCAGCAGTGTACATCTGAAGCAGAGAGTATGCATCTAACACATGTTGGGAATAGACATCACTCTTCCTTTGCAGAAACATTGGTCTAAAAACTTAATAGGAGTTATACAGTAGACAAAACTCTGTAATATCAAACCTCCAGGAGACTGAGAAGTAGTAGCAAAGCATTTGTGCATTTCATACCCTCAGCTAATTTCAATCTCTTGAATGCCCATATCAGATGGCCAAAAATGAAAACAGACCTAGATCCAGTTCTGACAGGTGGTAATGGGCCCCTGGGAGACCAGTGTGAGGTTATGACTGAAAGCTAACCATTATAGAAACAGATCCAGCAAAGATCAGAAGCAAAACAACAGGTCAACCCTAACATCCTCAAGAGCAAAAATGGAGCATGTGAATCAGCTACTCCTACGACTATCAATTAGACCATATTCCCCCAGTGTGAAACCTACCAAGATGAGTCAAAATTCTTCCAAAAAAACACCCTGAAAACTGAAGGTTATTGCCTTATGGGGTATGGGACTTATTATGGGATGCAGGGAGAAAGAACATTTTGGGATTGTGTAAAACTTACCACAGTACTGTGAGAATAAGCAAGACACTATGAAATGTTCAGGGGAAGGTATTACGCATGGAAGAAGACCAGTATAAAAGTGGCTAAGGGAGAAATAAGTAAGAGAAAATAGAAAAAAAAAAAAAAAAAAAAAAAAAAAAAAAAGATAAATGGGGCAGGTCCAGTACAAATAAGCATCTGGTCCATGCACTTGTCTGACCAAGCCCTGTCCTTGATCATGACAGTCCACCCAATACTGTCACTAAAACCCTATACCTGTCTTCTTTGTGGATGCACTTTCTATTTTGAGTGTGTATGTGTGAACTCAAGCCAATTTCAGGTCAGACTGGCCAGCCAGTAAATAAGGTCCAAGTGCCAGCAACTCAAATGAGAATACGAATCTTGAGGGCTCATGCATTTAAGGGCTAGAAACTACTTAGAGCATTAAAAATTGGCTACGAGAGCACACAGAGCTTTGGTGTGACTTTCAGTGAAAATTCCACCAGTGGACTTCCACTGTGAGGAGCTGGAAAGGAGGAAAAGGACAAGGCTGTCCACACAGTTCGTGCCTCAATGCTCTGTGTGTATGCTTATGTGAGTGCCAATAAAAGCCCTGTTTTGAGCCTCTGCTGCCCTGCACAGCCAGCTGTGGATGCATTTTCTACACGTGAGCATGTGCACACACACCTCTGGGGAGCCTGCACTCCTCACTGCCTGGCCCTGGGGAGACAGCACTCCCTATTCACCTGCAACAGGAGATAATGCCCCTGGCACACAGCAGTCCTGCACTCACCTATCCAGCTGCAACAGGAGATACTGCCCCTGGCACACAGCAGTCCTGCACTCACCTGTCCAGCTACAGGAGATATTGCCCCTGGCACACAGCAGTCCTGCACTCACCTATCCAGCTGCAACAGGAGATATTGCCCCTGGCACACAGCAGTCCTGCACTCACCTATCCAGCTACAACAGGAGATATTGTCCCTGGCACACAGAGCTCTCCATGCTTGGCCACCTCTAACAACTGGCATGGCTAGAAGGACACATAGCTTTAGCAAGTTTCTTAGCAAAGCTATCAGTAACACTTTGAAGGTGAAGTGTCTAAATCTGCCTTAGGTTTGAATTTGGGGTAATCTTTAAGACTTTTAGTTGCAGACTGTTTAAGCTGTCCTGGCATCTGTTGGACCACACTCCATGCAGTTTTCCTAAGGCATTTTTTAAAGCACTGAGTATTTAAATGATAGTAAAAAAATGCACTGGCATTCTCGGACACTGTCCTGCTTCAACTGGATGACTTCTGGTTCTTTTAATAGCCCTTGAAATTCCTATGTGCTAAACACATTTGAAAAGAATCTTGACCAGTTCTTTCCTGTATGTTTTTTTTTCCAAGCCAGGATTCATTTAACAGAAAAGTAACATAAATAAAACAGACATACAGGTGAAACAAAGTACATAGAAATTAAACTACAGAAACAAATTCAATAAGATTGCCTTGGAGAAACCTGTGAAGAGATTTCCATAAAGAACAACACCACTTTTAAATATTAATGGTCTACACAAAAAAAAACCCTGTATTCACTGTCAGCATACTGCAGTTGGGGTGCCCAAGGAACAGGGTCTAAGCTAATTCATTGTGTCAGTAATCCACTCACAAATATCAAGAGTTCTTGAGAGAAAGAGTTTTTCCTTGATCACAAATAATGTCTCTGTAAGTTCATTCTTTTACTTTAGCTGTGGAACATAAGCATTCTGAGGATGACTGTATCTCTCTTTATTTGGCTTTCTAGACTAATACTCTGAAACATTAATTACCTGGAAAGGAGCCAAGTGAGATTTCTAAGTCCATGAAGACTGTTTGTACTCTTATTTATAACAGAAGGAAAGGTTTTAATTGATAAAAATGTACTTCAGAATCACTGTGGTTGACGATCTTTTTCATACCTTAGGGAAGTCTTGGTCCAAAGCTGTATTAGTCTTCTTGGAAGCTGGCACTTCTCATAGCTAAGGCACCAAGCAGCAGTGGAAATTCCTGATTCTTGTCACATACGTAACAGGAGCTGTCAGAAAGGCTTTACACTGTCACACTGGGAATGACAAAGCACCACTCAGAGGAAACCACCACACGTGGTCTCCTAAGGGTAAGGTAATCCTTTTATAGAAGGATTCAAAAAGAGCAGAGCTAACGCCAAAGACCTTCCATTCTAGTTCATGGCATGAAATAAACAGAGGTGGATAGTGTCTGGTATGTGGGCATAGCAGGAACTGAATGCTTCTGTGGACAGTGGCTGCAGCAGCTGAAGACAACGATGAGAATCTGTAGGTCCTGATGCTGGATAGAAAATAACAGCAGAGCTGTCCACTGACACCCACAGAAATGTCAAACCACCTTTCCATCTCCAGCCAAAAAAAACCCTAAATTGCTGGGTATTTTCTGACACAGCAGTTGCAAGAGAAAATAATGCAGTCTCTTTATAGTAGTAATAATGACAAAAATAATAGTCCCAGTTTCTGACAGAACTAGTAAAAGTTAAGCTTTCACAACACAGGACAGAAACGTAGTTTAACAGGAGTTTCTGCTGCAATTACATGACCTCCTTTGCCCCCAGAAAAGACACACACTACCATCATACACAGCAGTACTGAGCAACAGAAGAAAGGATGAGCCCTCACCTTCTTAGAAAGGATGAGACCATCCCACTAGGTTTGGGGCACAGGAAGTTGCTTCAGGAAAACAAAGCACTGAGTTCTTAAAAGGTTTCATGTTACTCCAAATAAGAAGTAGGTTCAAGAAATCCTCCTTTCCATGGACTGAGACTGTGCCAAGTTTGGGGAAGACAAGTCTGGAAGATTAACCAGCCCAACACTACAATACAAATGTTTCACAACTCTCAAAAGAAAAAAATACCAATTTATGGTCCTTTGTTATATTAGCAGGTATTAAGACAAAATTAGGACACTTTTATTAATACAGAGAGGTTATTTAAAGTGCCTTTATTAAACACAATGGTCAAAACTTCATACAAATAGAACATCTATATCAGATGTGGTTCTGGGTTTGAACATTGTCCAGCCAGGAAAAAGAAGCACTCAACCAGCCTGACTGACCTAAAGCTATACCCAGACAAGGAAAGCTCTGTAGATATATTTGCTGAAGAACATAGGCAGAGCCTGGAGCTGCACACATTTCTTTGGTAACTGAAGCTTTAAAGACCAAAAAGAGAGAAAAAGAATGAAGCATAAAAAAAAAAGGAAATGACAGTTTACTATCCATCTAGTCACAAATATCAGCACGAGTGTGGCAGGCACCCTAGATGAGACAAATTTCATCTGTTTTTAAGGTAACAGTGACTGTTTAGATTTTGTCAGAGATCACCCAAGATTAAATGCGAATTTTGAAGAAAATACAGAAGCATCTAAGGCAGATACTGGTTCAGGTGTGTAAAATTCCTGAAGAAAGAACTAGTAAAAGACCTGGTCACAACACCCTTTGGACAGAAAAGGTATTTTTCAGTCCACTGGAAAGTTTAAACATCCTCCAAACGGTACAGTAGGATTCACATAAAGTCCAAAGCTGAGACATGGCACAAATTTCCTAATAATATGCTTATAACACAAAATATGCAACAAAATGGAATGCTTAAATCTGCATACATTTGCTTAATATATTCCTAGCATCCCTCAGTAACTACATCAATTCTGAATCAATGAAAATACATGTATCACAACACAATAAATTCACTGAATTACATGAATGTGTAAACATTTTATTATTATTTGCAAGTATATAATATGAATATGCATACAATATGAAGACACAGAAAACCACAGATTATTTTATCCTGTAATACACTACAGCAACAATAGAAATGCAAACTTTGGGCATAAATACACATTGTTTTATGCAATCTATCAGGTAACATTCCTTTACCATCTACCCAGGGGCTAGAGTGGACATTTTAGTGGAGGCATGATCAAGACAGTGATTAGGCAGAATGTTTCAAGTCATGAAACAGACTAAATCTGTAATACAAAAGGCTTTGCTTAAAATGACCCATTACTTTTTTTCCCAGACATTTTACCTGGGATAGAACTGGAATACCTTAGTATATTGTGCAAGTCATGGTTTTCCAATCTTTTACATATCTTTTGTTTTAGCCATTAAATAACTGTGTTCAAACAACCACTGGATTGCTTGAGTTAGTTTCCAGTGAATAGCTCTCATATAGGAAAATCTCATACAATGCCCCAGAACTTTCCATCTATCCCTTTCACAAAATTCTTTCATTTTAGTTCCAACAGGAACTGACAAAATCTGAGGTTTTAGTTTTCAGAAAGTATATTAGAAATTTTCCTGTATTAAATACCTCACAAATACCTGCATGATGAAAAGTTGCAAATAATTTAAAAAAAAATTTAAAGGAAAAAAAAAAGTAGTGCACAGGCCATCTGAGTAGCAGGGATACTAATGATATATTTCACTTGTAATTTTTTTACCTACAGCAGAAAAGACACAGAAACAAACCGAGTCTATCAAAATACACTTAAAATTCTCAATCTTTTCAAAGCCTACTGATAAACTGACAGAGGCAATACCAGCTCTAAAAAAGAGTACAGTGTCCACTAAAAATATCATCTCAAGTGAAAAACATGCTCCACAAGTGGCTGCTTCTATATAAGCTATTGCCATCTTTTCCTACACAAGGACAATGGCATGTTGCAACATTCCTTGCCTCCACATCCCTTTCATATTTCACTTAAAAGCCTCACATGCTAAAACAAGTTAGACCATGGAACCTTTAATATGAAAACCACAGAAAATATAGGATTTATTCTGGTCCAGAATTGGTAATCTAAAATTAAGCACCTAGTCAAAGAGAGCTAAACAGGTACACTGTCACCCAAAAGAGCTGGTGGTGGAATAAACTGCCTCCCTGGACAAACAGCTTAGGGCCCACACTAAGCTAGGATGATTTTCTTTCTATGAGATAAAATACAACAAATGGAATGAGCTTGCAATTCTGGGGAAAAAAAGGGGGGCAAAATATATATTGGTCACTGTTACCATATATTAAATAAATAGAAAAGTTACAGTTGTATGACCTCTAAAACTAGATATGAACTGTCCTGAAACAGAAGATGCACAATTTTTTTTTATCCTATAAAAAAGAACCAGTAGAAAAAAAAGCAGCAAGAGAACTAAAGAAAATACAGTATTTTGAAATTGTGTTTAAAAGCTACTGGAACTGATGAAATAGTTGCATTATTATGACAACTTTTTTTTTTTCAGTGTTAGTTACATAAATAATGGAATCATTATCTTATAATGCCCTATTATCTAACAATTATTCCAAACCATTTATCTGACATACAGCAATATCAGCTTACACATCATGTTGTTAGCTGATGGTTCTACTTTTAAACATTATTTCCATATTTATTACAAGTTACACTTCTACCTTAAAAGTAGTGCACCCACAACTAAATTTAAAAAATAAATACACACACACAAAAACAGAATAAAAACAATCCCTGATGTTCCGAAACCTGGAGGAATCTTTCAGCATCATAACTTGTTTCACAATGCCTCCTCTAACAACTGCCATTAGGTTTCTCAGAAAAGGAAGCAGACAGTACTCAGCCTCCATCTTTTTCCTTCCTTCTCATTATTTCAGATTTCTTCCTCCTTTACTTTATCCCTGAATGCCTCCTTGGCATGACCTGATGAAGAAACTATGTTAAAGCAGTGAGAAATACATTAATTTGCTCTGCAAAGATAAATTACAAAGATAGAGGAGTATACATACCCCAAGGCTTAAAAACAACCCAACAAAAAGCCAAACCAAAACTACCATTATTCCTTAAAACTTGCCTGCACCACCTGACACCAAATACTTCTACACAGATTAACACAAACTTGTAATTTGAAAGTATATTCTCTTTACTGCTATTTATGAAACCCCCCCAAATGATGGAAATTGAATTGTATACATACCAGCTACCTACTTTAAGACTGTTCATGAGTGACTGCTATTGATTTTTTTTAAAAAACACTGAAGCAGAAATTAATTTCAAAGAAACACACATATGCAGCATTTGTATGAAGAGGGAAAAAGAGCAGGTCAAACACTTCAGACTGATCAGCCTTGCTAATAACCTTTATGAGAAAATGCTCCATGGTAAAACTACATTGCTGACACAAATTTAGAATCCAAAATCAGAGCTAGAGAAATAACAAGTTCTTTGTCCTAAAATGTGAAAAAGAAAAGTACTACATACATGAGGTCTGAAGTCTTAAGAGTATCAAGTCATCCAACTGACAGAATTAACTTTTCTCAAAAAGAAACAGAAATCTGCCAAGAGCTCCACACAGGCCCTAAAAGAGGGGGAGGGAAATAAAATCTGTGCAGCTGAAAGCATTCCCTATAATGTAGATGAGAAGAGTGCATAACTCATACACCAGAAATTAAAAGTATTTTCACCTTCCTGGAGGGCTCCTGGAAGACCTTCCCTCTCCATCTGGGTGCTGCTACCTGCTTCCTCAGGACATTTGCTCGACTTGGAGCAGTAACCTCATGCAGCCCCCAGGGAAACACAAAGAACACGGAGGTACGTGGAAGTTTAATTACTACTCAGTAGATAAGGAAACCAGGTGAGTGTCACATCATAAGCACACTGTAGGAAAACCATATCCATGATCTCCTTCAGGCTCAGACATCCAAACAAATCAATTCAGCAACAGCAGCCACAGTGGGTTACCTGATCCACAGCCCAGCCCACGTGCACGTTCACATCCCCAGTTACCTGGGTTACCTTATCAACAAGGAACCAGGACTTTGGCCCAGGGCAGCATTAACTCCTCGGAAATTTAGGACATAGAGATCTGCCTGATTGTGTCTGCTCATGAAATATCCCATAGCATGCCAAAACACAGGTATCTTAATCTCATCACCTCAATTCTGCAACTTCAGTTTTTCTAGGGAGAAGCTAAGTGGAAAGGAAAGATGAATCTAAGGAAAATGTCTCAGGTTTGTATTAATTTACTTTTCAAGGCTGCCAAACATGTCAGAGGTTCCTCAACAAAAAGGTTCAACTTCCTGGCTAATGTCTCCTAAAAGGTTCTTAAATCCGTAACAAACAACTATCCTAAGAGAACGCTGCAGGATTTCTAAAATGCTGAGCCTCCATAACAGCCAAACCATCCATTATATCCCAGCTTTCTTCTCATCAGTAAGATGTGACAGCATGTTGAACTTGCCAAATGAGCAGGAAAACCTACAAACACTAAACTGTCTTGTAAAAACAAAGACCGGCCAAAGAAGGAGGCAAGTAATGGGCTTCTCCCTCATTCCTCCTCTATTCCCATTTCATCAGTCTCTGTAAATACACAGAGTACCTCCTCTCCCCTCCCCTCTGGCTATGCAAGCGCTGTCTAGCAGCCTCTGCTAGCGTGGAAAACAAGAAACAAGCCATGGACTCTTTCAGATCTTCCACACAACATTCCCACACGGAGAACTCAAGCTTCACAAGAAGTCCAACCACTAGGAGCAAGGATTAAAACCAGCAATAAAGAAATATGCAAGAATTCGTTCCCTTTCTGTGTTTTCAAGAACATGCATATTCTCATGTCTGTATGGCATAAAGACACATTGCAATTCTTCTACAGAGCAGATTAGGCCAGTTTAACAGTTCAGACACTCAACACTATAATAATTTCTTTTTTAAAAATCTTATATATTCATTTTCAAAGAGCCTTGAAAGGAACTGGCAGCTAATAGGATAGACAGCACTGTTTCATAACAGCTTGCAAAAAAATTCAGTCTATTTTTAGGTAGGTGAAAAGAATGTGGTTATTTAAAAAAAAAAAAAAAAAAAACAACCTCATATGAAATAAAGATGCCTTCATTTATAACTGACCATGCAGCTGATATGTCAAACCAATCTCCAGGTGAACAGTACCATATATTTAAATCCTCAAAACAAATCTGTGTGCATATACAACAGCCACATTTTAATCTTTATTGCATGATAACACATCATGCTGTCAAAAAAATCTTACTTTTTAATGAATGTCATTCAAATGAATCTCAGACAAATGCATCTTTTTCCAATTGTGTTATGATCCTTTAAAAGGACCTCCTCATCTAGGACTACCATCAGTTCAACCACGAGCATGTTCTGCTCAAAACCAGACTGATCAGATGTCGGGTGCTGCATAACATTCATTTTGATAAAATTAATATCTGTATTATACACCAAATTCCCCCACAGCAATGCCAAAGTAAGTCTTTCCAAAAATCAAGTTAACACCTGTTCCTTTACTATTTTCACTCCATCATCCTCCCTGTTACCACCACCATTTTATGAGTCTTGTATTTAAAAATTTTAGGCATAAGAGCGGGATAAAGGCTAAAAAATAAACACTTGCATTTTCTCTCCTCATTCTTAATTTTGAACAAGTAAATACTAAAATTTCTCTCAAAGCTCTTCTTATATTTCTCCATTTTGGAAAGGTGACTTAACATCCCATTCCCCCCCACCATTTTCTGAATCTCTTATTGCTGGTATTTTGTTATAACCACAGCTGGTGAAAGGCAAAGCAGTTTGCTTCTACATATCATACATAAATATACTTATAAATCAAATTAAATTGCTCCTTTTGGTTTTTCAAACCACCCATGCCACACAGCACTCATTCATTTTGAAAGATGTCTTTTAGCCTGTTTCCTTAAGATAGCATTCAGTGCCTTATCATGTCTCGCTATGCTGAGCCATTCAATAAAATAAACTTCAGCTCATCATTTCATCCTAATACAGTTTGAGAGCTTAAAATTAACAGTACTTTTTGCCAACATCCAATATTAAAATGGTGAAATAGAACATTCAGAGGGTCTTTTGCATGCAGCCAAAATGTTTACTGCAAATAATGGGGGGGAAATGGTATTATGTTTCTCTAGACTGAAGCAGTTTCTAAACCAAAAATGCCCTAAAATGCAGCTGCAAGCAAAACAGAAGTGAGCAGGGCTGGTTTATTTTAAATCAACAAAATAATGACCAGGAGGCTATTTCACGTCAGAAGACTTAAATGTACATTTAGTACCTTGAAGTATTTCCCTAAAAATGAAACAGCTACTTGAAATAGCACTAATCTGATTGACAGATAAAATAATTGCTTTAAAAACACTTCTGAGTCATTTTGTCCTTACCTGCAGGCATGAACCATTACTGCATGCAGCGACTGCTCCATTTCCTAGCACAGACTTGAACAGGGATCACATCTATCTTACAGAATGTGACTAATAGGGGGAATTTGCGATTCCTGAGCTACTTTCCAAAGGACACTCCCTTTTCCACATAACCGGGCACGAAACGCTTGGCCAAGTTCTATCTGCTACCGATGCTTAGGGGCAGGAGCGCGGGGAGCGCGGGGTCCGTGCGGTGCCGCTCGCCTGACAGGCGCGGCGGAGCGCGGGGTCTGCACCAGCCAGCCCCGCCAGGATCCGCATGCTGCAGCCCACGAGCTCCGGGGCACGGCCGGGCACCCAGAACCGCGGCCAAAACGCACAAAGCTCGACCAGGAGGGCAGGCTGGGTGGGCACGGTGCGAGATCCAGCATGCAGCACGCGGACAATGCCAGCAGCCCCGCGGAGGCAGAGGGAGAAGCCCCGCGTTCATGCGGACGGGGATGCGGCCGTACCTTTCTGGAGAGGACGACTTCTCAGAGTTAACTGACATCAGCAGCTCAGTCTTCTGCTTGATTTCTGGAAAAATCAGAAAACGTTCACCACCGACACCGCCTGCCCTCGCCTTCCGGAGGTCTCGCTTCCCTGCGCCCTTTTGTCCGCCGGAGGCCCGGGACGCGGCGCTGTGCGAGGCCGCCCAGCCGCGCTCGGAGGGCCGGGCCCGCGCACATGACCGCGCACGGCGGGCGGAACCATCGCCGAGCGGGGGGCGCCGCTCGAGCCCGAGCCCGCGGGGGCATGGCGGGGGCCGCGCCACCGCTGCCGCCGGCGGGGGGGACGCGGGGGGTGCCCGCCAAGGGGAAGAACGCCGAAACAAAGGATTCCCGTCACGGATGGTCTTCCCGAGTACCTTGCTAAGAGGTACTGCACACCCGCGAAAGCCTCCAGATCAAAAGCCCTGAAAAATATGGCTCTTTGAATCATTTTTGTCAGAAAAAGCGAGATATTAAATCACTACTTTCACACACGGGTGAGAAACCAGACGTGGAAAACGCTAGGCACACCTGGATTTTGGTTTTTAGTAGTCTGCCTCTAATGTCCCCCAAGTATACTGTGAAAAGTCATATTTCATTTTCCTTTTTTTTTTAACACCCAGTAATCCCCCTAGAGGGTGGCTGGGCTCCGAACAGGCTCCCCAGGGCAGCGGTCACAGCACCAGCCCGGCAGAGTTCAGGAAGCGTTCGGACAATGCTCTCAGCACATGGGGTGGCTCCTGGGAATGGTGCCCTGCAGGGCTGGGAGCTGGGATTCAGGATCCAGGGGGGTTCCTTCCAACTCAGCGCATTCTGCGATGCTGTGATCACCAGTCCAGCACTTGTAAGGCCTGGGCTGGTACCTCGTTCCCAAAAAATGCTGGGAGCACACCCGGGCACGGACACCCGTGCTGTTACCAAGGGGAGATGCACCCTGCCAGTGGCTTCACAAGATCCTGTCGAAGCAGAACAGAGACTGCTGAAAAGTGAATTCACCAGGCGCTCTGGAGTGGAGCACCCAAAAAAACCTGAAAGAACAAAGGGATGTGAGCGTCATTTTAAGACCATATCCTCACCGGAGACCATAGTGCCACCTACGGTAATATTGGTAAGACCTGAGCAACACTATGTCCACTTGTTAACAGCCACAGTAAATCCGAGCTGTTTGGGATTAACCATTCCACGATGGAAGACTTTCAACCTGACTTTTCTTCATCTCTTCATACCTATCTCAGGTACAAAGCCACAGAAATTTCTCAAAACAGAAGAAGAAAAGCTGGGTAACTAGATTTATTAATTTTTTTCCAACCACAGTTACAAAAGTATTATTACTGTCTGAATGAGTTTATCAATCTCATGCTCTGGTGGAAGGCTTGCAAGCTAGCAAGTGATTATCATCTTTTTAAGAATATGCCACTTGTTCTTCCCAAAACATACAGATCAGAAGAACCTCCAAGAAGTATCTCAGTTCTCATATCCAAAGTAGACGCTTCTCAGATCTTTGAAAACATATCTGTGAAATGCCAGTATGTTCACAACTGGCTCTACTACATGACTGCAAGTACCATAAAAAACTTATTTTACTGTTGTCCATCCCAGGCAGCAAGTGGTCCTGCAGTCACAGCGACTGGGATACTTCTCTGCACACTCAGACACATCCCAATGTAGGGATGAACTGAAGTTCAGTTCTCTACCACAGAGCCTTGACACCAACTGACTATAAATATGGTCCTCAACTTCAAAGTCCAACAAATTTTTAATTCCTCCTGAAGATAAATTAAAATTGTTTACATAACCAGATATTAACAAGGCAGAATTTTATAGCAAAACAAAATTGACAGAGTTTGGAAGGAAGTGATCAAATTATTTATACCATAACTAAACCTCCACATAGGCTTTGCAATGGATGTCCAGAGATTATTATAATACGACTTTATTGCTAACAATACACCACAAGATGCTAAAAAACAAATCCAAGATATAGGTTATTTCACCACAAACTTTGAGTCCCTGGATTCTCTACAAGACGTACAGACATTTCTCCGTTATGGTATTAAAGCACATAATTTAATTTTACTTCTAGTAACCAAGTGACAACAAAGACTTACTTAACATAGCTGCAAGAAGAATTTCAAGAAAATGAGACCTCATAGGAAAAAAAAATTCCAATGTCTTAATGAGCTTTCTACTCCACAATTAGATAACACTCTCATCACAAGGTTTTGGGGTTTTTCTTTCCTGTTTCTTTTCTGTCAATTTGAAGTATTTTCTTATTTGGAATTTACCAATCTTCTTTACCTTCTGCTACCTGAGATTTTTGCAAGTGGACCCCTTCTGTTCACTTTTAAAAGCAAATCTGTACCTTTACACATCCATATGGCACCAGCAAACTCAGGCTGATACCACCACTATCACTCCTCGTACAAAACTGATTGTGGGAATATCACCAACATAAGACACATGAGTTTTACACTAAGTGCCTTTAGGCCATAAGAGAAAAATGGCTGCAGGAACAGCAATGTTCTCATTTGTTTATTTTGATTATTTATAAATTAGATATCCAGAATTCTGGGATAATTTACAGAATTTATTAGAACTTAGAAATTGCACCCCAAGTCCAAATGACACGCCAGAAAAATCCCTTCAAAACTGCAGCCACCATAGCACTGCTCTACAAGCCTTTGAGTCCAGAAGAATGCAAATTACAGCAGTATTTGTTAAACTCAAAGTAACAGAAAAAGAAAGAGAGGAAAAAGTAAAGTTTTACAATTGAACAGCTCTTCCTGGAGCTTTCTTGGTTCAAGACCCTCCAACCTAACACAGAACTAACATTTCCACTTTACCTCAAGTACAGTACCACAAAAGCAAGTGCTGGGCTGTTCAGGACCTGCACGTCTCACAGATTCAAGGAACCACACCTTTAAAGGGTTTCATGAGTAGATTGAATAACTGCACTGATCAGTACCCAGAGGTACAGTCAACTTCTGCTGAGTGAGCAAGCATTTACATCCTCACTGAAGAGTTTTGGGTTGTCCTAATTTCTGAGGCCACAAAAAAGATAGCACTCTATATAGAACCACATCCAGAATAGATCATAACACTAACTGAATAAAAGTTGAAGATGAATGAAAATTAGAGCTTGCACATCTCAAAGCAGCAGCTAATGCAGTAAATTTTTTTCAGCTACAAAATTATAATAAATTCAGGTATGGGGTAGTATCATTGTCACCAACTCCTCAGTCATTCCATGCACTTCATCAGCCCACTTTGAGTAATTTTGGTCTGTGTAGAGATCAAGTGGCAGACAACTGGCTCTCAGCCAATGCCTGAGAGAAGCAGATACACTAAGTCTCTAAAGCCACACTATTCAAGCTGTGATTGAATGAAAACAAAAACCAGAAAGGCTCTACACTGCCCAAAATGGCTTCCTAATCACCATGACTGTTATTCTTTCAAACCAAAGCAAAGCCGAAACTAACCATAATTTTTTTGTTTTTAGCCTAGATGTTTGCCTCCTCTGATAAGTTTAAGTGGAAATTGTGTGTTAGACTAGAGAAAAAGGCATCAGATGAAGTTAAAACAAGAAGGCATTTGCTAAGCCAGAGAATAAAAAGACCAGAATCTTGGAAAAATGAAGAGAAGAGTCCAAGAAAGAGATGGTGGCAGTTTCTAAACTCACAGGGAATTTGTCAGATAGCATTATATCAAAAGTTCCAAGCAATCTGAAGTTTCCATACCAAATTTAGAACAAACCACCTCAGAAATTATAAGGGAAGAAACTCTCCACACAAGATGAAGAAGAGAATTCTGTTATTTCAGCAGTGTGAAGGAAGAAAAAAAATAAATGGATGTGGGAACTAGTCATCTCTGAGGGATATATACATAATCTGGAAAAAAGTACAGAGGAGCAGAATTAGACTGCAGTTTTCTTTATTTGTTCTATCAATTAAAAAAAAAACCACACAAGAGCTCTGCACAATAAAATAAAATAAAAAATCATAGCTGCTGTTTAAGCACAGATGGAAAAGTGTGGACAAGGTATATGGCACTGCACAAACGGTTCCCTGTGACATATGGGTAGATATCAGAGTCACCACGATTTCAAAGTCAACTGACAGAAGTCACTGTTTCACTAAAAATTTAATCATGTCTACCGCAAACAGATTATCTCAATGGTCTACAACATGTTCATCAGTCAAGATTAAAATATCTTACTGACATGGCATGTATTAAATTTATCCAGGGCAGAGATCCACTGTTGCAGAACTCAACTAATACAGCTTCTTCCTCCCACCACCCCCGTGCCTTTTGGGAGCAAAAGAAGAGACAAGTAGCATCTAAACATAAGTACTTTCCATTTTTTGCAATGTAAACCCTGCCATACAAGTTTCCATACATCCTTTTTAAAACAAATATTATACTAAACAGATGCAAGAAAAATATACTTCATCTTTAATTAATAGGTAGGCTCGTCCACACATTTTCTTAGTCAAATCAGATCATAAACTAGCAGGTTTAGTGCTTTTCTTCCATTTTCTGTGTGGTATGTGTGTTAGGACACAAGCTAAAGGTGCTTTTAGCCTTTCTTCTACTCTATCTTTAAACATGAACTTCCTAATCAATATCCATCCTAGTCTATTCTCCACTGAATTTTCCATCCTTGCATCACACTTACAGCTGCTTGGATCTTACAATTTGCCTATAAAACCCTCATCCTACTGCAAGCTGACTACTTCCAGTATTACTCTTAAAAGAAAGTGTCCTGCTTCCCAAATGAATCTATGAAGACAGATCTGAAACTATTAAACAGATCAAATTAATCAAACTGTCAATTTTAAGTAATTCTTCAGCCTTTAAGTCATGAAGTGCACTAGGAACTTTGGTATCAGTAATGTGATTTTATGTGGACAGATCTATGTTTTGAGCTTTGGATAATTGTTGTACAAGTGACATGCTAAACAGCACAAAAGGCAATACATTCAAATTCTCCTGATGAGGCACTGGACCCAAGCCAAAATGAGACAGCTTTGCACACAACTTGAGAGTTCACTGCTTTCTATGTTTCAGATTATGTACTTTTAAAATAAATAGTTGTAGAAGACTGCCAGAATCACAGGCCATGTGATTAAAATGGGTTTCAAAATGGCTCAAACACAGGGCAAATCTAAATTTGATATTAGTATTTGATATGAATATTAATTGAGGTAGTATTGAAGCATAAATAGTATAACTGCCCTAAAATAAAATCTTCCAGATGTTACTAAGCTTTTGAAGTGAGGAAAAAAAATAGTAGCTTTATGGACTTCTTCAGGTCTCTCATGCATAACATTCACATCAATACTGATACACAAGCCAGCAACTGCCTCACTGAAGTATAAGTGACAGAAAAACTAGCTGCAATCTCCTCTTGAGGAGATAACATTAATATTCTTATTATTTTTCCTCTTCAATATGTTAAATATTATTTCTGCTCAGAGCATGAGGAAATTAGAACTTTTAAGGTTATGCCATACTTGTAATATTAAAATCACCATTTTAAGAAACTGTTCACATCCAAATGATAAAGCAAACTCTCTCCTTTCCTAAAGACATGTATTAGAAAAAGTCAGTAATATTGAAATGCGTTTTAAATTTTAAACACTTTTGTAGGAGTTGTGTTTTAGTTACTGTTCTGAATGCAAAGCATGTTTTGAAAAAATCACTTCCTTGTCCCATACACAAGTTCTAGGGAGTAGATAATAGATACAAAGAAAGGTTTTTTCTATACGCTCCACAAGTTCAACTACAGCTGGGTCCCACTCATGCTCAGGTCAGCAGACAATATCTAGGAGTCAAGACCTAATCACAGGAAAAAAATGATAGAATTTTTTTTTAAGTCTTTCATTTTCTCTTGCATAAAGGGGAAGATGGATTTACTCAGTATCTACAGGTACATTCAATGGATTTAGGTTAATAGTAGTGACTCTTTTGGGGTTTTTGAGAAACTATAGGTTGCACCTGATCTTCTCCCAGTGATCTCAGAGCCACTGCCTTTTTTACATTTCTGATATACTTAAAACTACTGGAATCATATGCTCAGGTACTTTTAAAGAACATATTCATAGTATTCATATTCACTGTTGTCCTTCTAAAGAGTTTTCCACACGTGAGCTGTGGTTGAAAAATAATATTTCACAAAATATTCTGAGGAAAACATGTCTTCCTTCAAAATGGCTGTTAGTCCCAGTTAGTACCCAAAAGTTAAGTCTACCCCAATTCTTCAAGCCAGACATCCTTCACATGCAGAAGACACTGCCAGTTGCTTAGCACTGTTCTCCTTAAGGGAAACAGGGCCCAAGCTGCTCTGAAAGACAGCACATACCTTAAATGGTAGTTATTGCCTTGTTTTTGCAAAAAAAATGAAAGACTATTTATTGAAAACTTACAGAACAATATTTTATTTTTTAAAAAATAGGAACACCAGTACTATCATTTTACAACTTCATTTCACGGAATCTTCACCATGAGGGGGACACTGAAAAACATGAGATACAGAAAGGAGTGAAATATGGTAGGAAGGAAGCACACACTGCACATCACAAGAGTGAAAACAAGCTTGAGAACATCCACCATACAGTCAAGCTTGTTTCTACTTCTCCAGAAGGGAAAAAGGAATATAAAATGCACAGATAAATTTGCCTTTTACTTGTTTAAATAATTAGTTTCTAAATATATAAATTTACATAATTGATATAAGTTACACCTCTGAAGAATTTTTAATGCCGTCAGATTATATATTAATAATTTTGATGGAAGTTTGTAGATAAATTTGAGGAAGCATTAGATATTTAAGAAAAAAAGCATTGCTATATGCTACAATTACTCAATAAATGGCCCATTATGAACATAGGGAAGCAGAAGTATTTATGTTTAACTAGTTAAACATAACTATTAATTGGAATTTCTTTTAGTCATCCACATAACTAAGTCTGGTTGACATTATCTGGTATTTGATCTATTAACAGACTGTAATATTCCTTAATAAAGTGCTTACTGAAACACAAAGGTGACAATAAGAGGAATTCTTCATTCTCATAGTTCTGCTGGGTCTGGCAGCATTTGCTGTACCAGATGTATGCTTAGCACCACGTTGCTTTTCCCTCCCTCTTCCCATCTCTGGCCAATAAACAACTCTGACCAAAGTTTCTTTGAAAATCCACGCTTTTACAAAAAAGCCATTCTGCAAAGGAAAAAAAAATCCTTCATTTTGCATAACAACTTGCCAGATTAAATACCAGGAAGTACACCAAGAAAGCACAAATATATCTGTGGTTGTTATTTCCTAATTATTGATGTACTGAACTTTATTATTTATAAGTATTTAAGGTTTATGAGAACAGTTTTATTTGGAGGGGACAGGGACAGAGTTGAGAACACTTCCTAGAGCTGCCTGAAAACAGAAAGCTTATTCCTACAAGTTTATTAATTTTAGGGGAAAAAGAACAAACAACCCAACTCAAAATATTCTAAGTATGTTAAAGCATATCCTTTGTCCTTTAAAAATCAGCAGCCAATTGCTTCCTATTACTAGGCAAAACCCCATATTTCCATATGGAAATAATTGGACACAAGGTATCTAGAGACAGAGTGAATTAAAAACTTATTTCTCTCTTAGGTAAAACACAGTAAGTCATTTGCTGTATTTTCCAAATCTTGTCTTGAGGCACATGGTTTGCCAAGCATACATGGACAGCTTTTCTGCTGAAGCTGAAAAAAATTCAAGTTCCACCAAAATGAGTGTTAGACACCCTCAAACTACATAATTTCTAATATCTTCACTATCTTAACTCAATGGACAGAGTGAATGATTTCTGATTTCTAATCCAAAATATTTCTACTTTATTCCCTTTCTATTCTTGAGTACAATTATTACTGTGTTAGGATCCTTCTGAAAATAGCATTTTCTTTTAGTTCTATAATTTGCCTGAATATCTTAAGTGCTGTTCAGATTTTCAACTACTATTATTTTTCCATCGTTTGTTATATGCTTTATTTTCAAAATTGAAGAAAAAAATTGCTCTAATGTAGCAGATTGACAATTCCAGTTTTAAAGGAAAAACAGGTTTCTATTCATCCAAACTGAGTCAAGCATATGTTACCTTATAAAGATTAAAGCAGTGACTCATAAAATCTTGCACACACTGATTCCTCCCTCTCCTAGGAGATGAAGCTACATGATTTACCCAAAAGGATTAAATGAGGTCACAGTTATTGAATACATGTTATAACCTTAAACTTCAGGTTAGAATTTCTTCTTAGTCTTATTTTTCAGAACCATTCACTGTTCTAAAAAGCCTTGTATTTTTACTTTTCCTTACAAAATTTACAGATAGAAATCCTTACAGTAAAAATATTTTTAAATTGAGATATTTAGCACATTTGCTGTATGCTTTTCAATATGTTTTTACATTGTGATTATTATCACAGTATCTACACAACTGATTTTTCCAAGTATTCTTGCAAGGTTTTTGACATTTCTTATCCAGCAGATTATCAGGCTCTTATACTCCTTGAATTTTCAGCTGCAAAGACATTCTCAGCCCTGTTCCTCTAGGACATGGGAAGGACTTGTTTCACCTTTTCCTGGGTTTATGGGAGTACACACAGTTCTCAGAAAAGCTCCATCAAAAAAGCACATCATCCCAAGCACAAAGCAAACCAAAAATCTTTCCACTTTAGCAGTGATTGGTGCCCCACTGGGACATGGGCCCACATGGTGATTAGCTTACCTGAAGTCTAAGTCTTGAGGAACATTGGACAGATTACAGAGTTGTCGCTGTCAAACTTCATTCAAGATGTTCCATATTGTTTATAATAGAGACAAGGGGCAAAATAGGGAAACAAAAAGTGTTTTGCTTGAACAAATAAGAGCAAGAGGAGCATCAGCAGCAGCCATTAAAAGTGCCAAAACCAAGATACTGATGCCAGCTGTACCACGCCACACTCACCAAATAACATCATATACTCCTGGCTTTACCTCTAGTTCCTACATTTGGACACAGAGCAACTCCTGTGTAAATAAGCCTGACCATGTCCACTCAGCAGTACAGGCTCAAACCAGCCACCCTTGAAAGAAATAGGAAGGATTTGTCTCACAGCAAATTTAATATTAAATAATATTAAACAAACCTGAAAATTCTCTATCTGAGCAGTCAGCCATCCTTCAAGTATGCTCTTTGCAGCTCGTTTCTTGTTGAAAAGACAACTGAAGGGCCAATCCAAGCTCTGAAAGCCTGCTGGAGCCTGTCAGACCAACATCAATTACCACAAGGAAAAGGCTCTGGATCTGTGGCACCTGCACACACCTTTGCTATCTCCGAGGTAAAGCACACAACTGGCAGAAGAAACTTAATGGGAAAGCACCACCACTTCCCAGCCACTGGAGATGCATGAGCAGTGACTGCAGCCATCCCTGCCTCTCACACCTGGACGTGCCCTCCTGCTGCCATCATCACCACTGACAGCAAGAAAACCGCACACTGCACAAAGGAAATCAGTCTTCTGTAACACACACCCCCAGTAACAGATAAAGCTGCAATGATCACACCTGGGAACAAAGACGATTCTCTGTTAACACAGCGTCATTTTATTACCTTAGATTTTTTTTTAGTTAAATAAATGGATCTACCTATTCTTAAATGACATCTTGATCAAGTTTAATCTTTTGGAAACAGTATCATTAGTAAAGCTGTAACACAGAAAAATTAAATTTCAGAATTATTACTGGAGATAAAATTGTAACGAGATAAAATTGTAACGATGACAAATTTTAAATACGCATGCAGTGCCCACAAAAGGAGGGACCATCTAATTATATTTCAAGTGTTTTTCTCACATATACCATTTTCACTCTTTAATTGCCAATGCTCTGGATTTACATAGCAACGTGAAAATACTGGGGATTTTTCTACTGGGCTTCTTCCTAGTGCAATGGACATAGCAGTAAGACAGGAAAGTATTTCCTTAAACAAAAACCCAACACAGATAACTTGGCACTCAGCCACTGACACTTCCCATTTTGTAAGGAATGGAAATACCTTTAATTCTTCAGATGCCTTTGTGAAGTCTGACTGTAATTACCACATAATACATATATGTACTGAATATCTGTAATTGGAAATATTGGAAAGGGCATACTATGTTCACAAAAAAGGAAAGAGAAAATGTGAGGTGTTTCCAGGTAAGGGAATGCTATGAAAGCCTTCTAGTCCTGAAGGACTTCTATTAGGAATATTTTTAATTTTATAGATGAAATATACAACATGCATGCAAATACATGTCAAAATATCCCCTTGCTTTGTTTTTGCTCTGTTCATCTGAAATTGGATGATTTAAAAAAAAAAACCAAAACCACAAGCATTATACACATGCAACAACAATAAATGACTGAAGTGAAATCTGGAGAAATATCTGTAAATTTTTCTGCAAGATATGAGATTTTTAAAAAATCCAATCAGAAGAAAATTCTGGCCACCAAGGACAAAATATTTTTATAGGAAAGAACTGAGTTGAAAGCAATCCCAATAAGGGAGGTATTTACATAAAACAGAGGTTTGTCCAGACCTGATGAGATCTGATCCTGCAATTAAGTAAAGCTATTTAGATCTATGCTGCTTGCCTTTTTCCCCTGTTGTTCATTAATATCTCATTTACATTGTATCATAATCAGCCATTGCTGATGTAAAATTACAAGTGTTCTTGGCTGACCTGCAAAACTACCTCTTAAACAATAAGACTTTCAAGGCTGGTTTTTTTTAGCTCTGCTTTTTTTCTTTTCACACCCTCTCCTCTTCTCCATCTGACTTCCCCATCACTTATTCAGCAATCATATGAGAAACCTGCTATTGTCTTGCCTAAAAGCTGGCTACAAAAAGTTTCTTCTGTAGTGAAGACACAGGATGTAGGTGGCGAGAAATCACCTTCTGCTGCATGGTGATGTCACTCTGGTACCTCCCATCCTCTCCCGGACCGCATGGCGCAGCTGCATTGCGCCATGCTGCTGGAGGTGCAGGACATCGGCCAGCCTGTCCCCAGCCTTCTCCTCCCTGCACTGCTTGTCCCAGCACTGGGGGCTGCTGTGACCCAGCCCACGGCAGCACTGCCATGGGCCCAAACCCAGCTGATGGCATCTCCAAACCAGGCGCTCAGGACTTCTACATGTGCCCGTCTCTTCTCGGAATCTCTGCTGCTCAGAATGACCCCGAGATGTGTTAAAAGTCTCTTTTCCCAGCCTGGCAGTCGAAGAAGGAGTCAGAATTTTTCAGCTGTAGTTTTCAAGGCAGTTTATTTTCCTGTTATCTATCACATTCTTTCCCTGGCCTGCTGAGATCTGTTCAGCAGGTACACTGACCACCCTCAGAGGCAGTGTTGTCTTTTATACTAAAAACTACGTGTACATTATTTACAATAATTTCCCAATACACATCACCTATGTTAGACAGTGTGTTCCTACCTTAAACCAATCCAGAAGTGCCAGCAGCACACAGAACATGCAGGCTAGGAAGAAGGAGAAAGAAGGACAAAACACACCCAAATTCCTCCATATTGGGACTCCAAACCTCCATCCAAAAAACTAAAAATTCTACTTTTCACCCTGTGATAAACTAACTACTGTTCTTCTTAAACCCTCCTGACTTGTAATTCTTCATACAAAGGTGGTAATTTGCTCCATGGATCAAAATCAAAGTCACAGGTGTCTTGGGCTCTGTGCCAAGGTCTCTGAGCCCCCTGGCAGCCACAGAGATGTCCTGAGTTCCGACAGTCTTTCCCTGCACACGAGAGGCAGAGACTTCACTGTTGGCAAGACAGGTCTTCAACAACACAGTCCTAAGTTTGGCAGTTGTTAGAGCAACATTTAAACAATATACAATGCTGTACAGGCTGCCAACAGTGTCAGTTATGGCTTTCATAAAAATAAAACCCTACTGAACTAAAAGAAACTGCTTTAGAAGCTGATCAGTGTAGATAATCACAAAGACATCAAAAGGAAAAAGAAAATGGGAAGACAGATTGGCAGACAACACTCTACCTACTATTTTAGATTTTGCTGAGGACTCAGTCAGAGTAAGGGTTCAATCTTAGAGCACTTTCCCTTTATATAAACACAGGCAAACAAACTGAAAACCTTGTTGAATAAAATAAAAAACCTGATGAAAGAGCATGAAAAGTTGTACTATCTGAATTCTCTTCCAGTTTCACTATCCTATTCACCATTCCCTAAAGTATCTAAGTTTACAGTCACAGATGATACATGCTTGAAAATCAGATTAATCAAGTTTCAACAGGATTGGCAAGTCTAGCCCAGACAAACCTCACCAATGATCATCCTGGCTCCCATACAAGGAAGGAAACACATTTTAAAGTTCATATAACTTGAAGTGCCACTACTACTTTAACCTACCTTTGGGAAAAATGGAATGTGACTACATTTACATCATCTTTATTTGCTCCTGGTATTTAACACCCTTAATGAGAAACTATGAATAAGCATCACAAGAAGAGACCATCTAACAAATTGATTCTAAACAATGTGATTTTCCTAAGTTATGAGAATCACCAATATAGCTTCAAATGTTAATTAGAAGGAAAAGAAATGTTAACATGAAGGAAAAGAAATTAAAAAGAGTACAGAGACTGTTGGGAAAATGGGCAGAAATCACTGAGAGCAGAAAAAAAAGAAGCAATAGAAAAATACAGCAAAATTTCTGGAAGAAAGAGAAGGAACATTGACAGAGAAAAGCTATGTTGCCACGGCAAAAATAGACAGCTGAAGACAGTAGACAAAGAAAGGTGAGAAAGCTCAGGAGAGTGTAGGAAGAAAACCTAACTGAAAAAGATGAGGACTAAAACTTGCAAGGGAAAACACTAAATGCAGCAAATGTGTTCAAATGAGCTGATGCGAGGCTGTTAGGGAGAAGGACAACAAGAGCATTTTGAATATTTCAGGGAAGTCTGATGCGTGCTTTTCTATGCAGTGTCTACAGGATACCCCAGAATATGCACTGCAAAATAACATTTGCTTTCCACCCAAAAGGACGTAACAGTAAGGACATTACCACTCTCCCCCCACGGCTGCACTGCTGCTTCTGCTCTAACAAGCACCTAAGCAATGACAAGAGCAGCTGAGGAAATGGCAGATCTGCAAGTTGCACCCATCACCTCACATTTAAAACCATGTTTTGGAGATTTCTATACACTGGAGAATATGTATCTTGAGTACAATTCAACCTGACTTTAAGAGAGTACAAAATGTATTTAGAGAACCTGCAGCATCTATTTTTTTACATTTAAAATTCAGCTTTTGCCCATTGTGAATAGGGCAGTATAATAACATCATGGAAACAAGTAAACATACATTTAAAAATTGGATCTTCTTCAGAGTTTTGATTAGTTACTCTTCATGCTTATTATATAGAAGACTAGGGAAAAGAACTTGCTTTTTTTTACTTTTGAAATATGCAACACCCACAAATTGCTACGTTAAAGTTAGAAAAACTTCCCATCAAAATGAATCAGCAAACCATTCCTCCAACAAGAATATAAAAAAAGGGCAAAACTTAACATTACCCTGGTTTATTTTTACTTAGAAATATCATTAGGAAAAATGATTGAAAGTGATAAAATATTCAGACTTTATCTCTCTAGGATAATTATTACAATTATTTCATCCCTCTGTTAATATCCTTGAGAAAGCACACAAGGGAACTAGATAAAGAAAAGGCCACATCCAGAAGAAGTATAAATTAAATTATTTTATGTTAAGCTTGTGTATGTTCAACAGCACTCTTAAAAATCTAGCTGGAACAGTTGCAAAAGCTACTAAACCCAGTATTTGTAGATGTATAAATCTCTAGCATACTGTCAAGATCATTGAGGATATCAGCATTATTTTTAAGAGGGAAAAAATGGCTTTCCTGCAGTTCTACTTGTTCACTGACTGAACAGGCACAATGACAATTCTCAACCACTAACTTTAAAATAGATTAAACAAATTCTGCCTATTACTGTCTTCACCTGACTTACCAAGCTCCTTTTACCATAGGCAGGGAAATTGCCTATGTTGAGGGTTCAACTCATTACTTGGTTAATCTAACCCCAAACAGGCTGAATCTCCCCACCAGCAATAAAGAAGTCTGTGTAACCAGACAGATGTGGATGCCTACACTGAAGACAGCCACATGAGATCAAGTGAATCCCACTTTCACTGCACAGATTCAGGTAGTTGTATCAATTCAGATAATCTTCACCCATTTGCTTACCAACTTCTGCTGCCATTTAATGTGAGATTAAAATATCAGTTATCACCCCTTTTTGTGTATGAATGACACCAAATCACTTTCCTTCTATGAGGTATAAACAGGGAAAGAAGGCAATGGTTTGGATGGTTCTTTAGTTTGTTGAACAGTAGAGTCATTCAGTGCTCAGTTTTTTAAATTGCTGTTACTCACTGCAATCCACACACGATAAACATTAGAACAGGTACTAATATACCTCCAGGAGCACATAAATCCCCTTACACAAGTCATCAATCACATTAACATTTCATCTTCACTGAAAAAGGAAATAACATGGATAAGACAAAGTTTGAAAACAGGAAATGCACAACTAACCATGGAGAGTATCAGTGGAGAAAAAGTGGAGTGCTTAAAAATGTTCAAAGAAAATTATAAGAATACATAGGCGTGTTGGCTGAGAAAAATAATTTTTTAAAAGTAGACAGAGAAAAACAAAGAAATTTCTGTTGTATTTCCTTCTTATCATCACTCTTATATTTATGCAAAGAAACAAAAGTGCTATTTTTTTTTTCTTTTAAGTACTATGGCAAGATAGACAAGGAAGTACACAACAGCACAGGGAAATCTAAATACTGATGGCAATGCACTCAGGCTGATAGAGTTAAATGGGATAAATCTAAGCAGATATATTTGTGGATTAAGAGACACATACAGGACTGTAAGAACATTTTCAGACATATAATGCCCCTAATCTCTATTTATATGAAACTCCTGGTTACCAAGCCAAATGTTTAAAGCCTCTGAGTAGAGTAGGGTAAAGTAAAGGCCATTGTAGAACCATTATTTTTATTTAGTGTCCTAGAAAATTTAAAATTTCAGGGGCAATAAATGTATTGCTACTGTTGGCAGCACAACAGAATTATCAGGGTAGCCACAGTGTTGTTTCCAGAGCATGAGTGCTCCAGCACAGGTATGGCCACAGTTCTGCAGGCAAGGCCAGACTCTGAAAAACTCTGGATACTGCCACAGTTACAGCAACCATTATGGACCCTTTTCAACTCAGTTGTGTATTTCTTTTTATTTTTTTTTTTTTCCCAAACTTTGAAGCTAATACCACAGTATTTGTTCACATACAAGCATGTGAATTCCTGACAGAAGACAAAGTTTTAGACACACAGCAGGTTCAAGGATCAGAATCCTCATCAGAAAGACTACAGCATCTTATAACAGGGCACATTTTAGCAAACATCCGTTGAAAAGTGGCTGAACAGAACAGTTAAACAGTAGAAGACTTAATCCTGTAACCATTCCATGAAATAAGGTTTCAACAAACCTACTAGCAGGCAGCTGAATGATAGAATAAAATTGAATCTTCCACAGTCCAAGTAACAGGCAAAACAGAAATAGGTCAATCAACAAAGATCTTTTGCTGTGTGGCAAAATCTATCCCAAAGTGCTGACATGTAGTCTTTTTTGTTCTGACTTACCACTTTTATAATAAATGTTTATATTAAAATAAATAATGCAACATTTTAAAATATAAATATATAGTCAGAATTAAATCCAGGAGCGTGATCCTTAAAGTGAAAATATTACCTTAATGATAGCTAGCTTTTATTATTAAACCATGTCACAAAGTATAAATTATTTTATTCTGCCAATTAACCTGCAGTGTCAGACCACTGCAATATCTTTAAAGAAGCTAATGAGAGGCTGTCTAGTGATGGCACAGGTTGGTTTATGCCTGGCATACTGCCATGCATACAGACTGGCACCACAGCAGCTAAAATTACCTCTCCATTACACTCCTGACTATAGTATGCACATACTGAGTGTCCAAGCAAGACTGACTGCATGAGATAATCAGAGTTGAAAAACAAACACACTCAAAATACAACCGTACCCTAACTACTTTCTCTGCATTTCTGGCACAAAAATTAGTCAACTGGAGGATAACTGGGAGAGTTTGTTTCCTTCTATTTTTTTTTCCTTTTCTGTTTTTTGGTTGGTTGGTTTTGGGTTTTTTTAACTTCTCTGAGATGGAGATATCAGTATTTTGCAAAATAGCCTGAAAGAGCAGAGGGTTCACACAGGTGTGGGATTTTTAACCACTGCAAATCATTTAAGTCATTACAAAGTACCAGAAATGCCTAACTTGACCATTTGGCCCTGCCTGTAGAGAGCTGGTGTACATGCAACTGGGGCAGAGCCTTTTTTTGCCTCCTCCCTCTTGCTCTTGGACAGACACAATAATCAAATATTCAAGATTGCTGCTAATTCCACAAATTTTGCTTTAAGTCTTTCAGAGTTTAGAGCCAAGATTTGTCCCTCTTTGCCAGTCAAGGAGGTTTTGGCAATGCTGAAACAGGCACAAGTGTGAGACCGAAATGCAACCACACTTAGGGGGTAACTAGCAGAGATAAAATCCTGCATATCATTAGCTGCTAACACATGCCAAGAGCAAACATGTGGTCTGCTTGTACTTACTCACATGTGGTGTCATGAATCACAACCCCAGTTTAAGCCCTCTGTCAGGCTTTTACTCATCTTTCTTTACTTCATTGAGAGTATGTCTTGAATCACATCAAGAATTCCTTTTTTTTGTCTTGTCCTTAAGACTATTTCTGTATACCAAACAGACTGTGTATATATCTATTTAAGCTGCTATGTGTTAACCTATGAAGATCTGCCCAGAGAGAATGTGCTCAGAGAACACATTTTAAACTACTAGTCTCCTTTATACTGTTCATTTTCTCACATAGCTTCGTAACATGGTGGCATTGTTGTGACTGGCTCAAAAAGCAGCCACTTACTACTAAAAATGAAAATAAGTAAATTGTTATGTATGAATGAGGACAACAAGCACGGTGAACAGCTGTATTTTCCATTTTTAAACACAAAGCTATGTATCCCACAGGTACCTGAAAGTATTGCTCTGATTAAGTCATATTCACTTCAGTTCACCTGACCCTGTTGGTCAGCCTGGTGTTTTCCATGTTTGAAGAGCTCACAGCAGGTTTCACCACATGTTTCCAATGTTGAGACCAGAATCATTTCAGTCTTGCTTTACCCACAGAACTAGACTGGCTCTCTGGAAGAGGAGGACATGTTCATCACTGACCTGAGTTCTGCCCTGTAAGACTCATTCTCACAAAGTACAATGAAAGCATTCATTAGTTTGGCAGAGAGGAAAAGAGGTTGAAATCAATATTTTATTACAGTCTGTGTTTAAATCCCTCTAGTAATCCCTCTTCCTTTGCAGTGTGCTTTACTGTTTAAAAAAAAATCATTAGTCATCTTTTTCCTGCGGCATTCCTCAGGGCAGACTGATTATAATAGTGCCTTCTCTCTCTTTGTAAGCAAAACGCTGTAGAGGACACTTGGCACTGATGGTGCTCTTGAAGCACTGCTTTCCTCTCATCTCAGAGACAGCTGTACTGCACACAGTTCCTCAAAAAACCACAATCATGACCAATAAGTACCAGGATACATTTGTGATTTATTGACACAGCACTGTTAAGTTCATTTAAAATTCAAAATGCATATTTTTCCAGTGACTGTGGAGAGTCAACTGTCAGGGAGACCCCAGATATGTTTCCCTTTTGAGGACTACTGTACTGCCTTCCAGTTAAAATCACTTTCCTTGCACATTAGTAAGTACTTTCTGTACCTTCACAAAGAAATGCTAGGATAAGTGTGTTCCAAATACTTATCTGCATTATGGTATTAAAGTCTTTTTGAGATACATTTTCATGCTAAGTCCTTATTTTTATCTGCTACAGCATTACAGCCATGGAGCATTTGTGACAGACTTCAAAACTTACTAAGACTCCAGTTTCTCATATTCTAGCTCCAACACTGCCATCAGAAACAATTCCCAGCACTGAGGATCCCCCCTCTACACCAGCCAAAACATCTTACATAATAATGAAGTGTTCTTATACAGAGTTTACATTACATTACCTTCAGACAGGGTTAGAACATACTGTTGCATATAAAAACATTGACAAGACTGCTTCCCTGAATGGAGAGCTTACAGGCTAAGAATACAAGAAGTGCACCATGGGGAAAGAGAAGGCAAGCATGGCAAGATAAAAACATTTATAAGTGCATCTACACAAGTAACATTTATCATTAGAGTAATGCAATTGCCTACCAAATCCATCATCTCCTCAACTCCTTATGGCTATGATGGCAAGAAATGGCTAAGGAGGTTGAAAAAGATGAGTGCAGCAGCTACAAATGTTCGTGATGAAGGGTATTTATAGGACAGGAACACCACAGGAAGAAGAATGGAGCATTTACAGGAGATAAGGAATGAGTGGGCAAGGTTTACAATGCTGACAGATATGAAGAGACAGAAAATGCAATCAGATTTGCACATGAGGGAGGAACACAGTGGGCAAGTGCAGATAATAAGGAAAAAAATAATCTGGCTCAGTTTAGAGCAAATGCTGATGGAAGAAATTTTGAATGGATACTTCAGTCAAAATAAGAAATAGAATTCATTGTGTATGCTTCTTGGAAGGACTCAAAGGGATGATCTTGCAGTGACTGAGTTGGTAGGGAAGGTATACATATTTTCTTTCTCACATAAATTCTTCTACCTGTTTGAGAAGCTGCCTTTTAGCATATAAATATATTTTACTGCTCCCAGCCTCAATTAAGATGCTCTTCCACATTTTGAATTTTAAGTCACAACACAATATCATGCACTCCAGGGTTTTTTAGGGGGTGTGTGGGGGGGGAGTTCTTAATTCTTTTAAGAGCTTTCATGATTTCATACTAGCTTCACAATGAACCAGCAGTCTAACACAACTTCATCTGCAATATGTTATCTTCAGTAGCACAGTGTTCTTTAACATATGGAATTAATGTTATGCAAAATTTGAAGAAGGGATTGGTAATAATCTTGCTGCAATGCCTCTGAGAGCAGGAATGGGAAAATATTATTAATTAAATGACTGTGTCTTCTAGAACCATGTACTTTAAAATACCTTCCCATTATTGGTTTCATGACTTTACTAGGTGACAAAACTATATTGATTTCTTAAATAAATGTGCATTTCTTTACATCTCTACTGAATTCTGTATTCACTTAATTATATGCCTTATATGAATAGTGGGATATCTCAGTATTACTTAACCTTTAAAACAACAGGGCATACATTTAACACTATGGATATCTGCTTTTTGCCTTTAAGTATGCAGCAATATAGAGAAACTGCTACCCTTCATTTACATTCTAATGTTTTCTGGAATCACACATTTCTGTTTCATGAAGTGGCAACTGCACAGTGCCACTGACTGCTAGTAATTATCAACAATGTCACATGACCAGTCAACATTTCCTTTCTGCAGCTGAACCCAAACCACAAAATATGCTAAATTACTAGTTGTACAAAAGATGATCACAAGTCTCTTTCCCAGATTCTCCATCTTCACAGATCAAAGCAGCCTTCACCCTTCACTCAGAATCTACTCTGAGAGGGAGCTAAGCATCATTTGAAGGAAAAATTTAACATGCAGAACTTCTAACTTTATGTGGCTTGCCAAATCATGCAGAAAAAAGGTTAAACAACTTTATTTATATCTATCTTAAAAAACCCCAAAAAAATCAAAGGTCATACACCTAATGCTTTTCTAGAAAGAAATACCAGCTAATAAATGAAGATCAAAACCTTTTTTGTCTATTGATTGCTTTTCTTCTCATTCTTGAGCAGAAAGTCCGGTTTTAAGTCAAATTATGCTAATTAAATGGAATGATCTCATAGCATTATCACTGTCAAAACCACTACCTGCTCACTGAGAAGAGACTTCAAATTGTAAGTCATCAACACATGGATGAGTGTGTGATCATCAGGACAAACCAGTTCAAGGTCCTTGCTTTTCTACCTTCAAGACAATTGATTAAAACAAGTTCAATGAGAACAGATCTGGAAGTGAGAAAAATAACATAGAATGAAATGACTCAAACCACTGAGTCTTCAGAGGAGGTGTCAGAGATATCAAAGTCTTAGGGACATCTGCAACATTTATGTGAATAAGTTTATGTAGATTCTAATGGCCTTATGTTTGCATGTAGTCTACATCCAACTTTGAATCTCAGAAGGTCCTACCTCTTCTTAAGGTCTTAACTGATCAGGGCATTTCATCTATATCCCATTAAAAATAAAGAAGGGAAGTAAAAAGGCAGAGATATAACTTCTGAAACCTAGTGGGACACGGCTTCACAGGATAATGCTTAAATATTTGTAGACCATCAATCAAAACATGGAAGGCCATATTTTTCAAAGTAATACTTCCTTAAATTACCCAAGAATAAATTGACTATTGTATATTTATTCATTACAGTCAAAGTATACAATAATGTAGAAGAATTGCTATTCTCTTTGAATTAAATACACAAGCAATCCCCAGACTGGGTTTGTGCTTGAGGTATTTTTTTCCTATGGGAAAGGCACATCTCAAAATTCAGAACTGCTGATACTGATGAGGGAGTTCATGAGTTACCCTGAGTGAGAAATGCCCAACAGGGCTTCAAGAGCCCTCAGCCCATAATTTCTTTCAAGAAGGCAGCACAAGAAAGAATCTAAAAACCTACTAAGAGGGCAATTTTAGAGAATGAGAAGTATTTTTCTCTGTTGGAGAGCTGGCATATGGTGAGCCATCACAATGTTCAGCATTATTTACAGAAAACAATTACAGACCTTACCATTATCTGAAAGATAAATTATTTTATCAAGTTTAGACTTTTGTAAAATGAAATAGAGGTATAGGGAAAAAAATGAAACAAAAAATTACATGATTCTCCATGTTAGAACAAAAACCATATATACAATATGGTAGCTTAATGTGTCTCTGCAAGCCTGTGTATTGTGCTCTGGGATGTCCCTGTTTGGCAGTTCCTGTTCAAGTGCCTCTTCCTTATACCAGTGGCCTCTGTTCTGAAAGAGCATCAATGCCAGCAGGGAAATCCTTCAGACAAAAACTTTCAAGTAATGAGGTTCAAACAAAAATTTTTCCCTTGCAAGGCAGACTAAAAATCAAATACCGCTCCAAATTTAAACATCTTGACAATATTTACAGGAATTTATCTTTTCCCTTTACTTAAAGGCTATTATTAGTTTGTTATTTTCTTACCAGAGCACTGGAAAAGCTTGCTTTCTCCTATGAGATATTAGGGCTTCAGGTTTATAACTATACAGTTCATGTAAAAATACTGCTATATAGAAGAACAAACATCTTCAGTCATCTCTAACGTAAGTATCAAGAGTAGGCAAAATAAGCAAATAATTTTAAAAACACATATAGTAAAAGATAAATAAAAGCTTTGTCCATCCACACGAACCTGACAATTCCACTTTGGAAATTCTGCAGTACACAGATCTATCACTTGAAGGCATAAAAAAATAAAAAACATTTGTTCTTCTTAAAACATCACAAATGTTAAACCCACCCTCTTATTTTTGATCTGCTTTAGATCTTATAATTAATTCCTGCTTTGATGGAGAACCTGACTGTACAAATATTCTGAGTGCCTAAAACAGTATTTTACTTTCATTTGGTAATTTAATAACTGTAAATGAGATGCACATAAACAAAGAATTTGTTTGGAGAGCCCCATCAGCTGATGTCTGAGATGGGAATGAAAGGTCCCCTTTGTCTACCTAAAAGATGTTTTTCCAAGTGACCTCTGGCATGTCACTTAAATTGAAAGGAGGAGCCTGAAGCTTTCATGAATCTGAGATTATATTCCTATGTGACCTTTGCTAAAGACACTGAATTTTCCTAGCATAGTTATTACAAAAAAAAATCAGTTTGTTAAATTTAGAATATCAAATGTGCTATAAGTAACATCAAAAATGAACAACATGTAGAGTCCAAAACAAAATTAAATGTAAGTCTCACGCAAAACAAAAATGTCTGGTTTACTGATGTCTTTCAAATAATGACTCAAGAACACTTGATTTGAATACATCAAGTATTTTTAGCAAGTAGCTAAAAATCAGTACAAGACTGAGATTATAAATCCAATCACATTCATCTCCTTAAATGGATTTATTAAATTACCAAAGGCCTTGATTTCAGTTCATCAGTAGCAGCAGCACAATCATATAATGAAGCAAATTCAGACTGGCTCATGCTGGAATAATCCACATTGACTTAGCACTTTAATTACTCATGTTTCAGTCTGCTGTAAGCTACTGTAAGGTTTTCCTCTACAAGTCAGGGGTTTTATTCTCCCATCAGTGTCTAAGTAAGTAGCTAAGTATTCCTAGTTGCTTTGAGTTTTTATTTCCATGGAAGTCTCTCCAAATATGAATAAATGCCCTAATGTGTGGCTTAAAAACTTCATTCCACAAATCTGACCCAGAAAAACTTAATATGCCAATTTCTATGATTAATTTTTTTTTAAAAAAATTCCCAAGCAGCCACCTTAGTGATCTAATTTATTTAAAGTAAAATTAGCTTTCTTTCCCTGTGCTTCTGGTATTAAAATTAAGCTGTGTCCCACTGCAGTTTTGGTGTTTTAACTTGATATAGGTATCTAGCACTTGGATTGCTCTTCTCACACAACTGAATACAAAGCCTTCCAACCACTTCTGCCCACTCCATCCTTCTCACCTCAGCACAAGTGCAAAATGCCACATCTAAGGCAGTTACATCACCCTAATGGTATTCAAAAGCTAAGTAACACAATATTAGCTTCACTCACACTAGTGATTTCTTTATGGATTCTTAAATAATACCACACCAGCTAAAGAGCAGCATATAAATCCTAACTATGGCTCTCTGAAATTATTACACTGGTGCACCATAACATACATACTGCAGTCCTGAAACACCACACCTTCAAAGCCATATCCACACTCCTGGTCACTGCAGTTAAGATATGCAGATAGATCTGTAGTCTAAAGCCAAAAATAAAGCAGTGTGGGAATACCTAATTCTTGCTTAAAGTTCCAGTCTTAAAACCACACTGTTGACATTTCCACAAGCTTTGCTTTCTACAGCCATTCCACCACAGCCTGGCAGTGAGTCACAAATGCAGTCACAAATCACAAATCCCTGTTAGACACAAGTTCCAGGTTTGCAGAACACAAAAGTCATTTTCCAAAGCAGCACAGCACAGCATAAGAATAATCTTCACAGCAGCACAGCTCCCTCTCCAGCACAAGGTAAATCCACAGCAGGACATGGAATAACAAGGTTATCCAGGAGTGGTTTTTCTTAATAACAATTCTGATTAGTATTTACGGTGATTTCAGGAAAAATTTAACCACCTACACAATTTAAGTAAGACAGAAGTACCCTTTGCACCTTCCCTCCCACACTAATTTTCACATTTAGTAATATTTATTAAGATATATTTGGATTGTATTTTTTCATTGTTGAAATACTGAGATTTTGAGTATGTTAACTACAAAAATTCAAAAGGGTGGGGGTAGAAATACTTGCAAAAATAACTAATCACAAGTACACTATAATAAACAAATTACAAAATTAACAGAAACTGATTGCCCATGATTTAAACTTTTTTCCTCACCACTGTCTTACTCCAGTTACTGCAAGATTCTCCACTACTACCCTTCAAATACACCTTCCTGACACAGGACAGCAAAACTCTGCCACCTGCCCAAAGCAGAGGTGTTAATCCAGCACTCCCTGCCCAGCAGGCAATTCCAATGCATTCTCATGGTTTGTATTCCAGACCCAGATCTCCTGATTTGGTTTTAAGACTAGTCTAGAAAAAGTTGTCACTTGCAAAGCCTGTTAGGTCCCTGGAAGATTTTCAAACTCTCAACTTCCCTGGAATAGTACCTGTACTTAGAAGGTACAAAAATATGTATTCTAGCATTCACTACTGTTTTCAGTCTAGGACTAATTTATATGCACATCAAGGGATTTCTTAACATGTAAAGCTCATCTTGGCCCCTCAACATGCTAACATGGAGATTAGTTACATTAGCTGATGCACTTTAAGCAAATTAAAATAATATTTTAAACCTACTACAGCATGAAGAAGTGAAACCCCTTTTACCTCACAGACTATTTTAGACAAAAGCATAAGCCAGTGCCCTCTTGGCTCTTAAATCCACCAAAGCAAAATGTAATTTTTCACTGCAGAATAAAAAGACAAGTTTTGTTCAAAGAAAACCTCACTGTAGAAGAGGACAGCACTCACAGAAAATCTGAGCAGGACAACAGGTGGGACGTTTCTCCCATCTCAAAGTAGCACACTACTTAAGTTGCTCATTCTTCAAGTGAAAAAAAACAGGCTGTGTAGTATATCACAGTAGTTACAAGGACAGTTGCATTTTTATTATATAGTCCCCATGCTCCTAGCAACAAACTATAAAATCTCTAAGAAACACTCTAAATAGTGCATTTTTGACTGATTTTATCAGTCATGCAATACAAATGGAAGTAGGAAAGAAGCCAACCCAAGCATGCAGCTGACTGATGGCCAGTATTCTGCCTGCTACCACAGAAATGCCAAACCTTTGTGGGAGGATTAAGGGGAAAAAAATATAAAAAAATTTTAAAATGCACTAAAGGGTACTGAAAGATGCAGCTTTTTTCTTTTCCTGTGGATGTGAAACTTATTTCCTTTTACTATTTGTGTTTATATTCAACTTGTTCATAAGCATACAGATAACCAGCTGTTTAGCCAGCTAAAATGTCAATTGTGTCACGTAAACAGGACTTTAAAAGGGCTGTGTAAATGATATGTCAAACTTCATTCATGTTTGACTGAGCAGTCACCTTCAATTGCAGGAGAAATGAAGTAAAAGTCAACATGTAGCTTTTAAACAGGTAATTACATGGACACAAATGGAAACAAAGCTTAATATAATGGGAACACAATAGATTCTATAGCATATAACTTGGTTATCTTTCCAGACAAAATCTTGGGCCTAGGCTACTTGGACAATTTGCCTGAGACGACATAAACATGTAGGAGAAAACTCAATACAATAGAAACAACACTATTTTAGTCTGTATTCAGGATTTAACTAAATGAGCCCTGTAGCCAAACTGCATTGCATTTGCTCTTCTTTTACAAAGTAAAAAACAAGTAAGGAAAATAATTCTACTACACACAAATAAATGTTTTTGTATTGCAGCTATCAAAACAGATCCATACTTTGCTGAATCCATTTCTCAAAAGCATGCAGTACAGAATAAGAATGAAAATCCACAAGGGGAGCAGATGGATTCAGATGATTTTGAAGCAAAAACCACTGCCATCTTCCAAAATTTTTCAGACCACCACCTAAAGTCATTGTCAACTTTGTATTTATTGTAGTTCTGCAAAGTCACAGCAAATCATTTCCCCCTGCCTGTCATATCACAATTAAGGAGCCACTGGAAAACAGAGGAACCAGAAACACTTTTTATTTCAGGGTCTACAAACACACACATTCTGGCAGCTGCTCCTGAACAC
This sequence comes from Serinus canaria, assembly GCF_022539315.1. Lineage (NCBI taxonomy): Eukaryota > Metazoa > Chordata > Aves > Passeriformes > Fringillidae > Serinus > Serinus canaria. The sequence continues at coordinate 13,132,613 of NC_066314.1, forward strand.
AAATCATAAGATACAGGAAGAATCAGTTAACTACTTTACATGCTTCTGGTGATTTTAAAGAAACAACAGATCAAGTAGCTTGGGGGCTGAGTGTTCAAAATCTGTGATGCTTTCAAGGATCTCCTCCTTCCCAGGAGCCACATCTCGTCACTGCAGCAGCAGCCTGCAGTCCCTGCTCCCCAGGGCTGCATTGCTGCTAGACACAACACCAGCTACTGCTCTGCTGGATCACTGCGAGGCATAAACCAAAGGCACACCTACAGAGTTTATTCTGTTTTCAAGAAGCAGAAGGGAAAATAGCAAAACTGTTATTTGCATTGGGGAAAAAAGCACTAAAAGCATGTGCAATCTATAAACTTTAAACAAGAAAGCATTGCAAAAAGAAAGTTGAAATTGCTTTAAGTGAAGGCATTGCCTTAAGCTAGCATTTGCAGCATGTGGGGCAGATGAGAAAACAGACATCCCACAAAGCATCCCACTTTCTGATGTGTTTTAGACAAAAGTAAAGAGCTGTCTACAGAGCACCAGTCCTGACAGGATACTTTCTGAGGCAGGTAGTTCCAGCAGTCCATCTGTTGGCTTTTGCTATGTTTCTGGGTATTTTAACTTATTTGAGGATTCTTGTTTCCAAAGGAAAAAAAGCTCTCCCAGACATAAATGTGATCAGGGACTGGTCTAGTGATTAACCCAGCTGAAATCAGTCAAAGACAACTCAGCTTTTACAAGAACAAAGGCATTCAGTACTCACTCTTAATAGGACTAGTCAGTACAAAAAAAAAAAAAATTCCAATGAAGTACAATTGAAATATCAGGAAAAAAATTCACAACAAAGAAAGCCTGATGGAACTGAAGTACAAGGAATGTTCAGGTTGTGTCATGGCTGTCCTTGTCCCCATAGAACCAGGAGCTGCCTGAAGAGGCAAGGGAGCAACACTAAGGTAGAAAATCACAGGTAAGTATTATAACAGGTAAGTATTAGAACACTGTTAAAGGGAGACCTATTTGAAAAGACTCAGATATGGTAAGCCTGTGGTAACACATACACCAGACCATCACAGAAAGCAAAGCACTCAGAACAAGAATGCCAGGAGGACATGGACACATTGTACAAAGTACATGCCACACCTTGAAGAAAAACTGTTAAGCAGCAATGACATAACATTATTTTTGGATTAAATAAACCCTGAGAAAAATGACAGCTGAGAGAACTACAAGTGTTTCTTCGTGGTAGAAGAAATACCATCAGGATTCAGAACTGACACAATCACAGAAAATACACTCTTATATAAAACATAAGCAAGTTTCTGCCTTGCATTAACACAGGCCACTTCAAACATATCCAGGATACTTCACCTACAGAAACACCCAACGATGAATACCAGGAAGAGAAAAAACAGCAAGAAAGTCAGCACTGGATTCTGGATCAGAGGCTAAAAACCTTTAACAGCATTTGCCAACTCATTTTGCCTGCTCAGGGAATTTTAGCATTTACATTCCCTGCTCAGTTATCCCAGATACAATATCAATGTGGCTTTACTGATCCCTATGCCTAAGACAGCCCACAACCATGAAGCACTTTCTACACAGCCTCTAACAGTGTAGTGCATAAATTATAAATTATTAAACTTAATAAAAACCTTAATAGCAGCAGACTCTACAGACATAGCTCTCACCACAATATAAAGTTTTGGAAATACTTTCCTTTTATCCCAGTAGTGTTTAAATGTCTACTGTAATAGAGTAAGATTAAACCACCTACTCTTACAGAGGCAGTGCATGCAGAGAACCATGTTAAAGCAACAATACCACCATGTACAATGTAATTACTTACCTCAAAAAGAAAATGGAAAAGAAACTGAAGTAAAAAAACTTAAGCAAAGAAAAATAAAAATCCTTAATGGCACAATCCCTAATTGCCTAGACCTCATATACTGGACATAGCAACTTATGAGAACACTACCACTGAATTTAGGAAGCACCACTCACAACCTCTCTGAACAAGCAGTCCAGTCTCATCTATGACAGAGTTTACTGGACACAAAGACCATCAAATCAAGAATTTTCAATTCCACTTGAAAAGCAGCACTTGAAGGGAATGCTTCCACACCAGAAATAGATCAGGAGAAACTACATGACATAAGGACTGAGAAACAGTCACTGCAAAACCCTTAAAGACAGCAGACAAACAGAACAAAGGCAAAATATAAATCACTCCCAGAAAAATTAGTTCCTCTAGCAACTGCCTGATTAAATGATTATAAGTTCTAACAAAATAAAGACTAAGTATTAAAGCAATAGACAGCATTACCTCCTCAAAACTACACAAGGGCCACAGCAGAGTTACTGACATGGCTACTGTTGACAGAACAAAGCATTGGAAGCAAACCCCAAAAAGGTAAAGCACCCAGGAAGAAAGCCTAACAAGCACAGCATACTACACAGCTGTTTCAAAAATGCATGTGGAGTGGTCCAGGCAGGATGGAGCAGGCAGACAGGAGCTCCAGTAAAACCACACTGAAGCATAAATGCCACTGTTACCACGTACCAGCAATTTCATTATATGTATTCCCAGCAAAAGCATCTTCAGTAAACATGCTGAAAAAAGATATACATATCTAAATAAAAGGACCAGACACCTTTGATAAGACAAGCCGTGTGACATGGGATATGGTTTCTGTATGGCTTAGCTGTGCAAGTCTCTTCAGTCTTCTCTCTCACATGCAAACCCAGCCTGTGTGCTGTACAGTGGCACCCGCACCAAAGAAGATAAAATCAGCACACCCATTACTGTCTACTTGTAACAGACAAATATTTCATTATTTCACCCACAACCATAAGTAAATTTGTATTGATTTTAAATTAACTAGGTTGAAAAGTTTCTTGTTCACACCACTAAGGATTTGTTTCTCAAGTAACATTGATACAGCCCAACTTATTCTAAATGGAAGGTCAAAACAAGTTTCATCAAGAAGAAGTATGATAATAGTTCACCTTTGCAAATGCCTAACAAATATTGCAGAACCACAAAAAAGAGAAAACCGTATTTCCCCTCTATCCAAGCAAATACACCCAGCTGTCCTCAGTCACCAATCACCCACACCGAGTGCTTTGGAAGAACACTTCCTCTCCACATCAAGAAAAAATCTTGCATACAACAAGTTGTAATGTTTTCACTTTAATCAAACCTACTCCTTAGTGCCCCATTTTGGATGACAACTTGAACTGCATGTATTGGAAATTTTTTAATTGATATTGCCACCTAGCGGCTTGTTTCAACAATATTAAATAATCATAAAAGCCAGCAGGAGAACATTGACATCTACAATAATTTTCCCAAAACCCATCAAATATGGTTTTTCATCAGTATAGAAAAATCTAATTCTACTTTCCACCCAAAACAAAGGAAATCCTCAATGACTACGTACAGAATTAAGCCTAAGGTAGTAAATACTCCCCAAAATAAAGTTATTTCTATGGCCAGAATAAAACAGTATCATAAAATCATTGGGTTTATGTTATGCAATAGTGCAATATTGAAAAACTCTCCACGCACATAATTCCAGAGAAGTACCACTACGCAAATCTATGCATAAAGTTTACTTTTTTCACTTTCTTGAACACAAAACAGAGAAGAGGAACATATTTCCCATCTCTCTGGTCCTCAGTTTAACATAGGTCTGCTGTTGTGTTTCTTGCCAAGATGATCTGAATACCCTAAATACAGAAATTAAATGCAGAACAAGTCCTAATGTAAGGGAAAAAAAAATTTTCAAAACAATTCTGCTGGCAAGTGCATCTTAGTTATATGAGAAAAGAAAAACTAGACAAGAAGTTCTTAGTATATATCAGCTTTTCCATCTCTATTTCATGTAATAATAAAATTGTTTAGGTTGGAAAAGATCTTTAAGATCATCGGCTTGAACCATTGACTTACCATCACGATGCTCACCACTAAACCATGTCCTTAAGTGCCACACCCACATGCCTTTGGAACACCCCCAGGTGGTGATTCCATCACTTCACTGGGCAGTCCATTCCCTTGGCAATGTGACCACCCCTTCAGTGAAGAAACATCTCCTAGTGCCCAATCTAAGCCTCCCCTGGTGCAACTTGAGGCCATTTCCTCTGGTCCTGTCACCTGTTCCCTGGGACAAGAGGCCAACCCCCCTGACCACAGCCTCCCATCAGGCAGCTGTAGAGAGTGGTAAGGTCACACCCTGAGCCCCCTTTTCTCCAGGCTGGACACCCCCAGCTCCCTCAGCTGCTCCCCATCAGACTTGTGCTCCAGACCCTTCCCCAGCTCTGCTGCCCTTCTCTGAACTCTCTCCAGCCCCTCAATGTCCTTCTTGTACTGAGGGGCCCAAAACTGAACAGAGGATTGAGGTGTGGCCTCACCAGTGCCGAGTACAGGTGACAATCCCTGCCCTGGTCCTGTGGCCACGCTGCTGTTTATACAAGCCACGATGCCTTTGGCCTTCTTGGCAGCCTCAGCCAGGCACACACAGGCTCACTGTGATCCAAACCAACACACACACAAAACAGAGTCCTACAGTTCCAGATAACCCTGCTCTTTGTTCACACCACAGCCATCTTCAGTATCTTGTGGAAGCATTGGTGTTTATCATGTAGCAGTTGTAAAAACTGATTGACAAGACAGTAATTTTCATACTTTCTGCTTCCACATCCCTGTTTCTAATGGACAAAAATACTTTTTCTTACCTTGCTGCTTCAAAAACCTACATAATTTTCACGTGTCTGCGCATTCAAGCTTTTTTCAGAGCATGAGGTTCAACAAGACCAATGCCAGGTCCTACAGTTTGGTCACAACAACCCCAGGCAGCCCTACAGGCTTGGGGCAGAGTGGCTGGAAAACAGCCCAGTGGATAAGGACCTGGGGCTCCTGGTGTACAGTGGCTGAACACGAACCAGTGCATGCTCAGGTGGCCCAGAAGGCCAATGGTATTATTATAGCCCACAAATATATATACTTACATACACATAGAGTGAGAGACTGGTTATTACTCCACATTTTTTATATATTTTTATACATTTTTTTAATATAAAAACAGTACTGAAGTCATAATCAGGAAAGGAAAAAAAAAAAAAAAAGAAAAAACATTATTTTCCTTAACCTTGAGGAGATAGACCAGGTCTTTTGCTTATACTATCATCCTCTAAAAAACTCAAAAGATCTCTCCATTATTTGCTGCCATGTTTCTGATCTACTTCAGAACACTATTTCTATAATGAAGCTAATACCTTGAATATGCATTCAAGCCCTTTCAACTATATTTAACTAAAATGTTTATCCAATGTTTAGTCAGTTCAATGCTACATAGCTCTGTCCTCTTATATCTCAAAGCCCTTAGAGTTTCTTTCATAACTGCAGGTACAAAAGTTCTATTGTGAGAAGAAATAACTAAATGTTAAATGTAAAGAAAACCAAAAGCCACTCTGCAAACCATCAATATTTAAAGATAGTACTTCAACAAGATGAACCTTCACAGATCTTTCCAAAGCTTGTTTGCAAACGAGAACTTTCCCGCTACCCAGATTTTCCCACTAGCTACTACTGCAGTTCCCAGCAAGGAAATAATTTAGGATAAAAATAAAATAGTTTAAGATTATATAGACTTTCTGTAAAAACAGAGCAGATTGTATTGGAATCTTGAAGCTAATCCTCTTACAATTTTTCAAACGTACAGGAAGAACCCCTTTCTCTGGCAGCATCCAGGTTACCTGAACAGAGAACAGTGATTGCTGCTCACCATGGACCACACTAAGCAAGGTCATGGAGCCAATAAAAATGCTGCTGCCATTGTTTGTAATGGGCCTTTGTGTTAAGGTGAGCCTTGGGACTTTCCATGTTCTGACTGAAGATTTGGCCTGCCTGGAGATTTGTTTCATCATTGAATAGCAACAGCCCACTGATCAAAGGACTATTACCTACTTTTTCAGCAATTGCTTCACCTTGTACAGTTCTGTAGCATAGCACCCATTGTTATACATATATCTGGAACTAATATAGCAATAATAATTATTCTATGTAAATAACTATTTAAGATGCTGGAATAAAACACAGTGTAAAGGGTTCAAGATACGGAACCACTGCAGAGGACTAGAATGGGAGAGGATGATACAGAGACTTGGAGCTACAAATATCTGACCAGTGTTCAGCTGCTGGCTGCAGAACTGCACTCACAGAAGTAACAAAGAACAAGCATCAAACTGTTGTGAAATACACCATTATACAGTAAATCTGGATGGCTTGACATTGATTGTAACATGGATTTACAAGGCAGCACAGAAATAACCTGCAGAATCACATAAAAATTATTCAAATGGATTTCAGAATAAGGAGTAAAAAGCTACCAATATCAAGCTCATGGACCTCTCAGCAGGGCCAGGAGGCTCATGACTGGTGATATCCCTCTCTTCTCCCAAATAAAGAAGGGTAAGCATGGCACTGGGGAAAGAGCAGGTACTACAAAGTTAGGGAATGTATCATCTTGTCTGTAAGCAACTGGAAACAAATACTGATATCACTGTAACTCAACTATCAGTAATTATTTGGTTGGACCTTTAAGACTTTCTAGCAACCCCTCTGAAACCTGAGTGCAACAAAGCAGTGAGGAGAGACTGAGATTTGGAAGGGCAGATTCAGATGGATCCATTAGTAGCTATTTAACCTGCAGAGAAATACATGTCCAAGCTGCATTAATAGAATATCTCAGCAGCTGGTGGGTGCAGATCATGCTGCAAACATGGGAGACAAGCAGTGAAGAACTTCAGGCTGAGAAAGCACACAGCTGGAATACTCATAGATTCCCTTCTTCCCAGCCTCCTAAAGAAAAGAGTGAGTTCAGAATTAATTTATCATCCTGTAAAAAAGACAATATGTTACTTGGAGGGGAAATAGCAAACCATTTTATTTATACATACAAACACAGGGACATGCTCTCTTTACCTCACTAAGTCCCCATTTCCAATTTTCACAGACTTATTAGAGCATTTTGGGTGCCTGCTCACATTAACTGGAGCGCATGCACATATTTTCCCCATCAGTGAAACCCTACATTGTACATCAGTCTTTCCATCTTCTGCTGAAATAACAGTCCCCTTACTCTGGCTCTGTCTTGTCTTGTATTTCCTTTCTCCAAACATCCCCCTTTTATATTCCTGTATATCTGCTAAGATAAGGCAATGTCACTATACACTCACTGACTCTTCATTCTGATATTCTAGGTATATTCTATTTACTGACAGCAAATATGGCCTTTGCTGCTTTCCATTGCTGCTGATAAAAGCCAAAATTAAATTTTATCCTGTGAAATGGGTGAATGTGCATTTAGTTCTTGATTAGGTTTTATTTCCATGTGATCTAGAATAACTCAGTTTGAATGAAACCAGATAATCTCAAAAACAAGGCAGTTTACTCCTCTTTATTTCACTTGTTTATAATTGCCATACATTGATGAGAACACCACAAGAAGCAAACCCAAGAAGAAAGGTGATAATACTGGGCAAAGAAGTGAGAGGGGACCAGTTTTTCAACTTTGTGATTTTCAGCCTCTCTTGGAATACTATTATACACTTCATCCCTGCTATGAGACTAAAAGGACTTTATCTACTGAGTTGAAATGATATTTAAAGACTCCCAAATTATGTTTCCTATGTAAAGGCAATAGCTTATGTACATGCACATATATAGCTACTACTTATTACTGATACCAATGCAAATCAACCATGAAATATGAAGTATAATGTATTTTCTCAAAAATAAAATATTGGCAGAATTGACACAAACTGTGGAGAAAAAAAATCAATTACGGATACAAGCACCAAAAAGCAATAAAATCTTTTGCTTAGTTCTACAGTGTGATTTTACAGCAGTTCCTTTATTACCAATGTAAATTTCATGGCATCACATTGAAATATCACTACAGAACAAAATCTGAGAAAAAGTTTCAAAAGCAGACTCTGAGAATTAAGATTCTTCTTGCTGGATATTGCTCTTTTGCAGCAATCATTGCTAAGTCAAACATGCCAATATCTAGTGCACCACAGTTCAGAGTTTAACACAGTAATTTAAACCATGCACAGTTTCAATTCAACTTAATACCTCGGGCTGTGAACTGTAATTAGGAAAAAGCTGGCACATACTCAGTTCCACTGCTCTTGCATATTAACATCATTATGTCTTAAAAACATTCTGAATAAACCAACAAGACAAGCATGTTCCCTGCACTTTGCCCATCAGGCCCTGATGCTAAGAAACAACTCAGAGGTCCCATGAGGACTGGTTTGGTTTTTAACTTTTTGCTAACTCTTATATTATTTTCATTATTTTTGCCATAATTAAACACATACTGTATAGATTTAACAGAGACACTGTCAACATGTATACAATGCCACTTTCTGATTTAAAATCTCAGTCGAATTCTTCAACTTAAAAGCATGTCTTCCATAAAAATTCCCACTTATTGAAGAAACCAGATGAAGGGATTTTTAGCAATCTGTGCATCTCACAAATAAACAGAAAAGATAATTATTTGCCAACAGTTAACTTTCTGGTGTTAAAACCATCATAAAAGGACCTTCTTTTACAGTTCCATAGTTTTCAAGTGGCTTTACTACATGACATACTTATCTAAAGCATTGATTGTTTTAAAGTGGGAAAGGAGCGTAACAATGCAAATATGTCAAATTGTCTGATTCACATTGATTCAGCACAACTGAAAGACTGAATTATTCCTTTTTACACGTATAGCCCCAAGTTATCATATTCCTTTTTCATGATTTACAGAATATCAGAATATCAGAAAATCCATTAAGAAAGGCCTAGAATTTTTAACTATAAAATTAATTCCACTCACCAGACACTGATATATACAGTGATCCCACACACTGATGTACAGAAAAAACTACAATGAAAACAGAAAAGCTTTAAAAATAAATCTGTGGTTTTGCTTCAATATATGTATTGAGCTATAGTTTATTTTAATGTTCCTTTTAGTTGCAGCTATTAAAAATTCCCTGTTTTCACTGGCATGGCAAAGCACAAGTCAAGGATTAAGATGAGCAGCTCCTGCAGAGAAGGTACAAGTGGAAGGGAAGGGAGTCTGATCTACTTAAACTTTATCTCAAGTTTTCATAATGCTACAATTAGGACAAGATATGGCACCATGTGAGACACAAGCTACTGAGAGTCACTCTGGAAACACAAAATTAGATAAAAATTATCATTTTAAAAGAGCAACATCTTTATTCCCAAGACAAATATTCTCATTGCACAAAACTGAGTTTCTAGTTTCACAAATAAACTTTAGAGAATACAAGTATACTACTTTTCAATTACAAGAACAGGATAAATAATTTTATTTTCTGTACCATGCTTCTTATACAGTATGTAAAAAATTAGTCAAACTTTGTTGCAACATTTTTAGATAAACTAAGCAATTCTCAATAACACTTCTTCTAGACAAATGAAGAAAAAAATGGTATTGTCTATTGGAATAAATAATTTCAACCTTGTTTTTAAATGCTGGATTTACTAAAGAGCTTGGATTGGCAGTGAGAATGTAACACTTAAAAGTAACTGATCCATACTAAACACCAAAGCAGTTATGTAGCAGATATCTGGTGATCTAAAATATAGTGGTAGCCTCAGAGTAGTTCTTTAAAGCTTTATCTCACATAAGTCCACTTGAGATTCACATCCTGCTTCTCCAAAAGCCTTGACTGGCTGGTGTGCCCAAATCATGTCTGCCCACAACAGCATTGCTGAGTTCATCACAAAGCTCCCAATTCCCAGCACTGCTCATTCCTGATTCAAGAGTGTCTCTATAAAATGCAGTGTGGAAGCAACTACCAAAATCTGTGTGTCATCTTCTCAAACTCAACATAGTTGACACAATCCAACTTACAAGTTACTATACAGAAAACATTTCTGGGAAGCAAAAAAATAAACACTAAAATCTCTAATTAACTTTAAAAAGAGAGGCAATGCTCTAAGAGTACTTGACTGGAATGTGATTGGATGTCTAGGGACCAGCATAATGGACTTGGACACCAACATGTGCTGAGATACTGTGTTACTAATATACAAAACAGGTCACCCCAAGCAATAGACTACCTTAAAAAAAAAGGTCAAATGCTTTTTCAGATACTATTATCCATGAAGATGATTTTTATTCTTTTGAGCCAGAACTCCTAATAGTATCATGAAGCTCCTGGCTGTATCAAGGTTTCCCTGACAGTTTACAACATTCACCAGGGAATAAATCCTGGCAAAAGGGATCTGTCATAATGTGCCTTCTGACACCAGGAAAGGGAACTTGAAAGAAAGCTTAAGCCTCTGATCTCCTCAGGGCTCCCTCTTTCATAAAAGTGCTGAATTGTGACTGCTGCACTCAAAAGAAGAATCACTTAATGACCCATACAGCCTCATTCTAACCCAACCACCATTGTTTTGTAACTCAGTTACCTGGCAGCAGCCAAGCAGCATGCTGATACCTGGGTGTGAGTGGAACTTGATAGCAACACTTCCCTTTTAATCACTAGCCTTCCAACTCCATCAGTCTGCTGCTTTTGATTATTCTGCAGAAGGGCTGTAAAGCTACTGGCCATCCCTTACACACCAAAGCCTAGCCCAGCCTATAATCTTATGATTGACACTTGCACATGGCAGGTTGAAATAAGCTTGAAATTCCTTAGGAATATTGACTCTTACTTCATAGGTGAGTGAACTACTGAGCTATTACATAAGCATGAGAACTGAAACCTTAAAATAAAGCTACTTGTTCACACCAACTGAGGAAATAATCTGAATTCTTAGATTCACAACATTAAAGCAATCCCAGGCTCATTTTGGCATCAAACTCAGACCTGCAGATGGCATCAAAGCCTACAGGAAAGTAGCATTTCAAGCATGCCCATTCCTTCAGTATTTTTCACTCCCGGGAAAGCCTCCTTACCCTGTCATCACAACCTTCCCGTCCTTGGGCATGAAAGCTCTTCTCAAGCACACCTCTACTGATTTACTGTACACTGGGATTTAGGAGCTAACTCCAGCTTCATGGCTCTTTCCTGAGCCAGGTACAGGAGTGCCACACATTAGCCACCCTGTCTGGATCCAGGCTCACAGATCCTGTCAGACTTGTGCACACCATCAGATGCTGCAGGTGATCCACAGAGGTGGCCTTGAAAATCTAAGGGCTGCCCCACTAATTTAGGTCAAACACATACCTAGGCCAGTATTGCACCACTGGGTGCCAGAAACATGTGCTTGGAAATGAGTACACAGGTGGATCACTCTGTACCAGGACAAATTCACTTTGCAGGTCTTCAGCAAACAGGGGCTTGGAAAATCACACTGCACTGACAATAGCATTCTTAAAGACTACTGATGGTGCTGCTTACCTGTCTTAGCCTTCTTAAAACCTGTAACTCGGACTTACAACATATTGCAAAGCCACATTCTGTCTCTCATACTGTACAAAAAGAAGTTGGGTTGGGTGTTTTTCCACTGGAGTCATTCTTTGAACATCATTGTTTTGTAATGAATAAAGGCAAGTTATTTCTTCTTCCTTTTCTATACCTGTAATGATTTTTCAGGCATATCAAAATGCTTCTTAATCACCTTTACATACCTGAAATGTACTAGTCATAAATTAAGCTGCCCAATATCCTCAATCACCTTTACGACCTTCTTCTTTGAGCAGTTTTCAGTTCTACATAATCTTTTTTGAAACAGTACGATGTGAACTATGTAATTATCATAAATGTGAACCACCATTTATAAAGAAGCACAATTTATTTTAAAACATTAGCTTTCAATCATTAAAATAACCATAAAAAAAGAGTACACTTTATTACATATTTAGTCAAGTACCTTACTTAAGTCTCAGCTGCACTTAACTGCATTCTTTTAATTACTTTTTACTTGGATTTTAATGATTTTTATTAGTTACTTGGATTTTTTAATGATTTTAATGATGTTTTAAAATATCTACATCCCAGTCTGTGATGAAGGAATAACATCACATACAGGTGAGCAATAACAGAAACGTAACAGGCAGCAGACAAACAGTTATTACACAGAGAAATTACTGGGGTGAAACATGAGACCAGAAAAGCAGAGGAGTGCAAAGGGAAGAAATATGTCCCAAGAGAGCTTTCTTTAGAAACATGAATACAAAACCAAAACAATTTTAATACAGTTTGAAAAGTAGTAAACAAGTGATTTTAACACTGGAATTTAAGGTACATATACCGTAGCTAGAGTGCTCTGACCTTTATCACTGCAACAAGAACAGAAGAGACATAATTTTTTTTCCTCAGGGATAGGAAAATATAATTGACCTCTAACGATGGAATACTCCCTTCCATTTTAGAAAACTGCAAACTAAGCATTGATAATAGCTCAAGGCAACTGAAGCCCTTGGTTCTTTTAATCTCCTACATTCAAATAATCGACTTTTAATTAACTCACTAACTTCTGTTGAGGAAAAACAGTGAGGCACCAATACTCTCAAGATTATTTCACCAGGGTCTCTCAGTAGTTTCTCTTTAACCAAGAAGCTCAAGATAAGATTCCTTTAGCATTAACACTCAAAGAGACTTCCTTAGCTGAACATTACTTCATTATGGAGGACATTGATATCAAAGTCAACAATCTGCCAGCTGCTTTGCTGGACAAAATCAGAGTATGTGTTATTTAGACATACACTGATTTTAATCCTAAGATTTTTCCAATGTATAACTTAAAATAAAAACAGTACACATGAAATGGAGAAAAAGTTAGTACCTTTACAGAGGTTCACTTTGAAATTTACAACACCTTTTTCAGCCAAAAAGCTTGTTCAGAATATCTTCTTTAAATACAAAAAGTTCTTCTATGGTTATCTTAGGCTCAGATGCAGACTGCTGCAATTCTGTTCTGTTACTGTGCTTTATTATATTAGGCTTATTTTTCCAGCCACTTCTGCGCACTATCAGAGATCCATCCAAACACAATAGTTTACAAAGGCAGAGTTCATCCTAAAAGGAATATTACTGGGGTAGACAAGTGGACACAAGAAGACTGCTATCAAAGCTCTGCCAGCTTCAAACAGGACCATCCCTCTTACACTTACCATATGCTGCAACTGTTAACAGATTAAAAGTGAAAAATGAGATAACAAGGCTAAGGATTGCAGAGAAGAGGAAGAACAAAAAGTCTTGCTACGAAAACCAGGAAGCAAGGGTTATCACTTCAAATATATGAAGGATGAGACAAATAGTACTTTAAAGATACAAATACTGGGAACTGTAATGACAGGTAGAGAGACAATTTTTTGTTTCTTCAAATAATAGTAATTTTCATTTTCTTTTTAAACAACCCAGTAAAACAATGCCTGTTCCCAAAGTCCCCATAGGCAATTAGAACAGAATTAGTTATTGATTATTAAAATATAGGCTAGATTGCAAAGATAAGAGTCTGGCAGAATCACAACAAAAGCAATTACTACTAAAAGAGAAGGGGTGAATTATGAACATAACTGCTATATAGTTACATTTCCATTTTACCATTTAATTTTCTTTGGTAGAGAACTGAAGTCACCTTATTCGCTTTCATTAGATATTGGCATAACTTTGGGTTCTACTTTTCTGAATCTTTCCTAATCCTCCTCTTTAAAAGCCTTTAAACATTTAACATTAGTTTCTCTGACATTCTTCAGTAAATTATCCCAAGAAGAAAAGAAAACAACAACTTCACAAACGTTACACTTGAGGGACAGATACAAAACTGCTGCAGACTGTCTGAGTGTATAGCCACCCTCATATAGAAAGGCCAAGAGCTACACCCATAGCCTTTGGTCACTGTCCAGAATACATCCAGCCAGTGCTCATGGGAACAGGAACTACCTAACAGATGCTACTTCTAAGGGAAAAAAAACTACTGAAAGAGGCTGAAAAACACTGGTAGAGAAACAGTAACAAACAAAAGCAGTGCATGACTTTTACACATTTAGGATTCCATAATTATGTAATATATCCTAAACCTTGATAGCTGTACAATACTTGTGGGTTCAAGAAGTTAGACATCTGGAAGTGCACAGTGCAGAAATCTGGCACTTCCCATGTTAGCCAACATGGATGTACTGCACCACTGCAGAGTAGTATCCCGTGGTCTGTACCACCTGTTCTAAAGTACTGCTTAAAACCAAAGCCAAAATCAATCTTGGTATTTGGATTTATACTTTTGT